>NC_133335.1:216213232-216540950 GCF_042186555.1 Aquarana catesbeiana
GTGTAATATCCCTTTAAATTTCGTACCTGGGGGGTGTCTATAGTGTGCCTGTAAAGGGGCGCATGTTTCCTGTGTTTAGAACAGTCTGACAGCAAAATTACATTTTGAAGGAAAAAACTCATTTAAAACTACCCGCGGCTATTGCATTGCCGACAATACACATAGAAGTTCATTGATAAAAACGGCATGGGAATTCCCCAAAGGGGAACCCCGAACCAAAATTAAAAAAAAAAAATGACGTGGGAGTCCTCCTAAATTCCATACCAGGCCCTTTAGGTCTGGTATGGATATTAAGGGGAACCCCGGCCAAAATTTAAAAAAAAAAATGACGTGGGGTTCCCCCTAAATTCCATACCAGACCCTTCAGGTCTGGTATGGATTTTAAGGGGAACCCCGCGCCAAAAAAAAAAAAAACGGCGTGGGGTCCCCCCAAAAATCCATACCAGACCCTTATCCGAGCACGCAACCTGGCAGGCCGCAGGAAAAGAGAGGGGGACGAGAGTGCGGCCCCCCCTCCCTCCTGAACCGTACCAGGCCACATGCCCTCAACATTGGGAGGGTGCTTTGGGGTAGCCCCCCAAAACACCTTGTCCCCATGTTGATGAGGACAAGGGCCTCATCCCCACAACCCTGGCCGGTGGTTGTGGGGGTCTGCGGGCGGGGGGCTTATCGGAATCTGGAAGCCCCCTTTAACAAGGTGACCCCCAGATCCCGGCCCCCCCCCTGTGTGAAATGGTAAGGGGGTACATAAGTACCCCTACCATTTCACGAAAAAAGTGTCAAAAATGTTAAAAATGACAAGAGACAGTTTTTGATAATTCCTTTATTTAAATGCTTCTTCTTTCTTCTATCTTCCTTCATCTTCTGGTTCTTCTGGCTCTTCTGGTTCTTCCTCCGGCGTTCTCGTCCAGCATCTCCTCCGCGGCGTCTTCTGTCTTCTTCTCCTCGGGCCGCTCCACACCCATGGCATGGGGGGGAGGCTCCCACTCTTTTCTTCTTTTCTTCTCTTCTTCTCTTCTTCATTTTCTTCTCCGGGCCGCTCCGCAATCCATGCTGGCATGGAGGGAGGCTCCCGCTGTGTGACGGCGCTCCTCGTCTGACAGTTCTTAAATAACGGGGGGGGGCCACCCGGTGACCCCGCCCCCCTCTGACGCACGGTGATTTGACGGGACTTCCCTGTGGCATTCCCCGTGATGTCACAGGGAAGTCCCGTCAAGTCACCGTGCGTCAGAGGGGGGCGGGGTCACCGGGTGGCCCCCCCCCCGTTATTTAAGAACTGTCAGACGAGGAGCGCCGTCACACAGCGGGAGCCTCCCTCCATGCCAGCATGGATTACGGAGCGGCCCGGAGAAGAAAATGAAGAAGAGAAGAAGAGAAGAAAAGAAGAAGAGAAGAGCGGGAGCCTCCCCCCCATGCCCGAGGAGAAGAAGATAGAAGACGCCGCGGAGGAGATGCTGGACGAGAACGCCGGAGGAAGAACCAGAAGAGCCAGAAGAACCAGAAGAACCAGAAGATGAAGGAAGATAGAAGAAAGAAGAAGCATTTAAATAAAGGAATTGTCAAAAACTGTCTCTTGTCATTTTTAACATTTTTGACACTTTTTTCGTGAAATGGTAGGGGTACTTATGTACCCCCTTACCATTTCACACAGGGGGGGGGCCGGGATCTGGGGGTCACCTTGTTAAAGGGGGCTTCCAGATTCCGATAAGCCCCCCGCCCGCAGACCCCCACAACCACCGGCCAGGGTTGTGGGGATGAGGCCCTTGTCCTCATCAACATGGGGACAAGGTGTTTTGGGGGGCTACCCCAAAGCACCCTCCCAATGTTGAGGGCATGTGGCCTGGTACGGTTCAGGAGGGAGGGGGGCCGCACTCTCGTCCCCCCCTCTTTTCCTGCGGCCTGCCAGGTTGCGTGCTCGGATAAGGGTCTGGTATGGATTTTTGGGGGGACCCCACGCCGTTTTTTTTTTTTTTTTTGGCGCGGGGTTCCCCTTAAAATCCATACCAGACCCGAAGGGTCTGGTATGGAATTTAGGGGGAACCCCACGTCATTTTTTTTTTTTTAATTTTGGCCGGGGTTCCCCTTAATATCCATACCAGACCTGAAGGGCCTGGTATGGAATTTAGGGGGACTCCCACGTCATTTTTTTTTTTTTAATTTTGGTTCGGGGTTCCCCTTTGGGGAATTCCCATGCCGTTTTTATCAATGAACTTCTATGTGTATTGTCGGCAATGCAATAGCCGCGGGTAGGTTTAAATGAGTTTTTTCCTTCAAAATGTCATTTTGCTGTCAGACTGTTCTAAACACAGGAAACATGCGCCCCTTTACAGGCACACTATAGACACCCCCCAGGTACGAAATTTAAAGGGATATTACACTTTTATTGATTGACTTTAAGCATTATTAAAATCACTGCTCCTGAAAAAACGGCCGTTTTTAAAACTTTTTTTTGCATTGATCCATGTCCCCTGGGGCAGGACCCAGGTCCCCAAACACTTTTTATGACAATAACTTGCATATTAGCCTTTAAAATTAGCACTTTTGATTTCTCCCATAGACTTTTAAAGGGTGTTCCGCGGCATTCGAATTTGCCGCGAACACCCCAAATTGTTCGCTGTTCGGTGAACTTGCGAACAGCCAATGTTCGAGTCGAACATGAGTTCGACTCGAACTCGAAGCTCATCCCTACTCACCATTGACATCAATGCAGCAGCCTCACCATTGCCATCAATGCAGCAGCTTCACCATTGCCATCAATGCAGCAGCTTCAGCATTGCCATCAATACAGCAGCTTCACCATTGACATCAATGCAGCAGCCTCACCATTGCCATCAATACAGCAGCCTCACCATTGCCATCAATGCAGCAGCCTCACCATTGACATCAATGCAGCAGCATCACCATTGCCATCAATGAAGTAGCCTCACCATTGACATCAATGCAGCAGCATCACCATTGCCATCAATGAAGTAGCCTCACCATTGACATCAATGCAGCAGCCTCACCATTGCCATCAATGCAGCAGCCTTCGAAATCAGGGACAGTTGAGAGCTATGGTAGCGACGTATATCCACGGTGGGCGGTCCGGAAGTGGTTAAAGAGTCCCTGTCATTAGACCATACGTTTTAACAACATTCTTCTCATAGGGTTATATGTGTAAGCCTCCCCTGTGTAGACATTCAAAAGCCCTGTAGACACCCAAAAGACTAGTACTGGGTGTCACCATCTTGGATGAGATGTTAGCAGCCTTACCAGACTCAAAGCTGTCTTTTAAGTGACACTATAGAACCTTTCTCAACCTTTTTACCCCTGAGGAACCCCTCAGGTCTCAAGGAAACCACTGCTAAAACCAATTCATTGGAGATCAGTGGAAAAAATGCCCCTTATATTGGTGACAAGTTGGAAAAATGTCCATACAGTGGTGGTCAGAATGCCACTTCTACAGCCACAAAGTTCATTGGGGTCAAGCAGCTGGCTCTGGGACTATGCAGTCACTACCAAATTGGAGGTCTGGAGGTGACAGCTCAAGGAACCTCTAGCAAATTCTGGAGGAATCCCCATTTGAGAATGGCTGCTCTCTAGGATTCCCCTTCATTCCTGCCCTGGATGCTACATAAAAAGATATGTAGGAAGGTGAGGGGAGGGGCAGAGGAGCTGGGCCAGCTCAGAGAGTAATTAGACATTCCTAGAAGTGGAAAAAAAAAGCCATGCAAGGAGGGAGGGGCTGCGCTAGGGAATAGACACTTTATGAAGTAGTCACATTTTCTAGCAATTTCAAAAGCACATTGCAATTAAAGCGGAGGTCCGCCGAAAAAAATAAATAATAAAAGCCAGCAGCTACAAACACTGCAGCTGCTGACTTTTAATATATGGACACTTACCTGTCCAGGGAGCCCGCGATGTCCGTCGGCTCTCGGCTGCTGCCGCCATCCTTGGTAAGGGAATAAGGAAGTGAAGCCGTGCGGCTTCACTTCCTGGTTCCTTACTGCGCATGCGCGAGTCGCGCTGCGCGCCCTCACTGGTCCCTGCTGTGTTCTGGGACCTGTGTGTCTCCCAGAATACAACGGGGGAGGACAGAGTAGGCGCCAGAAGTGGCGTAGGTCACCGCGAACGTTGTGGTGATCTATGCCAGGAAGTGGGAGCAAATACCTGTATTAGAAAGGTATCTGCTCCCTCCTCCCCCCTGAAAGGTGCCAAATGTGACACCGGAGGGGGGGAGGAATCCAAAAAGTGGAAGTTCCATTTTTGGGTGGAACCCCGCTTTAAATAAAAAGAAAGTATATTTTAACCACTTCAATACGGGGCACTTTCACCCCCTTCCTGCCCAGACCAATTCTAATGCCCTGTACACACGGTCGGATTTTCCGATGGAAAAAGTGCAATCGGATTGTGTTGTCAGAAATACCATCCGTGTGTAGGCTCCATCGGACTTTTTCCATCGGAATTTCCGACACACAAAGTTTGAGAGCAGGATATAAAATTTTCCGACAGCAAAATCTGATCGTTTAAATTCCGATCGTGTGTTCACAAATCCGACGCACAAAGTGCCACGCATGCTCAGAATAAATTAAGAGATGAAAGCTATTGGCTACTGCCCCGTTTATAGTCCCGACGTACGTGTATTACGTCACCGCGTTCAGAACGATTGGATTTTCAGACAACTTTGTGCGACTGTTGCTGCGTACACATGACCGGACTTTGCGGCATACTTGGTCTTGCGGACCGGAGTCCGTTGGACAATTCGATCGTGTGTGGGCTCCAGCGGACTTTTTTTCCCCAAAAGTTCGACGGACCTAGAAATGAAACATGTTTCAAATCTTTTCGACGGACTCGAGTCCGGCCGAAAAGTCCGCTCGTCTGTATGCTAGTCCGACGGACAAAAAACGACGCAAGGACAGCTATTGTTTACTGGCTGCCTTGTTTTAGTCCGGTCGTACGTCATCACGTACGAATCCGTCGGACTTTGGTTGATCGTGTGTAGGCAAGTCTGTTCATTCGGAAAGTCCGTCGAAAAGTCCGCCAGACAAAGTCTGCCGTAAAGTCCGCTCGTGTGTACGCGGCATCAGTGTATGCAAGACAAGTTTGGCCCAAAATCCATCGGAAAAAATCTGATGGATTTTGTTGTCGGAATGTCCGATAAATGTCCGATCGTGTGTACAGGGCAGAAGCGTTCAGCGCTGTCACACTTTGAATGACAATTACGCGGTCATACAATGCTTTACCCAAACAAAATTTTTATCATTATTTTGAGACAGCTAGAGCTTTCTTTCGGTGGTATGATAACCGGCACTTCCTATTTACACTGTGATCAGCTGTGATTTGACACATCTGATCACATGGTAAAGAGCCTACGTCATGGGCTCTTTACCGTGATCAGTGATGCGGTGTGTCCGAGTGACACCATGGATCGCCGTGTTGCACGCCTCCGGGGGGGGGGCGCACGAGTGGCCGTTCTGAAGGGTGTCGTACGACATCCACTCAGAACAACGAAACCCTCGCCCAGCCATCAATCTACTATAGGCCGGGCGGAATCTGGCTGATAAAAGATTGCACATGAGCATTTAAATCATTTAATTTTTCTGTGCTTTTACCTGCAATTTGGTGACAGGGTCTCTTTAAACTCTGCACAGCCCGACTACAGCTGATGGTCGCTTAGGTGACTCTTTGAGTAGTGTTAGCATTTTATGGCCTTTCTTTGAGTTCTTTGTGTATGCTCTGCTCTCCTGCACCCTATTTGGTTTTGATACAGGATTCTTTTATGTTCCTTTGTTTCCCCAGGCAGGGAATGGACAGTAGACACATGAAAACACTGCCTCTGGCATGATAGATAGGAGAATACCCAGAATTCCTATCAGTTACCTAACCGGAGCAGATACAATGAGACAGAAGAAGTGGCTATTTACAAAAAAGAACTTTAACTTAAAGGAGAAGCACGGGGTTTGTAATTATAAAAAAACCTAACATTGATACTCACCGGTGTGATGCTGCAGCTGTCCCATCTTGGCTCTAAGCCCGAGGTCTAAGCGATCACATGACCACTGATCTCCCAATCCGTGGTCTGCCTGGAGAGGAGAGCAGTGACTAGCAGTCACCCCTCTCCTCCCTGCTCCTGCAGCACTCACTGGACCGGTGAAAGGTTGGGGCGAAGCTGGCTCTGGCTCTTACACTTTGGTACAACTGGAAACCAGGCACACCCAGTACACTCTTGCCTCGTTTCCACTGAGTGGATCAGTTTGGTTCGGTACGGTACGCTATTTTGAGTGTTTCCATTATGAAAGCGGCCCATACAACCCAACCGAACCGCACCATTCTGGGTCCTGCTTCAGATGTGGGGCCATAGAAAATGGTACGGTTCGGTTAGGGCGGAGCTACGATACATTCCACTGATTGGTGGACGTGTGATGCCATGCTAGGCATTTTTTCTAAACCCACTTATGGCCCCTGGCAGTCTGACTTGCAGTGGAAACGCTCACCTGAATAGGCCGGACCATTCTAGGCATTCCAAACTGTACCGACCCGAACCGATCCGCTCAGTGGAAACGAGGCATCTGTGCGCACGCCTATGATCCATTCACAGGCGCACGGCTCGAGATCGAGCCTGCTTGAGTGCCCCCCCCCCATAACAAGAGGCTTGCTATGGGGGCACTTGGCAAGGGGGAGAAACCAGGACCACCAGCGGGGGGGGGGGACCCAAAAAAAAAGAGGATGGGGCTGCTCTGTTTTTTTTGACATGCGTTTGCCCTTCCAGTGCTCCTTGCTGTGAAGACCAGTTATAGGTGGGGGGGTTTCACCAGATTTAGCGACCCGTCAGAATGTGTAACAGAAGTGACAATCCGTTGCCGCCATCTTGCTACACCCCGCACGCCTCCATAGTAAGGATACACCGAGAAGGGGAAAAGTGAACATCTTGTTACACCCCCCCGGAGTTTTGCATTTTACACTTATTTTTAACAGTAAAGTGAGTTTATATAGTGAAATACAGTACTTATAATTCTATCTGGCTGGTTAGATGTTGAATTTTAAAAGGCAAGCCTGTGTAGCGTCACATATTGCAACCCATCATATTTAAAATTGGTATAATTAAATTCAGCGCTGACTGATAAGTGGACACAAGAAAATAAATGCAGGCAGGCACTAAGGTTAATTCAAAAAATACCTCAAAGACATAAATAATAAAAACAGTGCTGCGCAAATATAAGTCCTTAAATCAACATGTATAAGTGTGGTGACAGGATTGGAAGACAGGGACCACCAGTGAAACAATACAGGCTGAAACCGATAACTGAATGGTGACTAGTATCCCTCCACCGGACATGGATGGCCCCTCACCTCAGATACTCGACCTGAAACAGGTCACACAGCATATAATATCCTGGATGGATCAATCTATATGGATGGTGGTGTCTCCTTCACGGCAGTGCTCCATGTGATACCATTTGATACCCAAAGCTCTATCAGGAAACACTACTTCCATAAGAAGCTCCTGAAACTCAGCCACAACATCCTCTTTGGTGCAACTTCCCAGATTGTTTTTTGCACATGGAGCACTGCCGTTTGTCTGGCACTTAGAGATCGTGGGTGCTGCTGATCCACATGCCCCTTACCAGGTGTGGGGGTTCTTCCTAAGTGTAAGCCATCGTAAGTCGCACAGCTGCTGCTCAAACTCCCCCCCCTTGGGGTGGTGGCTGACCGTGGGGCCTTGGTGTCTAAATCTGATGAGAGGCGACTTCTAAAATCGCAAGCTCAGAAGATACAGCTATACGCATACCCTTGGCATCTTCTGTCATTATGCTGAATGCTGGGAAGTGAAGGAGACACCACCATCCATATACATTGATCCATCCAGGATATTATATGCTGTGTGACCTGTTTCAGGTCGAGTATCTGAGGTGAGGGGCCATCCATGTCCGGTGGAGGGATACTAGTCACCATTCAGTTATCGGTTTCAGCCTGTATTGTTTCACTGGTGGTCCCTGTCTTCCAATCCTGTCACCACACTTATACATGTTGATTCAAGGACCCATCACATTTGGCTACCCACTGGAGTGCGCATGCGCGACAACGCCATATGCGTTCCAACACTTAGGACAAAACACCACACTAAAACCGTCAGATAGTGCAACAGGGCCCCTCGCGGGCTCCCTTCACTCGCCACGCTTCGGGCACGGCCTCACTTCGCTCAGCATTATTATATTCTAAATCTATGTCCACTTGGATGGTGGAGCTTGAACCTGGACTTAGGGGTGGAGCCACATAATAACTGTGTTTTGTCGTAGAAGTGTCTGAACGCATATGGTGGCGTCGCGCATACGCACTCCAGCGGATAGCCAAATGTGATGGGTCACCATATGTGACACTACACCTGCTCATCTCATAGGTTTGCTAATCTGACAGAAGTTCGCTGCTTTTAAAATTAAACATCTAACCAGTCAGACGAAGTTCTAAGTACTGTATTTCACTATATAAACTCTCTTTACTGTTAAAAATAAGTGTAAAATGCAAAATTCCGGTGGGTGTAACAAGATGTCTGCTTAACCCCTTCTCACTGTATCCTTGCTATGGAGGAGTGCGGGGTGTAGCAAGATGGTGCCAGCTACACAGGGGTGCTCCTCCACACGCTTTTACAGGGCATAGGGAGTCTGGGACCACTGGCTAGTATATGCTAACCGCACAGCCTTATTTAAGGCGCTGGTCGGTCTCCGTCTGCATTGCTCTAACAAAGCATGCATTGTGTACAACCGAATCTAATCATTACCATACAACGGTTATTCCACCGGTATGGGAATAGATTTCTTAAAGCCAACAATTTTTCTGAACGGTGTCCTGTGCCTCTCCTGACATCTGACTATTTTCAAGCTCCTGATTTGTGCTAATACATGTGATCATTTCTCCATCCTGTACCCCTGATGAAGGTGTAAAAAACCGGAAACGCGTCGGGTATCAGGGCATTTACCCATTGGAGAGTATCAGTGCCACTTTTGTATTTTGTTTGCTTTTTGTGTTTTGCCATGTTTGTAATATGCACTACTAGACGTTGTACGTCTTTTTACAGTTCTATTTGCTCACCTGTCTAATTGTTCTACATTCATGATATAAATTGTTTTTTTACTCATCCAGTGTTGGTGGTCTATTAAAGTCCCATCTAGGGGGTATTTCTTTCTTTGGTCTGTCTAATTAGGGATGGGACCACCACACTTCTTTTGTCTAACATGATGGAAGCCTCTCTTTCTTCTACTATGGAGGAGTGCTGGGTGTAGCAAGATGGCGGCGACGGAACGTCACTTCCGTTACACATTCTGACGGGTCGCCTAATCTGACGAAACAGGGGCAGGGACCTTTTTTTTGTACTGCTCTGTGCAAAACCATTACACAGAGAAGGTAAGTATAACTTTTTTTTTTTTTTTAATTAATATCTTTAGAATGACTTTAAGTAAAAAAAATTATAAAAAGATGTGTTAGATGACCTCACATCAGCATGCAGAGATGCGGAGCTTACGTGAATTTAGTAAAAGGGGAGAAAGGTCCGCAAAGAAAAAGGCAAAACAAAAATCCATTGAAAAGCAGAAATGGAACTATTCATGTCTTTGAAAGAGCATTAAATCAACAATACGTCTTCCAGGCTCTATAGTGCTACATAATTACTCTCAGAAAACAGACGGGAGTGAAAAATCTACAATATATCCGCCATGTGATTCACAAAGAAAAACTTGGCACTTTTTAAAAGCAAGTTTCTGATCAGTAGCATAACAATAGCCGGTCTGGAGACGGATGGGGCCTCACTAGGGGGGCTGTTGAATCAATTTAAACTGAGAATCTGATAGCATAACACCTATGATAACACGTATCCATGCCTGTATGTTTAGGGATGCCGGAGATTGCTATTGACGCTGACCCTGTACACCTGTGACATTTCCCTTCAAGAAGAACTGAAGTCAGATGTACAGACTTATATTGTCGATACACGGTTAGAAAATCATTCGGAAAAAAACGTTCGCCATTTTGAAAAATCTGTCGAATGTGCATGCGAGAACGCCATCATTGTATCAATAGATGCCGCCCAATATTCGACATATTATCGATCGATGACAACATAAACAGTACATTTGTCCTCGATCGATTCTATGTTCAGCGGAAATGATGCTTCAAATACTCGACCTTTAAGAAACCTCCCACTGAAACTCGTCAGATATCGTTGCCGTGCACGACGCATCTGTGACAATCGTTTGAGCACAGAAAATACATATCTAATGGCCAAACATTGTTGTGTCTCAACACATTTGTTGCCTGCCTCATGAGCGTCTCTGTGCCCTCCAGGGGATGTATATCAAACCCAATTGATTGCTTCTTCCAGTGTTGTTACACACTTCCACATGGACTACTGAATGGATATCTTATTAGGGCTTTTTGTGCCCTGTGATGATTGGTGGAGCTTTGGTGGTGTGAACATTCACCCCGGTGGCTGATTGGCAACTTTTGATCCTTTCCCTTGCTAGGAATGAACCCAGAGTTTGGAGGTATATGGCAACAGCTGACGGTCACTTATTCTTATGACATAAAATCCTGCACCTACAGCGGAAATATGAATTACAGATTTCTATCTTTAATCATTTAAGTCTATGGAAGCCTCTTTTAAGATAGTAAGACCTTTTTTCTGTATTATTTGAAACCTGGATGTGTTCTGAGGAAGTCTTTAGAACGAAACGCGTCGACGCATCGGGGCTCACATTATGTATATCCTCACATAGATGTTTTTTACATTTTTTGTCAATGTCTTTGTTATTTATGCATTTGTATTTAGTAAAATTTACTATATTGTTATTTTGAATATGATCTTCTTGATTTGCTGTGCCTTTAAAGTCCGACCAGGGGCTCTTTGTTAAAAAAAACCCTCCCCCTTTTTCTTTTGATAATTCAATTATACGGACGTGGCAATAGGAGTGTTTTCTTTTTATATTGTGTACATTTGTTGCCTGGTCTGCCAATATGCAACAATAGTTTTTAACCCTTTCATGACTAATGCTGCGTACACACGGGCGGACTTTTCGACGGACTTTTGAACGAACGGACTACATACGATCACACCAAAGTCCTACGGATTTGTACGTGATGACGTACGACCGGACTAAAATAAGGAAGTTGATAGCCAATAGCTGCCCTAGCGTCGGTTTTCGTCCGTTGGACTAGCATACAGACGAGAGGATTTTTCGACCGGACTCGAGTTCGTCGGACAAATTTGAAACATGTTCCAAATCTAAAGTCTGTCAGATTTTTGACCTAAAAAGTCTGCAGCAGGTCCGTTGGAGCCCACACACTGTCAGATTTTCCGCCGGATTCGGTGTACACGGCATTAGCCTATTTCTGACATTTGGTGTTTACAAGTTAAAATCCATATTTTTTGCTAGAAAATTACTTAGAGCCCCCAAACATTATATATATATATATTTTTTAGCAGAGAATCTAGAGAATAAAATGGTGATTGTTGAAATATTTTATGTCACACGGTATTTGTGCAGCGGTGTTTTAAACGCAACTTTTTGGGAAAAGGGACACTTTCATGAATTTAAAAAAAACGAAACAGTAAAGTTAGCCCATTTTTTTTTGTATAATGTGAAAGATGATGTTACGCCAAGTAAATAGATACCAAACATGTCACGCTTTATAATTGCACGCACTCGTGGAATGGCAACAAACTACAGTACCTAAAAATCTCCATAGGCAACGCTTTACATTTTTTTTACGGTTACCAGGTTAGAGTTACAGAGGAGGTCTAGTACTAGAATTATTGCTCTCGCCCTGATGATCGCGGCGATAACTCACATGTGTGATTTGAACACCATTTACATATGCGGGCGCGACTTCCGTATGCGTTTTCTTTGCTGAGCGAGCTCACGGGGACGGAGTCGCTTTAAAAAAAAATTTTTTCTTATTTATTTTATTTATTTTTATATTATTAAATTGTGTTTAAAAAAAAAAAACATTTTGATCACTTTTATTGCTGCCACAAGGAATGTAAACCCTTGTGACAGTGATAGGTGGTGACAGGTACTCTTTATGGAGGGATCGGGGGTCTAAAAGACCCCCGATCCCTCCTTTGCACTTCAAAGTATTCAGATCGCCATTTTCGGCGATTCTGAACACTGTATATTTTTTTAAAACCAGCGCCATTGGCAGCCGAGTAAACAGGAAGTGATGTCATGACAGCGCTTCCGTGTTTACAATCAGGAGACTGGAATGAAGCCGTTTTCAGCTTCGCGCCAATCTGTCTCTAGTCGCTCGAAGTGGCGGATCGTGGATCGGGTCTCCCGGTGGGATGGGTGGCCCGGTCAGGGCCTCTGGGATAACAGCCAAGTGGCTTTTAGCTGCATCGGTTGTTATCTCTGGAAAGCCGATCGCCGGCTCTAAAAAATGGTACCGGGATGATGCCTGCAGCTGCGGGCATCATCCCAGTATAACCCCCGAAAGCCGAGGCCGCACATCTGCGTACGCTCAGCGGGAAGGGGTTAACAGGTGTTGCCTTGTGTGTTTTTTAAACACTTCCCGCCCAAGGTTCGTCCCAGGACATCCTTGAATTTGAGCGGGGATATCTGAATGATGGATGCAGCTACAGGCATCATTCAGATATCGGCTTTTTCAGCTGGCGACTCCCTATACCATAAGAATGATCATAGCGAGTGTTCCACCGCTTGATCGTTCTTACGGTGCTTCTACCAACTCAGCGATCCCATCGGTGAGTCGGATTAAGGATCCGCCAGCCTCAGATGGTGAGTATAGAGATTTCCGGCGAACCAGATGATCGCCGTAGTCTCTATGATCGTTGGGCGCGATTTTATGACGTCACGCCCAGCCTCTGCATTCATATGAATGGCGCTGCCTCGGCTGGGAAGCCGAGATCGTTTATTTATTTTTTTTATTTCAGGCTTCCCAGCCTAGAGGTGAGATGTGGGGTCTTATTGACCCCATATCTCACTGTAAAAAGAGGACCTGTCATGCCATATTCCTATTACAAGGGATGTTTACATTCCTTGTAATAGGAATAAAAGTGATCAAATTTTTTTTTTTAAAGTGTCAAGCTAAAAAAAGAAAAGTAAAATTAACAATAATAATAAAAAAAATTAAAGCGCCCCTGTCCCCGTGTGCTCGCACGCAGAAGCAAACGCATACGTAAGTCCCGCCCACATATGAAAACGGTGTTCAAACCACACATGAGAGGTATTGCCGCAAACGTTAGAGCGAGAGCAATAATTCTAGCCCCAGACCTCCTCTGTATCTCAAAACATGTAACCAGTAAAAAGTTTTAGAGCGTCGCCTATGGGGATGTTTAAGTACCGAAGTTTTGCGCCATTCCACGAGCGTGTGCAATTTTGAAGCATGACATGTTAGGTATCTATTTACTCAGCGTAACATCATCTTTCACATTATGCAAAAAAAAAATTGGGCTAATTTTAATGCTTTGTTTTTTTTTTTTTCCAAAAAAAAATGTTCGAAAAATTGCTGCGCAAATACTGTGCAGGATAAAACGTTGCAACGACCGCCATTGTATTCTCTAGGGTCTTTGCTAAAAAATGTATATAATGTTTGGGGGTTCTATGTCATTTTCTAGCAAAAAAAAATGATGAATTTTACATGTAGGAGAGAAATGTCAGAATTGGCCTGGATGGGAAATGGCTAGAATGCATTTTGAAAATCAATAGGTCCAATATTTTCTATTTGCCGATGAACGAAATGTCGATAACTAGAAAGATCTTTCTGTTCGTTGCTTGTTGAATTGACTTCCGGGGTTACATTTTAACATGCGCATGCGCTGTCGATGGTCAATATCAATAGGTCAATATCATCTTCCGCCTGCAGCTCAATAGACCAGGACTGACTGCTGACTTCCAGGTTTGGATCTGAACCCGGTCCTGAAACAAATGCAAGCTCACCCTTGGTCCTGAGATGAATAGATGGGTTGGCCATTTGGCTATGGTAGGTCAATAGCATCCTCCGCCTGCAGCTCAATAGACCAGGACTGACTGCTGACTTCCAGGTTTGGATCTGAACCCGGTCCTGAAACAAGTGCAAGCTCACCCTTGGTCCTGAGATGAATAGATGGGTTAGCTTTCACCAATCCAGAGCAAGCCACAGATTAGAAAGTCAGAGTGAATTCAGAACTTCTTCCTGGTTGGTAACTCGGAAAGTACTGAAGCCTGTGGCTCAGCATCACAGCCGGGCTACTGTCATTTTTAGAAGAAGTAGTCTAATGGTAGCTACATATTTTCTCAGTTGAGGTTTCGGTGCTGAAGCAACATGAACAGATGTCAAGAAGTCAACGAACGCTTATACGATAGCAGGTTATACTAAGAATAGTATGCAAAAACAAGAACAGTTCTAGGGACACAAAGATTTGAAACCTGGAACTGTTCCAGTAAATTTGGGAAGGTTGGTAATGGAAGAAACTGATGTCTCCATCAAAGCAGGGGTAAGCTTAGTCTTAGCATTTTTATCTAGGGTACGCCAAGCTAACTCCTAGTATTGCTTACCTATGAGATGCCCCACAGGGGTACTGAAAGGGTCTTTAGCAGTCTTCGTAAAGGCCATGATAGGGCTCTTGAGGTCATTAAACCTTCATCAGTTAAAGCTTACAGCAAAACTCGTCAATCCAGTGATTTCAGCACAGTGTCTGAAAGGGTTGTGTGCTGAGTAGTGTTACCTGGCCGGGGAGGGGTGGAGGAGGATCTGGGAGTAGAACAGAGTCAGGAAGCAGCTCCAGGTAACACGCAAGGTGGACTGTGACTGTCACGTGTGCTGGTAGTCACCGGGGAGTTTGTAATCTTCTGAATAGAGAAGGGAGGTGGGAACGAGACAAAAAGCAAACTCCGTCCTCGCCTATGTTTATACTGCACTGGGACATAGAAGGAGTCATTGTGGGTGGCTTTTTCCACATATGTAGCAGAAAGGCTGCAATACAGATGTAGAGATTGTAAAGATTCCCAACATTCCGCTCCTGTTATATAATCCCATCCAGCTTCAACATAGAATATAGACATATGGCTTAGGTACCACGCAGGGGCGTAACAGTTATTTATGGGGCTCCGAAGCTGAATTTTAATGGGTCCCTCTCTCTGCGACCCTTGTGTATAAAGATGGCCATACACCAGTAGAATTAAAGTTTGCTTTCAGAGCCTTCGCTCGATTTTTTAATGGGGCCAAATTGGCAATCGTTTTTTGACCTGAAAAAAATCCAACAGAAAAGATGGAAATTTTTTCCCCAAACAAAATACTAATAATGAACGAATAAATTGAATATTAAAAGCAAATTAAACTTTGAAGTACTTTCGAAGGACTTTCATCTCTGATGGCATTATTGAATTTACTGTCCAGATTTTTTTGTATGAACATTTGTATGAAAATCAACCAGTGTATGGCCAGCTTAAAGCGGACCTTTCCCCTATTTTACTTTTAGCACACCCCACGTAGGAGCTGATGAACAGGGATCCCCCCCACTCCTGCACAGCCAGGCACACCGAATCTTCACAGGCACACAAAAGTCAGAAGACTGTCCGTAGCTTTGCTTTTGATGTTTTATTAGGGGGGTTAACAACTTGGATGGGGATAAGGGGTTATGCATACCTCCCAACTTTTTGAGATGGGAACGAGGGACACCTATTACCCTGTTTCCCCGAAAATAAGACCTAGCGTGGTTGTCGGTGATGGCTGCAATATAAGCCCTACCCCCCAAATAAGCCCTACCCTGTTTCCCCGAAAATAAGCCCTATCCTGAAAATAAGACCTACAAGGACTTTAACTAGGGCTTATTTGGGGGATAGGGCTTATATTGCAGCCATCACCGACAATCACGCTAGGTCTTATTTTCGGGGAAACAGGGTAGCAAAAGTATGTAGGCATAGGGCACACCCCCTGCCACGCCCCCTTAAAGGAGAATTATATGGAAAAAAAATGGTTTGGCTGAACCCACAAGTGCTTTATTACCACTACTATTCCTTTATATTTGCTTTTGAAATGTACAAATGCAGCAATTTAGAAATTGGATGAAAGGTTTAGCGCTGGGAAACACTTTTTTAAAGATAAATAGTGCATTTTATGTATAACTATATGGATCAGACCAAAATGAGGGACAAATGAGGAGGAAAGAGGGACAGAGGGACATTGCTCCTAATCAGGGACAGTCCCTCGAAATCAGGGACAGTTGGGAGCTATGGGTTATGGGATGCTCACTTGACTTTCGCAAGAACTTCAGGGACAACTTCCTATATACAGACTCCTCTTCAGCTTTCCTTCTACACACAATTTGTTCCTTTTCTTGCACAGTTTCTGCTGGTTCACTCCTAAGGGAACTGACAGACTCCTTGTCAGTTCGGTAACAGCCCTTTACAGGCAGGAACTCACAGTCCCTCAAAAGTAGCCCACGTGGAGAGAAACAACGTGTAACCTTTCCTTCCACTTCCTCTGTGGCCACTGATCCCAGCACCACTTCTTCAGGCACCGCTAGCCCACCTGGCTGCAGCTGCCCCTTTCACTAGCCCTCCTGGCTGTCTCTACACCAGCCCACTGGGCTGACTCTCTGGATATCTCTCAGGGAAAGGTAGAAGACTTAAGCCCACAACTGTCTTCCAGGTAGACTGGCTACATGTGGCAGTTGCCCCCTTTTTTAGTCCCACCAGTGTTGAATACTGACTCTGTCCTCTCTTTGCTCCCATACCTTCAGAAATGCCTCCTCCCTTTGTATCTTTGGCAGGATCTTTCCAGCACCTGTGCCCTGGCCCAAGGCAGAACACCCTTCCCCAGACTAGAGTGTACCCCTCAGTACCACTAATAGCCTCCTTAACACTGTATCTCCATACTCCAGCTGACTGACACTGCTGGCCTGGCCTATGTCTATTTATGGGGTTGTCTCAACCCCCTGCCAGCCTACTTTTGTGGGTTGGCTGAGGCCCCAAATATATTCAAGGCAGCACCCCCTAGCCCCCGCCCTCTAGTTCTAGAAGGTTCTCCAACCTTCCAGACACCAGGGGGAGGCACCAGAGAGCTGCCAAGATGAGTCATCCAGCCCTGGTCTCTAATAACCCTGACCCAATTCCATGACTCAGGTTATTCCTGGCCAGAAGTGTGCTTTTTTATTACACTTCCACCTCTAGTAGCACACGCTAGAGCAGTGGTTCTCAAATCCTGTCCTCAGGACCCACTAACAGGCCAGATTTTAAGTATTACCTTGGGGAGATGCAGACTAGAATACTGCAATCACTGAGCAGCAAATTATATCACCTGTGATGTATTTCAGTTATCTTGCAAACCTGGCCTGTTAGTGGGTCCTGAGGACAGGAGTTGAGAACCACTGCACTAGAGGGTATTACATACTAAAATTCAATGTGAAATCATGTGTCAGAAACTATGAATCAGACCGAGACAGAAGTACAGTTAAATCACACTTGTTAAATAATAAAAGTAAATAGAACAAACGTGGTCAAAACAGCCAAAGTTCGGTAACCACAACGGATAGTCAGACAAGCCAGAAAGTCAGGAAGCCAGGAATCAGCATAGTGGAACAGCAAGCAGGATCTGGAGCCAGAAGCAATGTCAGCCAAGCAAGTCTTTAACAGGAACGCAGGAGAAAGTCTCTGTGTTGTTGACCAAGGCGAAGGCAGAGATCATCTGGGCTGGGCGGCTTAAGTAAGCAGGACTGACGAGCAGGATATCAACAACAGCTGAGTAACTGTGGAGAGATAGGAGCTGGCAATTAGCCGACAGCTGAGCGGCCAGCTCAGAGAAGGAAGGGCTGAGCCAAGCTGTGACATCATGTAACAGTGTGTGTTTTTTTAACGCAGAACTAAGGGGAGCTATACTTATCTTTCCTTCAACAGTCCACTCGCTGGTGCTGGCATCTTCTTCTGTAGGAAAGATATACATGTAGACAGAATATAATGGGCTTCACGGTGGTACCTGGGTCTCTTGTGAGAGTAAATATGAATATGTTTTCACCGTCTCAGTAAGAGGTAGGTTGCTGCCACATCCCTGTTATGTGGAAAAAAAAGGAAAGACCCCCCTGAATCCTATTTTAAAGGCAGCAACACCACTAAAGTAGAATAAAAAAAGTTTATTAATATATGTGAAATTAGATCACTTCACACATGAAATGATCAGTTAAAAACCATAACATAACAGAAAACACAAATAGAACACTACATAGCATAAATATATAGCAAGTATGCAAATGTATATGAATCGTGGTGCTTTCCAAGTTCCGATAAGATTCCAGTACCCAACGCGTTTCTGGTTTCAAGCCCTTCATCAGGGTATTGGATATGTGAATGTATAGTCATATATTTATCAGAGAGTAAGCAAGAAATTGGTACAATGTATACTGCGCTGTGCAAGCAGGAAAAACAATAGAACACTGTAGAGCAGGGATGTCAAACTCAATTTCATCGTGGGCCGCATCAGCATTATGATTGTCCTCAAAAGGGCCGGTTGTATCTTTAAGATTAGATGTCCAGCGCATCCCCTCCCCTTACATTAGATGTCAAGAGTCACCCCACCATCAGAAGTTGAGTCCCCTACTCTCCCTAACATCACAGTGCTCCCCCCTTTCCTTATGCTGCTGCTGGGAAGAAGCTGGATGCATTGCTTGAAAGCAGAAAGTAGAGGTCTGGAGGAGGACCGGAGGTGGGCTGGAGCTCTCCTGCAGCTGTAGGAGAGGTGTGAGGGCAACATGAAAGGGCCTGGAGGGCCTGATTTGGCCCGCGGGCCTTGTGTTTTACACCTGTGCTGTAGAGGTGGCCTCCTGACACTACCCCCCAAATTCAGAGGGCGGAGTATCTTACAAGAGCCCTCCACGTACTAGTTGGTCATGTATAAAGATGATGTGCAGACAACAGCAGGGTCTTTAGATGAGCATCTATTAAGTATGACGAATGTCAAGGATGTGTTGGCCTTTATGCAGCCCTTCTTGATCCATTAAAATATAGTCAGGTAGTAGGTAATCTCCCTCTTCTTCCTGTTAATGCCCGTTTGTGTAGATCCCCTCTATATGGACGCCATCTTCCCTGGCAGTGCTGTCTCTGCATAACTCTAGCTGACATTTTCTTGCACAAGAGATCCAGGTAGCACCGTGGAGCCCATCCTTCTCTGTCTACATGTACCAACAGCCCTGAAGAAGGAGGAGGTTTATCCCCCTAAACTCGTTGGCTCGATTTGTACACTTGTTATTTTCAATAAGGAGCCCACCAGCCAGCCTACTTTTGTGGGTTGGCTGAGGCCCCAAAAATATCCTAGGCATCACTTTAGACACTGGGTGCTCCTCTCTCCCTATCCAAATATCTTTCCCACCGAAGTGACATCACAGTCATACCAGTAAGGTAGCAGCCCATACTTCCAAAGGGAGTTAAACACCACCACCCACCCATGAAACCACCTTATATTCACTAAGAATAACTTAATCAGTCCAGCGCGGTCTCTAGCTCAAACCAATGGCATCTTCTTGTGGATACCAGTCTTTGACTTTCTTCATTGGCCATTGCAGGATGATGTCACTTCTGCGCATGTTCCAACACACAGGGACCATGCTGGCAATATAGGCTGAGCTGTGCATGAGCAGCTCAGTTTTAATGCTGGAGAAAGCTGTGAGCAGGCAGGTAGGTGTACTTTATTGAAGGTATCCGGCCACCAAGTGGTAGGAGAGAAAAGTGCAACAAGGCCAAACTTAGGGAGAAATCAATTGATCTCTAAAAATCAACCAGGATATCTATTCCTGGCAAGTAAATTTGGGGGGAGCAACCCTGCCTAAACTCCAGGGTGCTACATATTTTTTTGTGTCTGTCAATAATAGTTACCTCTATCTTGCAGTACAACGGTGGCCCATCCATAAAGGTGCCGCCCCTTCTATGCGCCGGCCCCTAATCTCCATGCGGGGTGCCAGACGCATAGAGTCCTACGAGTTTTTTTTTTTTGTGAAGCACATGATTAGAGCCGGAGGCTTTAATTGGCTTCAAAAAGGGGTGGGCACGGGGCGCAGAGCACTGCACCCCCGAGCCCACCCACTTGTGACATTAGTGAATGTTGATTCGCTATGGTCTTCCTGCTTCCCTTTCTGGCCAATCAGGACAGGAAGCGAGTCCTAAGACCGGATAGGCTGGGAGTAGAAGCCGTGGAAGCCGCCCGCGACCTGGATGTGGCAAGCGCGGGGCTGGCGGGCGAGCGGGGCTGGCGAGTGGAAGTAGCCAGGTGGCCGTGCAGGGGGGACCGAGGGGGGGGTTTTGCCACCCCCCCCCCCCCCCCCCCCAAAAAATGGAGCACTGCCACTGCTGCAGTCTATCCAATAGCAAGATCACAACTCTGTCTTTTGATACCACTATTTTTAATAATTTATCATTTTATTTAAACAAAAAAGCAAGCTGTCAGACTTTAAAGCACCGACACCGCTAATAGTAGTTAGTCACATTCAACAAGACTTTGTTCTGTAATGTTGAAGACATTTAACATCTTTTCCAAGCAGCTTCTTTAGTACCATTAAGTGTCATCAACATATCCCAGCATATATAGCCACAGAGGTAACTCAGTCACCAATTGAATGTGTGAAGGCAGATGTTGAGCGTCTGAAAACAGGTAGCTACCCCATGACCCCATAAATGAAAACCTTCACAAATAGCACACACCTACTCCATAGAGAAAATGAATACAATTGAATAGTAGAACACACAATTATCCAATAGTGGAAGATAATGCACATGAAAAGACCTGCTTTAACCACTTGACAACTGGGCACTTAAACCCCCCTCGTGACCAGACCAATTTTCAGCTTTCAGCGCTCTCACACTTTGAATGACAATTACTCAGTCATGTAATACTGTACCCAAATGAATTTTTTGTCCTTTTTTTCATACAAATAGAGCTTTCTTTTGGTGGTATTTGATCACCTCTGGGTTTTTTATTTTTTGCGCTATAAATGAAAAAAGACCGCAAATTTTGAAAAAAAACGCATTTTTCTTAGTTTCTGTGATAAAATTTTGCAAATTAGTAATTTTGCTTCATAAATTTTGGCCACAATTTATACCGCTACATATCTTTGGTAAAAATAACCCAAATTAGTGGATATTATTTGGTCTTTGTGAAAGTTAGAGAGTCTACAAGCTATGGTGCAAATCATAAAAAATTGATCACACCTGATGTACTGACGGCCTATCTCATTTCTTGCGACCCGAACAAGTCAGGAAAGTACCCCCTTTTTTGAAAGTAGACAATCCAAGGTATTTAGTAAGATGCATGTTGAGGTTTTTGATGTTGTCATTTTTTCCCACAATTCTTTGCAAAATGAAGATTTTTTTTTTTTTTTTTTTTTTACCCCCACAAAATTGTCATTGTAATGGTTATTTCTCTCACATGGCATGTATATACCACAAATGACGCCCCAAAATACATTCTGCTACTCCTCCTGAGTATTACGATACCACATGTGTGGGACTTTTTCACAACCTGGCCACATAGAGAGGCCCAACATGCAGGGAGCACCATCAGGTGTAAATTACACATCTAACTTGTTGACTACCTATTACACTTTTGAAGGCCCTGGAGAACCAGGACAATGACATGTGACACTGACGTGGCACTGATGACAAATGGCACTGATACGTGGCACTGATGACAGTTGGCACTGATACCTGGCACTGACACTGATGTGGCACTGATGACAGATGGCACTAATACATGGCACTGATGACAGATGGCAACTAATACGTGGCACTGACAGATGGCACTAATACGTGGCACTGACAGATGGCACTAATATGTGGCACTGATGACATGTGGCGCTGATGACAAATGGCACTGATATGTGGCACTGATGACACGTGGCACTGATGAAAGATGGCACTAATACGTGGCCCTGATGACAGATGGCACTAATACGTGGCACTGATGACACTGATGACAGATGGCACTGATACGTGGCACTGATGACACTGATGACAGGTGGCACTGATACGTGGCACTGATGACACGTGACACTGATGACAGATGGCATGTGACACTGACAGATGGCACTGATGACAGATGGCACTGATGACAGATGGCACTATGTGGCACTGATGACAGATGGCACTTATACGTGGCAGTGGGGACAGATGGCAGGGCAGGGCAGATGGCAGGGACAGATGGCAGGGGCAGATGGCAGGGCAGATGGCAGGGGCGCAGGGCAGGGCAGGGCAGATGGCAGGGCAGATGGCAGGGGCAGATGGCAGGGCAGATGGCAGGGCAGATGGCAGGGGCAGATGGCAGGGGCAGATGGCAGGGGCAGATAGCAGGGCAGATGGCAGGGGCAGATAGCAGGGCAGATGGCAGGGGCAGATGGCAGGGGCAGATGGCAGGGGCAGATGGCAGGGCAGATGGCAGGGGCAGATAGCAGGGCAGATGGCAGGGGCAGATAGCAGGGCAGATGGCAGGGGCAGATGGCAGGGCAGATAGCAGGGGCAGATGGCAGGGGCAGATGGCAGGGCAGATGGCAGGGGCAGATGGCAGGGGCAGATGGCAGGGGCAGATGGCAGGGCAGATGGCAGGGGCAGATGGCAGGGCAGATGGCAGGGGCAGATGGCAGGGCAGATGGCAGGGCAGATGGCAGGGGCAGATGGCAGGGGCAGATGGCAGGGGCTGATGGCAGGGCAGATGGCAGGGGCAGATGGCAGGGCAGATGGCAGGGGCAGATGGCAGGGGCAGATGGCAGGGGCAGATGGCAGGGCAGATGGCAGGGCAGATGGCAGGGGCAGATGGCAGGGCAGATGGCAGGGGCAGATGGCAGGGGCAGATGGCAGGGCTGATGGCAGGGGCAGATGGCAGGGCAGATGGCAGGGCAGATGGCAGGGGCAGATAGCAGGGCAGATAGCAGGGCAGATGGCAGGGGCAGATAGCAGGGCAGATGGCAGGGGCAGATAGCAGGGCAGATAGCAGGGCAGATGGCAGGGGCAGATAGCAGGGCAGATGGCAGGGGCAGATAGCAGGGCAGATGGCAGGGGCAGATAGCAGGGCAGATGGCAGGGGCAGATAGCAGGGCAGATGGCAGGGGCAGATGGCAGGGGCAGATGGCAGGGCAGATGGCAGGGGCAGATAGCAGGGCAGATGGCAGGGGCAGATGGCAGGGCAGATGGCAGGGGCAGATGGCAGGGCAGATGGCAGGGGCAGATGGCAGGGCAGATGGCAGGGGCAGATGGCAGGGCAGATGGCAGGGGCAGATGGCAGGGGCAGATGGCAGGGGCAGATGGCAGGGCAGATGGCAGGGGCAGATGGCAGGGGCAGATAGCAGGGCAGATAGCAGGGCAGATGGCAGGGGCAGATAGCAGGGCAGATGGCAGGGGCAGATAGCAGGGCAGATGGCAGGGGCAGATAGCAGGGCAGATGGCAGGGGCAGATGGCAGGGGCAGATGGCAGGGCAGATAGCAGGGCAGATGGCAGGGGCAGATGGCAGGGCAGATGGCAGGGGCAGATGGCAGGGGCAGATGGCAGGGCAGATGGCAGGGGCAGATGGCAGGGCAGATGGCAGGGGCAGATGGCAGGGGCAGATGGCAGGGCAGATAGCAGGGCAGATGGCAGGGGCAGATGGCAGGGCAGATGGCAGGGGCAGATGGCAGGGGCAGATGGCAGGGCAGATGGCAGGGGCAGATGGCAGGGCAGATGGCAGGGGCAGATGGCAGGGGCAGATAGCAGGGCAGATGGCAGGGGCAGATGGCAGGGCAGATGGCAGGGGCAGATAGCAGGGCAGATGGCAGGGGCAGATGGCAGGGCAGATGGCAGGGGCAGATGGCAGGGGCAGATGGCAGGGCAGATGGCAGGGGCAGATGGCAGGGCAGATGGCAGGGGCAGATGGCAGGGGCAGATAGCAGGGCAGATGGCAGGGGCAGATGGCAGGGCAGATGGCAGGGCAGATGGCAGGGGCAGATGGCAGGGGCAGATAGCAGGGCAGATGGCAGGGGCAGATGGCAGGGCAGATGGCAGGGGCAGATAGCAGGGCAGATGGCAGGGGCAGATGGCAGGGCAGATGGCAGGGGCAGATGGCAGGGGCAGATGGCAGGGGCAGATGGCAGGGGCAGATGGCAGGGCAGATGGCAGGGCAGATGGCAGGGGCAGATAGCAGGGCAGATGGCAGGGGCAGATGGCAGGGGCAGATGGCAGGGCAGATGGCAGGGGCAGATGGCAGGGGCAGATGGCAGGGGCAGATAGCAGGGCAGATGGCAGGGACCGTTAACAGCGGGACACCTTTTTTTCCTTTTTTTTTTTTCTTTTACACTCACCGCCGCAGCGGTTCCGCTCTCCCTCCTCACACGCTGTCTCTGTGTGAGGAGGGAGAGCCGGCGATGAGAGATGATCTCATATGTTTACATATGAGAACCTCTCTCATTGGCACCGCCGATCGCACTGTAAACGGCCGCTGTCATTGGCCGTTTACGGTGATCTGTGACTGGCTGTGTCCGAGGGACACGGCCAGCACAAAACTTCCGCGATGCGCGCCCGCGGGAGCGCGCAATGCGGAAGTAAACAGGAGGACATCCAGGGACGCCCTCCCGGCAATTGAAGTCCGCGCTGTAGCCGTCTTTCGGCTATAGCGCGGACGCCTAGTGGTTAAAGTAAAACTATAGGCAAAACTTTTTTTTTTTCATTGTTGATAGAGTAAAGGAGGGTTATTATAACTCCTGTCAAATTTTTTTTATGCAATTTGTGTCCCATTGTGGAGATTTCCCTTCACTTCCTGTCCCATAAACTAACAGGAAGTGAGAGGAAATCCCTGCAACTCAAGCAGGGCAGGTGCAAGGATTGTTGACACCCTAGGCGAAACCTCATTTTTCCGCCTCCCCCTTGGCTCCACTCCTGACTCCACCTCCTTTTCCCTGCCCATGTAAACCCCACCTTTTTAAAGAAGCGCCCATCAAATTCAGCCTCACCAGCGCCCATCAATGCAGCCTCACCAGTGCCCATCAATGCAACCTCACCAGTGCCCATCAACGCAACCTCACCAGCGCCCATTAAATGCAGCCTCACCAGTGCCCATCAATGCAGCCTCACCAGTGCCCATCAATGCAGCCTCACCAGCGCCCATCAATGCAACCTCACCAGCGCCCATTAATGCAGCCTCACCAGTGCCCATCAATGCAGCCTCACCAGCGCCCATCAAATGCAGCCTACCAGCGCCCATCAATGCAACCTCACCAGTGCCCATCAATGCAACCTCACCAGCGCCCATCAAATGCAGCCTCACCAGCGCCCATCAATGCAGCCTACCAGTGCCCATCAATGCAGCCTACCAGTGCCCATCAATGAATGTTTGCTGCCTGTTGATGCTGAGACTTAGTTGCTTGTTGCAGAGAGAAGAGAGTAGGAACACCAGTGGCCGGGCGCCCTAGGCAGCAGGGCGCCCTAAGCGTTTGCCTAGTTTGCCTAGTGGTAGCACCGGCCCTGAACTCAAGGAAATTCCTTGGTGGGCCCCCAGGTCACTAGGACTAGTATACCCGTTGGAAGATTTCCCCTCTAATACTTATCAGGAGACAACCCAAAATTTGGGATTTTCTTTTACTTTCAATGATATTGGTAAACAGGACAAATAGAGAGGGTTGTATCTCCTAAAAACTCAATAAAAACTGACAGGTGTTCTAATGCCTTTCCACTCTATCCAAAACCTAAAAAAAAAAGTTTTGCCTTTAGTTATACTTCAATTGCTTGCTGACCAGCCGCCATCGTTATACAGCGGCAGGTTGGCACTGCTGTGAGAATCGCCATAGCTGTATGGCAGACGCTTTAAGAGCTATAGCGGGCACGCTTTTGGCGACGCTGGAGCCGATGCGGGTGGCCGGCAGCCGCAATGTCCACCAGTGACCCATGATCGATCCTCAGAGAGGCAGAACAGCATACCTCCAAACTTTTTGAGATGGGAACAAGGGGCACCTACTAGGAAAATATGTAGGCATAGGACATGCCCCCTGCCATGCTCCCTTAAAGGAGAATTATACAAAATAAATGATTAGTTAAGCCCACAAATTCTTTTTTTACCACTATTATTCCATTATTCTGGTTTTTGAAATTTAAAAATGCAGGAATTTAGAAATTGACAAGTGTTTCCCAGTGCATCCAAAGATAAAATGTGCATTTTATATACAACTGTATAGATCAGACCAAAATGAGGGACAAATGAGGGGGGAAGAGGGACAGAGGGACATTGCTCCAAATCAGGGGCAATTGGGATTTATGGAACGGGGATATGTCCTTATGAACAGACAGATCCCCGTTCTGTCAGGGAAGTAGAGAGAGATCGTCTGTTCCTAATTGTCAGGAACAGCGATCTCTCTCTGTACACCCAGTCATTCCCTTCCCCCCACAGTTAGAAACACCTCCCTAGGGAACACTTAACCCCTTGATCGCCGCCTAGTGTTAACCCTTCCCCTGCCAGTGACATTTATACAATAATCAGTGGCTTTTGTTAGCTCTGATCTCTGTATAAATGTCCCAAAAAAAGTGTCAAAAGTGTCCGATCTGTCCGCCGCAATGTTGCAGTCCCACTAAAAATCGCTGATCACCGCCATTACTAGTAAAAAAAAAAAAAAATATTATAAAAATGCCATAAATATATCCCCTATTTGGTAGACGCTACAACTTTTGCGCAAACCAATCAATATACGCTTATTGTGATTTTTTTTTTTTACCAAAAATTTGCAGCAGAATACACATTCAGGTACAAAAAAGTGGCCACTACCCCCACCTATGACTGGTCTTTGCAGCAAGGAGCCCTGGAATGGCAACGTATGTCAAACAAATATAAAGGGATTTCAAAGCGACGCAAAAAAATGACCTGGTCATTAAGGGGGTAAATCCTTCCGGGACTGAAGTGGTTAAGATAAAAACTTTATTTATAGTGGTCCTCTGCGCTACTATTAGTGAACTAAGATAAAATAAAGTAAAAATACTAAAAGTGGAAATGCAGCAAAACCTAATAGTGTTCACAGCTACACCAATAAAAATCAATAAAAGTTGCAGTGATCTTGCGCATAACCTAACAATCCATCATCAGGAAGTCACGTGACGTAACGCGTAGCGCGTGGCCGGAGTATACCACGGACCGGAAGTGACGTACGAGGTGGCATGAAACGCCGAATGTTTGTCTCTGTTTGGCGCACTTGCTGCTGCTTTAATGTAAGCAAGTATTTTAATTAAATAAAATAAAATTATGGTAATACACTATTGGAGGCTTATTTACCTTACACGGGGATCGTAATATCGGTTAGGAGGGGTGAAATTTCTTGATCTGTAATACCTTGCTGTTGACCCTTGATTCTGGAAGCGATACTCACTGTTCCTATTGGATTTTTAAGGCATTTGCCTATGAGGTGAGAGTTCTGTGAGCACATTGGCGTGGTGTCAGCAGTTTTCACTCATTGGATAAATTGTCAAGTCTTTTGAAACTTCATCTACACTATCTTGAACCACTGGATTATTTCTACTTATGGACTTTTTTTGCACTTATTTAACTAAACTGTGTCACAACTTTTTTTATTGAACGTTATTATTGTATTTATTTTTGATTGATAAGAAAGAAACTTTAACATTTTTATTGTATTAAAAATTTATTTTTTATTACATGTAATTTTTTGTTACATGTAATGTCATTTTTAATGTCATTTTTTATTATGTCATTTTTTTAAGTTATTATTTTCATGTTGTATTTATTGATTATTGTTCTTTTATAAATTATGAAGCATGTATTTCTTAGTCTAATTATTAATTAATAAACTCTTTGCTACACTTCTCATGCGCTCACTTTTGCGTTGAAAATTTAGACATCATTTGCTTGTTTTTAATATTTTTTAATGAAAACGCACCAATTGGTGACTTTTTTGATTGATTACTTTGTATACATTTCTACACATGCAGCAAGCAAATTCAATAGAACTAAACTTACCTGTATTTTTCTTACCTTTGTGAATAAGTCCTTTATGATTCTTTTATTATACAGGGCCATTTTTTTTTCCTGTAGCGCTTTTATTGTGACGTCAGCCTTTCTATGGCTGGATGTTCAGAAATTAGGCTTCTTCTTCCACGCTTCTTCTGTCTAAATCAACATTGACTTACTGTATTTTCTGAGTGTTCTACCCAGTCGATACACAAGCTGATGCTTTTAGGTATGAGCATCCAGTACACCATAGCTGACACTAGGGGGCACTGTGATACCACCACTGTAATCCTCAGTGCATGCTGCCTTGGATTTTCACTGGGACAGCTCAATTCGTCATTAAGAGGGGGACAAAAAAAAAAAAAAAAAAAAAAGCTATAATTTGGCCTAGAATGTTTCACGTTTTTCGCCGTACTAATCTACTCCAACATGTTTCAAGGCAGACATTGAACCTCTTCAGAATTAACTGCGGCGGGTGAAGGTTCGTAGAGAGCTTAGGTTCAAATAATGCGATGCCTTCTTGCCGTGGATGCTGCACGATTGAAATTCAACCTTCGACACATGTTTTTTAAAGAGATTTATTCTTCCAGGCCTCCGCACAAACACAAGACAGCAAAAGCCTAAACATTACATACATTACAATAAGTTGCGAATAAAAATGTCATTGATTGCGACAGAACTGGCGGCTCTTACAGTCTGAGTGCTACATCTTTCACGCCGGTTCGCTGCGCCGCTGTGATGATAAATCAGCTCGATGTACCCACGGTTAACTCCTTCTTGGCCACAGGAATGGAAGAAAGGACTGGATTGAGGACCTGATCAGCAAAGTGGTCAAGTCAGCTTTGGGCAAGGCTTTGGTCATCAAGCTCATGGATTCCTTGATGGGTTTTGGCAACGGGTTGGCTTTTGGTTTGGTGGATGATATACACTATTCATAAGATATAATAAGAAAAACCCTCATTCTTGAGATAGAATTGTATCAAAAGCATTAATTTAATTAGTGGCTGTGTGTCTGCCAAGTACCTGTATGATGAGGAGCCCGAGATGATGATGGTGGGACAGGGACTTCTAGGACAATGGAAGGGTGCAGGTACCAAGAAGCTTTAACCATAGTCTTGAACTTGGGAGCTCTTGTGTTTGGTAAGCAGGAGCACAGTAGTGAGGGCACTCTGACTTCACCAAGACCAGTAGAGAACAGAGCCGGGTCGCAAACTTCATTTGGTAACAGTTGAGCAAAAAGGCACCAAATCAAGAGCAGGGTCAAGGTCATAGATGAGCAGAGGTTGGCCAAGTGCAGGCAAAATCTTGGTCAAGATTCCAGGCCCAAGTCGGTAACAGGTTTGACCAAGCACTCCTATATCTGAAACTCACCGACTGTAGCCTATCCTGTGCTATTGTCCCATGTTTGAAGAATAAAGGTTTTACTGGATTGCATTTATTTGCATGGTCGTTGCGGTGGCGAGCCGGGGGTCAGCACCTGTGAGCAATCCTCCACATATCCACACCTGATTGGTATCTTGCTGTCTAGTTTAGTAACACAGGTAGGCAGCAGACATAAATAAGTAGTTTTTTTTTTTTTTTTGACCACAAGATGGCAACCAAAGATAAAACTCATAGAAATATATAGGTGCAATGTTGGGTTTTACTTATTACAAGTCATCTCTGACATATATACATAAAAGATTGCTTGCGTTCCTGGCTCACATTTTGGCTTGAGTTTGCTATTTTTAATGTAGGTGCATTCTATACTTCTTTTAAACACTAAATAAATCTTACTACACTATGAGAGGCTTCCCTATCTCTTTATGCATGTAATTGTGGAGTATCTTGAGGCCTGGTTCACACCTATACAGGTTGCAGTTTGCATACTCCAGGTGCAGTTTGCGTTTTTCAATAAACGTTTTTGATCCATTGAAGTCTATGGAACCAAAAACCAGAGAAAAGTTCCTGGCTCTTTCCATAAAATGCACAGATGTGAACATGACCCATAGGAAACCATGTTAAATGGACTGTAGTGTGTTTCTGCAAAACTGAAAACGCGCTAAAAAATGCATAGGTGTGAACCAGGCCTAAGGCTGGATTCACACCTATGCATTTTTAGTGCTTTTTGCAGATTTGCACTACAGAACGTGTTCCATATGAAACCATGTTAAATGGACTGTAGTGCAAATCTGCAAAATGCAAAAAGCACTAAAACTGTATAGGTGTGAATCCAGCCTAAGGCTGGATTCACACCTATGCATGTTGCTTTTGAGCGTTTTTGGAGGTTTTTTTTTCATGCTTGCCACGTTTTTGAGCAGCGTTTTTGCGGCGTTTTTGCCGCGATTTGCGTTTTTTTTTTTTTTTTTTACAGTTTTTTTTTACAGTCTAAAAAAAAAATTAAAAAAAAAAAAACGGCAAAAACGCATCAAAAACGGTGCACCTGCGTTTTTGATGCTTGTCCATTGAAATCCATTACATGCAAAACGCTGCTTTTTGCATGAAAAAAAGTCCCTGACCCTTTCCAAAAATGCAGAGAAACAAAAAGGCATTGATGTGAACATGTTCCATAGGAACCCATGTTAAAAAATTCCCGTGCATTTCTGCAAAATGCAAAATGCATCAAAAAACGCGCTAGTGTGAATGGAGCCTAAGGCTGGATTCACACCTATGCATGTTGCTTTTGAGCGTTTTTGGAGTTTTTTTTGTCATGCTTGCCACGTTTTTGAGCAGCGTTTTTGTAGCGTTTTTACAGCATTTTTGCAGCGTTTTGCATTTTTTTTTACATAAAAAAAAAATAAATAAATAATAAAAAAAAAAACGGCAAAAACGCATCAAAAACGCTGTAAAAACGCTGCAAAAATGGTGCACTTGCGTTTTTGATGCTTGTCCATTGAATTCTATTACATGCAAAACGCTGCATTTTGCATGAAAAAAAGTCCCTGACCCTTTCCAAAAATGCAGAGATACAAAAAGGCATTGATGTGAACATGTTCCATAGGAACCCATGTTAAAAAATTCCCATGCATTTCTGCAAAATGCAAAATGCATCAAAAAACGCGCTAGTGTGAATCGAGCCTTAGGCTCGATTCACACCTATGCATGTTGCTTTTGAGCGTTTTTGGAGGTTTTTTTTTCATGCTTGCCACGTTTTTGAGCAGCGTTTTTGCCGCGATTTTGCCGCGATTTGCGTTTTGCGTTTTTTTTTAACAGTTTTTTTTTACAGTCTTAAAAAAAAAAAAAAAAAAACGGCAAAAACGCATCAAAAACGCATCAAAAACGCTGCAAAAACGGTGCACTTGCGTTTTTGATGCTTGTCCATTGAATTCTATTACATGCAAAACGCTGCATTTTGCATGAAAAAAAGTCCCTGACCCTTTCCAAAAATGCAGAGAAACAAAAAGGCATTGATGTGAACATGTTCCATAGGAACCCATGTTAAAAAATTCCCATGCATTTCTGCAAAATGCAAAATGCATCAAAAAACGCGCTAGTGTGAATGGAGCCTTAGGCTCGATTTACATCTATGCATGTTTTTGAGCGTTTCTGCAGTGCTTTTTGCGGTGCTTGCCGCGTTTTTAAACATGCGTTTTTGGTGCGTTTTTGCCGCGTTTTGCGTTTTTTGTTTTTTTTTACAGTTTTTTAATGCTGTATACAGTGTAAGAAAAAAGATAGAAAAAAAAATGCAAAACGCATCAAAAACGCAGTAAAAACACGGTACTTGCGTTTTTGGATGCGGGTCCATTGAATTATATTAAATGCAAAACGCTGCATTTTGCATGAAAAAAAGTCCCTGACCCTTTCCAAAAACGCAGAGGCACAAAAATGCATTGATGTGAACATGTTCCATAGGAACCCATGTTAAAAAAATTCCCATGCATTTCTGCAAAATGCAAAATGCATCAAAAAACGCATTAGTGTGAATAGAGCCTTAAGGCACAGAGGTACTTTTAGGCTCGATTCACACCTATGCATGTTGCTTTTGAGCGTTTTTGGAGTTTTTTTTTTCATGCTTGCCACGTTTTTGAGCAGCGTTTTTGTAGCGTTTTTGCCGCGTTTTTGCCGCGTTTTTTTTTTTTTACAGTTTTTTTTTACAGTCTAAAAAAAAAAAAAAACAAAAAACAAAAAAAAAAACGGCAAAAACGCATCAAAAACGCTGCAAAAACGGTGCACTTGCGTTTTTGATGCTTGTCCATTGAATTCTATTACATGCAAAACGCTGCATTTTGCATGAAAAAAAGTCCCTGACCCTTTCCAAAAATGCAGAGATACAAAAAGGCATTGATGTGAACATGTTCCATAGGAACCCATGTTAAAAAATTCCCGTGCATTTCTGCAAAATGCAAAATGCATCAAAAAACGCGCTAGTGTGAATGGAGCCTTAGTTCAGGTTCACATCTATGAGGCTGCGCTTGAAGCGTATTTCAGGCACGTTTTGCAGTGCATTTTGCGTTTTTAAGCCCACGTTTTTTATTCATTTTTGCATGCAGTTTTCATGCATTTTACGTTTTTTTTTTCTCTTTAATAGCACTGTAAACACACTGTATATAGCTGGTTGCTGAGGAGGGGGCTGGGAAGCTGGCCGCTGCTCCCTTAACAACCGATGTGTCATCAGCTGTCAGTGAGATTCCCCACTGACAGCTGAATGTAAAAAAAAAAAATTGCTGCAAAAATAAAATTGCGTGCCCCCCCCAGGTCTATACCAGGCCCTTCGTGTCTAGTATGGATTTGGAGAGGATCAAGCCAAAATATGGCTTGGGGCCCTCCCCCAAAATCCATACCAGACCCTTATCCGAGCATGCCGCCCAGCAGTTCAGGAAAGGGAGGGGACGAGCGACCATGCCCTCCCCTCCTGAACCATACCAGGCTGCATGTCCTCAACATGGGGGGGGGTGCTCTGTGCCCCCACCCCAAAGCACCTTTCCCCCATATTGATGAGGACAAGGGCCTCTTCCTGACAACCCTGGCTGGCGGTTGTTGGGGTCTACGGGCGGGGGGCTTAACGGAATCTGGAAGCCCCCATTAATAAGGGGCCCCCTAGATCCCGCCCCCCTATGTGAATGGGTATCAGGTATATCGTACCCCTACCCATTCACCTGAAAGGGCAGTGAAATGTAAAAAAACAAAACAAAACAGTTTTTGACAATTTTTTTATTAATAAAATAGCTCTGAGCTGTCTTCTCCGGCTGCCGTCTCTCCAGGTGCCATCTCTCCCGGTGTCATCTTCTTTTTGCTCGCCACTGCCATCTTCTTCTTAATTCTCATCGCCACCATCTTCTTCTCCCTAGCTGCCACCGCCGTCTTCTTCTTCTTCTTCCTCACCGCCTTCTTCATCGCGGCCAGTTACCCGCTAAAAAACAAAAGAAAAGCCGGATTTGTCCTGAAGCTGTCTTTCTCCGTGGTGATGTTCCCACTGTCCGGCACCTCTTATATAGGCATGGGGCATGGCCATCCAATGATGTCGCCCGGAGAGAGCACGCCCCTTGTGACGTCATGTGATATCACACTGACAGCTGATGACTCATCCGTTGTTAAGGTCACGGCGGCCGGCTTCCCGGCCACATGCTTAGCGACCAGCTATAAACAGTGTTAAAATAAAAACCACAAGATGCAAAACACATCTAAAATCGCATCACAAACACAACACTTGCATTTCTGGTGCGGTTCCATTGAAGTATATTACCCACAAATCACCTGACACTTCTATGTGTAATGTCTGCTTACCTTAGATATATAACCCATTACAGGTCATGCTTCACTTGATCCACTAGATGTCCTCATTCTGATGGCCAGCATGAGCATCACTCAATCCCACATCCTCTGAGCCCAGGTCATCATAAACCTGCCCTCAGCCCATGACTGGACAGTAAAAGGAGAAGCAATACAGTGATCAGTTCATCTCTCCATCACTCTGCTCTCTCTTCCTATTAGCTATGCTTGTCTGCACATGAACAAATTGATTTCTTGTTCTGTTTCTTCCTCTCAATCGCCAGCTCTGCTGTACAGAAACGAAGAGTCTGATACCAGGTCAGATTCAGGTACTTACACCACTTGCATTTAAAATATAAATTTTATAATAATGGTTACAGAGCTGCATTAGTTTGTGTTTTTTTTTAATCTGTCAGGAATTCTGCCTTATGGCATGTTAAGAATATAAAAAAAAGAAAAAATGGGTATTACTGCACTGTCACAAATCAACAATGAGTGAATATAAAAAATGAGTGAATATAAGAAAGCAGCAACTTTCCTCTGTGATACGCACAGCACACATCAATGAATCCAAAAAAAAATTGCGCTAAAGTAAAAATTTTGTGAGAAAAGCAATAGTGAACACATTAAAGGAAGTCCATATGATGTCCAAACAATCCCTCAGTGCTTAACACTTTCACCAAAGTAGTGCCCCAGGATGAGGTCATCTGTGACGAAACACGTAGGGGGAGCGACGTGCTGACGTCACCACATTTGCGCAGGTCCTGGAAGGACAGGTTGCCTTATTGAGCCGGCCGGCTTATCTTTTTGTGCCTAATTTACATTCTTTCAATGTAAGTGCAATATATTTTTTAACAATAAACGCCTACGATTTTACACTATGGAGGCCTTAACTCTTTTTGGGGTTCATGTGTGATCGGGCCCCTCTGGGCGGTGGAGGCTTGACAGCGATTCCCTTGGATGACTAAAGGTCCTGGCTGGGTATATAGCCACAAGCGGGAAAGACCTCCTGTAGTAGGAAGTGACAAGGAGCTGGTAAGCGGCCATTCTGATGAGGTGGAGGCTTTCTTTGAAATTCACATTTTAAGAATATGTTACCCCAACATCTCATATTCCTGATATATGCCTGCTGTACCACGTATAAAGTATTCTGTTCTCTTTGTATTTCTTCCCTTGTATGAAATCCCTGCCAGTCTCCCGATTTTTATATTTCAAACTGACCACGCTAGGGATAGAAGCACATCCATCCCAGTGTGGTCAGTTTTCTGGTTGTGCTGGGAATACAACTTGCCTGTCCTCTAATGGTCAGGCTTCTGCTCACACACACACACACCCTGCACAGATATTCACTGGGAAGACCAGTGTGCTGCTGTTTCTCCACCCCTAGCTCTCTAAGCCAACCTATGCAGCTGAAAAGAGAGTCTACCTGATCACTTATAAAAAAAAAGGTATTTATAATGTGTTTTTATATATATGCAGAAATGTTTTGCTTTTCATTTCTGTTTTAAACGGAATAGGTTGTTTTACATGGTGGGGGTTCACATATACTTTATCACATTCCATTAATGAAGGTGCATTATTGCAACAAATATTTTAAAGGGTGCCTAGGCTGGTCACTTTCAAATGTATACCTAAAAAAAAAGGAAAAAATCTATAATAGTGTACTTACAAAAGAAGCTCTAGTTGCGTGAAAACAATGGAAAAAATACAATTTTTGCTCTACCAGAGTTTGCTTCAGCTGGAAACTGATACCGTTATTACTGAAATGACAGCGTAATACCAGACACACTTCAAGTGAGCAGTAAATATATGTTTTACCTTTAAACCATAGAAAAGACCTACACGGCTTAGTTTATAGTGTTAGCTTACTGACCCAAAAAGAAAATTTGCTCTTGTTTGGACATCCCTGTTTGACTTGGCGCCTTCCAATCAATAGCATTGCGCTTTACTGAACACAATAGTCTAATGGAGTCCAGAGGGACATCCGGTCTGGGCTCTTAAAGGACAGCACATATAAAAAGTTTAATTGGCAAAAGTCGTGATTTTCAGGCCGTGTGGAATGCTCAGGAAGCCATGGTTTAAAAGGTTGGACTTACCCGAAAGAAGATCTAAACTCAATTACTACAAAACCATATGAACTTTAACCACTTGACTCCCGCGTGCTTGTAGATGGGGTGTGATGACAATAATTCACACAGAGGGGTGCAATAAAGAACTTACGGAAAGAATGTAGTAACGGTTCACATCAGAACACGGTGGGAGGGGGTACACTCATGGTTTGCATTAATAATAATGAAGAGGAGGCTCTGCTGGACAGGCAGCATCTTTAAAGAGAGCAGAATACAGCCTGGCCATCTCGTACCCAGGCGAGATGTCCAGAGGAATTAAGGACCCTATGGTTTCCCTCCTCATCAAGGTCTTTGGGTTATGGATCGTTCTTACCTGCTGGGAAACTCTTTGCCACCTTATGGCCACCAGGAACACCCGCCCAAGTTATACTTCAGGCCATTGAGGGTATACTAACCCTTACACAGAATAGACATGTTACACATCCCTGCTTACCCAAAAATGGAATGTCCGGTTGGCGTTAGATTTTGTGCATGCTTTATTTAAAAGTTTGTACTAGAGGCCCCTAGCAATGGGTTAGTTCCTGCACCCGGGAGCCTCCTGTTGAACCATGAAGCATGGATGGTTTGGGTTATGGATCCTTCTTCCTTGCTGGAGAACTTCTCGCCAACTTATGGGCACATGGCCACCAAAAACACATATCAGTCTCCTGTTCAAGTCATACTTCAGGCCCCCCAGGCAATAATAACTCTTGCACAAATTAGGCATTTAACATGCCTTTGCTCACCCAGTAAAAAAAAAATGCTCAATCGGAGCTTGCTTTTCTGAATGCTTTACATAAAAGTTTGTAAAAGGGCCCCCTAACTGTGGGTTATTCAGCCTGTATCTACACCTGGGAGCTTCCTGTAGATCCACCAAACACAAGAAGTTTGGGTTACCAATCCTTCTTACCCGCTGGGAACTCTTTGCCGCTTTTCAACCACAGGGCCACCAGGAACACATACTGGTCTCCTGCCCAAGACATACTTCAGGCAATGCTAACCCTTACACAGAGTAGGCATTTGACATGCCTTTGCTCACCCAATAATGAAATGCTCAATCGGAGCTTGCTTTTCTGAATGCTTTACATAAAAGTTTGTAAAAGGGCCCCCTAACTGTGGGTTATTCAGCCTGTATCTACACCTGGGAGCTTCCTGTAGATCCACCAAACACAAGAAGTTTGGGTTACCAATCCTTCTTACCCACTGGGAACTCTTTGCCGCTTTTCAACCACAGGGCCACCAGGAACACATACTGGTCTCCTGCCCAAGACATACTTCAGGCAATGCTAACCCTTACACAGAGTAGGCATTTGACATGCCTTTGCTCACCCAATAATGAAATGCTCAATCGGAGCTTGCTTTTCTGAATAGTTTACTTTGTAAGAGGGCCCCCTAGCAGTGGGTTATTCAGTTTCCACATCTGGAAGCCTCCTGTAGAACCAAGAAACACAAGAAGTTTGGGTTACCAATCCTTCTTACCTCCTGGGGCCACCAGGAACACATATTGGTCTCCTGCCCAAGTCATACTTCAGGCCCTTCAGGGTGTACTAACAATTTCAACATATTACACATCTCAGCTCACCCAACACCGGTATGTCCACTGTACCTCTGATTTCAGAAAATATATCATGTTCTGGAGGGTTTTAGTTTTTTAGCCAAAAATGCAGATTTTTACATGTGTGAAAAAAATTAAAAAATTACTCTAGAGCAGAAGTGGATACAAAGAGACCCCACATTTATTGGTGGTTGATGGTACTTTAACCCTTCTTCCTTTAAAAAAATCCCACATTTATTAGTGGTCAATGGCACTTTTAAATCCCCAACCTTTTAAAAAAAAAAAGTAATGTAGTCACTAACTATTTCCAATGCATTTTTGTCACATCCAGACTTCTTCAGGAATGGTTTTGAAGTCTGGCTGTGACAAAACGCGTTGGGTGGGGTCAGTACCGTCACTAGACCAGCCTAAAGGTGGCAGGAAAAATGTATGTATATATTTTTTGTGAACAAATTGGATCCCAAGGAGATGGCAGATTTATTCCTTTTAACAAGCATCCACTAGGACATACTGTATTCCGTAATATTGTATGCACTTGTATGTATAGCAATTAAGGTTTTATATGGCTTTGTCCTCAGTTTTTCCTCATAACAAGTAATCTTTATCCCGTTGCTAGTGGTCTTCGGATAATGCACACAAATAATTCAGCTGATCTAACTTTATGTTACAATAATAACCCAAGGATACCAAATGCTTCAGCAGCTGCACACGCTTTACATAATTCGGCAATGGTACTTGTTCAAGTAGCGGATAAATTGTCCATCGATGCATTCAGTCCCTGCATTTAAAACCACTGTGATGGCTTCTACTCTGATATATATTTACTTGCTGTTATGTATCTAATGGAACTATTTTTTTCCCTAATGTGACATGAAACCAGAAGCTGTCCCATTTTTCTTTCCAATTTATTATTTCCATAAATAACATTAAGTGCCAGTTTGTGTTAACATGTCTGTAATCAATAACGTGGAGTAGAAATATTGTATTCCCATACTGACAACTTGGGCAGACTTTCAGTAACTTTACAAGTCTACGTGAATATATTCATGATGTCACAATACATCAACCAGGGGCGGACTGACCATTCGGGGCACTCGGGCACTGCCTGAGGGCCCCATGCCACTAAGGGGCCCCATCAGGGTTGCCAGCCTCCATAAAACCAGGGACAATATGTAAAAATCTGTGTTTTTTTAAAAATCCCAAGATTATAGCTGCCCCACCTCTCCAGTACCTTTTCCGTGTGTGTATGTGTATTCTGTGTGTGTATACTGTGTGTGTATATTGTGTGTCTGTGTGTGTATACTGTATGTGTGTGTGTGTATACTGTGTGGCCCCATAATCTATTGCCTGGGGGCCCCATAATCTCCTATTGCCTGGGGGCCCCATAATCTCCTGCTAATCTGCAGTCATGTTAGAACAGGTTGGGAACATGAAATTGTCCAAAATATCTTGGTATGCTGACGCCCTAAGAGTTCCCTTCACTGGAACTAAGGGGCCAAACCCCTGAAAAACAACCCCGTGCCATAATCCCCACTCCACCAAATGATTTGGACCATGGTCAAACATTCCCATAGACACACTCCTAAACCTTGTGGACAGCCTTCCCAGAAGAGTTGAAGCTGTTATAGCTGCAAAGGGTGGGCCAACTCAATATTGAACCTTACAGACTAAGACTGGGATGCCACTAAAGTTCATGTGCGTGTAAAGGCAGGCGTCCCAATACTTTTGGTAATATAGTGTAGATACTTACATGGGCCCAAGATGGAGCAAGGTGTCTATATAAAAATTGCCTTACCAAGAATTCAACCTTAAATTACTCACATTTGTAAGTATATGTATAATGATGTAATAATGAATACAGTGCTGTATTAATGTGTCATTTTATATCTGCTTTAAATAAATCCCAGAAATAAATAAATTAAATTACAATGGCATTATGCAATCGGTTTGGATGCAAATAGCGCTTTCTTTAATTCTTCTTTAACTGGGAGTTATTTGATATTTTTCTTTCGCTCGCTCACTAACATCCCTTTACCTCAACAACCTACAGCTCCCTCCAGCAATTTAATTAAACTGAGTTTTCATTTTCATTATTGATACTCAGCAACCACCAGCTAAATCAGGATTTGGATGCTCCGAGTTGTACAGCCAGGTTTGGAAGAGAAGAAGAAAAAAAAAAGAAAAAACGTGTATTTCCCTCGTCAGGTTTGTACTCATTTCGCCATGAATAATTTAGAATACAACAGGGCCTTGCTCGCCCAAGGTAATATGTTTCTGGCTTGGCACCCGGCATCCAACCTTGCAAAATATAGGCCAGATAGTTCTCTCAAGCTGGGACGTCAATCAGCGTTCCAAGGCACATGATTCCCAGCTGCTGAGCGAGTTCTGCGTCCTGCTGCCATATCCGCCAATGCTTGTTTAAAGGGATTCAATTGTCTTTTTTAACATTTCTATTACCATTTTCACTTTTTTCTTTTATTCTATAAATTGTTATGGAAATTTTGAGAATGTTGAGCATGGACATATGGGAATATGGGGATATGGGAACATACTGTAACAGAGGCTTTTGTTTACATGACATTGTTAGCATAAGAATGACACTCATAAACATACAATACATTGTAGTGCAATATATTAGCCCTAAAATCTCAGAGGGTAGTAGAGGGTAGTAGAAGTAGTAGGGGTGACAATATGAATGTCATGTAGTTCATTGGAAAATTTTCAAGCGTCATATGAAACTAGAGCATACTAGTAAGTAGAGGGGAGATGGTGGCAAAGAAGAGTGAAAACAGTTAGGTAAAAAAGGGGCGAGAGGGGGGGGGCAAGCCCACTTGGGTCCATGTCAGTCAAAGCTGTGTGGAAGATAGGTAAAAACCCACGGTTCCCAAACTTGGTATAATTTGGTGAGGTTGCCTTGGAGCCTGGTGGTCAGTTTCTCATTAAGTAGGGTCCAATGTACTTGAGATTTGACCTTTGAGACAGATAGGTGCCTCAAAGACCAAGCTTTCGCGATCACCTATTTCGTAGCTGTAGGATATGTATCATGAGAATAATTTGGAGTTTATATAGTCCCTTTGATTTCCAGTTGAGGAAGGCCTCCAGTGGATGCAATGGCAGTTTCTGATTAAAAAATGTGCTTTTCAGATCGACCCCAACCTTCCCCGCTACAGATCCGGCTGGATCTTCCTGAAATCCAGCTCATCTGAGCCTCCTTAGGCCTCCTGCCTGCCCTGGCCTATCAGCTACCGCCGCCATATTGAGGCCTACGGCCTGCCCGGAGCCTGACGCTCGCCTACACTGCGGACCGGGAGACGATCGGATCCTCCGCCTGGGACTTTCCGACCGGGACATCCGAACCACCACCGCGAGGAGGCGGATACCGGCAGCGTGAAAGAGAACCGAGCGGGACCCTCCCTCCCCATCCCGGATCCTTCCGCAGTCTGACGCCACTCCTGGGCCTATCCACCGGCCATCCTGGACTCTGTGAGTACCTGGGCTGTTGCCCGAGCCTTCTACTGCCCCTGCTCTGCATTATCTGGCCCCAGAGTCCCCGTTTTTGAGCCTCTAGAGTCCCGGTCCGGGCCCGAGAAAAGACCCCCCCCCAGCCGGCCTCGGCCTTCAGGACAGACCACGGCTTCGGCCTAGTCCTGGAAGTCGGCGGCCATCTTGGTACTCCTAGTACCCCCACAACACATTCCCTGCAGTTGAATCGCCTATTGACTGCCTGTAGACACTATATCCTGCCTCACACCTGCAAACCTTACAGCTGTCATCTCAACTCCCCCTGATTCTTAATGTGACCACCTCCAGATCGGCGTGCAGGGAAGCAGACATGTAAGAGGAGTCCTTTGATCCCCGTCTCTTTAAGAGATGCTCCTACAAAGCTAACAGTTCCCTATTAATCGCAGGAGCAATATCATAACAAGACATCAGACCCTCCCTAACACTGCATGGGGAAGATTGGTTTCCAGAAGGCAATATACAGAGGTTTTATCCCACCGCCAACGTCGCAGATCCCTAATACCATGGAGCGCTTCTTATATAAACAGAGATCCCCGATCTCCAGTGAACAACCGAGATCCTCGGACACTGCTGACCCACATTCTCTGCCGGAAGGCATGACCCAAGATGATAACAGATCTCAATCCTCCCTACATTCTCTTCCACCCGATCACCCCGTGGATGTGGTGACAGTAGCTGTCCTAGACACAAAGTTGAACTCATTACTACACGAATTAATCCGCAGCATCGCTAAAGAAGTGAGCAAAATAGCACATGAGTTACGGGGTGAAATCGACCAATTAGGTGAACGCACCAACACATTGGAGAACAAATTTGATGAACTGACCCAATATGTACATGTTCTCGAAGAGGACAACTCCAACCTGAAACATACAGTCTCCCTACTTCAACTCCAACAGGAAGACCTGGAAAACCGTGAAAGACGCCAGAATCTGAGGATAAGGGGAATCCCTGAGACGGTGAGTGACAAGGAAATACGTCCCTACCTTCTAGGTCTATTCGTCACTTTAGCCCCACATATTCCGGACATAGACTGGCGTATGGACAGGGCGCATAGATCTCTGGCCCCAAAACCTCCTCCTACTGCCAGCCCCAGAGATATTATTGTCCGCTTCCACTTCTACGAGAGCAAAGAAGCCCTCACACTTGCAACGCGTAACAAGTCACGGATTGACTATAAACAACACAAAATCCAGATATTTAACGATCTGTCTCCAATCACTCTGGCCAAAAGACGCAGTTTCCGTCCTGTCACTACCCACCTACAAAACCATCAAGTTCCATACCGCTGGGGATTCCCCTTCCGTCTAACCGTTTCCAAAGATGGTGTTCAACATTCCCTGAGAGATCTTTACGAAAGTGAAGCCTTTATCCGCAACCTAGGTCTTCCCCCACTGCCTGAAGAAGATTCTATACCCCAAGCTCCAAACCCCAGACCACTTACCACACCAGCCAAAATTTGGACCCCAGTCCAACGAAGATCCCAGAAGAACTCCTCTACCCCACAACGAGCCAATCGTCACAGATATCCAACCTGATGTGACTTATTATTTTTCTTTTTCTTATTTTCTTTTTTCTCAATATTTTTGCTCTTTTTTCCATGGCCAGGAAATATTTACCATGGATATCCTAGTGACCTCATAGTGCTTGGGTCACTTGGTTGAGAGGTCACACCTCTTATTGATGTCTCTGTTAGATGCCTTCTTGGGGTTTTTTGTTTTTTTTTTTTTTTTTCTGCCCCCCTTAACTTTTCTTTATTTGCTTATATCTACCTCTCTGTCACACACCAGTTTGTCTTAAGATTTATTTACATGTTCATAGTATCATGCCAAACACCCTTGCTCCTCCTGTCTGTTTGTTCTTTTTTGGTTTTACAAAAAACAGAGACGAGGATCTACACACCTCCCCCCCTCCTCTAATAATCCCTGCAGGCTAACATGCCCCCCCCTCATGACCCAAAGCTTCTGCCTGGGCAGCCTGAAATTTTTTCTCAGGCTTTTCAAAAATTATTTTTTCTTTTTTCTTTTTTTAACATTTTTCGTCTTCCTATGCAATTTAGTTCCTAATTTTTTTGTCTCCTTTGGAGTTTTAATATGCAGGTCTTTTTTCTTTTTTTTTCCTTTTGACCTATATATGTTTTTTCAATGTTGTACTTACATTATTATATCAATTGTAAAAAATGTTTGTTTTCAAATGTTCCTTTTTAAGGATGCTCAGATACATGCTCCCAGTCTTTATACTGCATTAGCACTTTTTTGTTTAACCGAATATGGCCCTCAAAGTCTATTCTTGTAATGTTAAGGGATTAAATTCCATAGGCAAAAGGTGGCAGGCCTTAAAAGAATTTAAATCATCCAAAGCAGAGGTGATTATGGTTCAGGAAACCCATTTTAAGCCCAGTGGCTCCTTCAAGTTTGCTTCTAGACACTTTCCAATAGCATATACTGCCTCTGACCCCTCTGGAAAAGCGGGAGTGGCAATTCTTATTAAATGCACAAGCCCAATAAAAATACTTTCCTCCTACCTAGATCCTCACGGTAGGTTCATATTCCTGAAGTGTAGTCACCTATCTACCTCTTTTTCCTTAATTAACATTTATGCACCAAATGTAGGACAGATCGGTTTCCTTGAAAAAGTTTTTGAGAACTACAACCCTTCTCCCAGCCGTTCATGATCATGGGAGGCGACTTCAATGTGTGTATGTCCCCGACCAGGGACAGGAAAACTCTATTTCAAACCACCTCACAATCTTCCTCTAAGAAATTATCAACATCCTTTTGCAAACTAGTTAGATCCCATAATCTATTTGATTCTTGGAGGATAAAACACCCGACCCAAAAACACTATACATTTTATTCTCATCCCCACAAGTCTTATTCTAGACTAGATTACTTCCTTATTACAGGTCCCCTATTGCCCTATGTAGTATCTTCTGAAATATATCCTATTACCTGGTCGGATCATGCACCTATTGAACTCGATGTATTACTGGCGAAGTCTTTTACTAAAACCTGCCACTGGCGCCTCAATGAATCCCTGCTTAAAAATCCTTTATCTCAAACTCAATTACAGCAGAAACTAACTGAGTTTTTCCAGCTTAATGATGGCTCTGTCCCAGAGATTTCCACCCTGTGGGAGGCCCATAAAGCCTTTTTTAGAGGTGAATGCATAGCTATAGGCTCACGCCTAAAGAAAGATTCTGTACAACTTAAAAAGGATCTTATTACCCAACTACAAACAGCGGAAAGAATTCTGCTGGCCTCCCCCACGGTGGAAAAATTGAGAAATGTCATCTCAATCCGAGATCGGATCAAGTCTTTCGATATGAATCAAATTTCCAAATCCATGTTATGGGCTAAGCAAAAATTTTACGACTATGCAAACAAACCACATAGGATGCTAGTGAACAAATTAAAACCTCGGCTCCTTCTATCTATACCCGACCACTTGATACAATCTGATGGCACCCCCACATACTGTCCGAAAACTATGTCAAAGGTCTTTGGTGATTTTTATAAGCGACTTTATAACTGTTTAGGCCCCGATTCACACCCTCAATTCTCGCAATCAGAGTTTGATAAATTTATAAATTCCTTCCCACTACCGAAGATCTCTGCTGACCATCTATCCTCCCTTAACGCTCCGATTACTGGAGAGGAAATAGGAGAGGTGATTAAAAATCTTCCAACCCACAAATCTCCGGGCCCTGATGGTCTCCCTTACATCTACTATAAAACCTTTACACATATTTTAACCCCCTATCTACAATCCCTATTCTCCTCCTTTTTTAAGGGATCCATCCCACATTCACAATTCTTACATGCCAATATAACGGTAATCCCTAAACCAGGTAAGGATCCTGCACTACCCGACAACTACCGCCCAATTGCTTTATTAAACTCAGACTACAAAATCTTCACCAAGATACTAGCCAATAGATTATCCCCACTATTAACGTTCCTGATCCACAGAGACCAAGTAGGATTTGTTCCCTCGAGACATGCTGGAGATAATACAAGAAGAACCATAGATCTGATAGACCTAGTAACTAGAACTAAACGCTCCACCATAGTCCTGAGCTTAGATGCTCAAAAAGCTTTTGATCGATTAAGCTGGCCCTTCATGTTCGCAGTCTTAACCCGATTTGGATTCTCAGGCCCCTTTATATGAGCCCTACATACTACTATACTCCCTCTCTACGTCTCAAGTCCAGCTGTCCTCTTATACCTCGCAAAGATTTACTCTCAGTAATGGTACGAGACAAGGCTGCCCTTTGTCGCCCCTACTATTTATATTAAGCCTAGAACCTTTAGCAGCGGCTATCAGATCCCATCCTAATATCAGAGGAATCCCACTACGACATCAGGACTACAAACTTTCTCTTTTCGCAGACGACATTCTGCTAACCATCACACACCCCGAGATTTCATTACCCTTCTTACACGAAACCCTCTCCACATTTGGGTCCTTATCAGGATTTTGTATTAACTAGACCAAAACAGAAGCCCTCCCCATCAATATACCCTCAGATATACTCAGCTCCTTACAAAACAGGTTTAAATACAGATGGTGCCAGACTTCACTAAAATATTTAGGAATTCATCTTACTCCTTCATACCATTCTCTTTATCAAGCCAATTTTCCCCCTATGTTCGCAGAAATTGCTAAACTCCTACAACATTGGTCTTCCATCCCAATTTCCCTTCTTGGTAGGATTAACGTTCTCAAAATGTCGGTCTTGCCCAAATTACTGTACCTTTTTGAAACACTTCCGGTCCTGGTCCCTATGTCGCAGTTGAGAAATCTCCAGAGAAAGTGCCTTAACTTTGTTTGGAACAATGCATCCCATAGAATTGCTCAATCGGTAGTCCTTTCTCCTAGAACTAGAGGAGGACTAGCCTCCCCCGATTTTATTAAATATTACTATGCCTCTCATCTTAGAGTATTGACAACATGGACCTCAAGGAAGGCTGCAAATAGATGGGCCGAAATTGAAATGGGGATTACTGCCCCTGTACATCTATGCTATCTATTATGGCCTTCCTCTCAGAAATTCATACCCCAACTACGGTTTCTGTGTCTCTCCCCGATGCTTTTTACGCTATCAATCTGGAAAAGGTGCAGAGACAAATTTAATCTCTCCTCACCTTGTTCCCCTCTCCAGAATTTCCTTTTTAACCCAGAAATCCCGGACGGATTATCATACCTGCGAACAATTTCGTGGACACACGCGGGGATGTTTCAGCTGCGACATTTAGTTCACCCAGTAACACACAAACTTTTACCTTTCTCAGTCCTTAAAGAAAAACACGCCCTACCGAAATCTACAGAATACTTTTACCTACAAGTTAAACATTTTTTCCAATCTTGCTTCCCCTCCTTATCCTTAGAAAATCCCACTGCTTTTAAATTATTATGTACAAATGGCCCTTACGAACCAAACCTAATCTCTTCCATATATAAAATACTCCAGACAACACCCCCCTTAAATGACTCCATACATAGATACATGACTAAATGGTCCAAGATACTAAACAGATCAATTTCACTATTGGACTGGGGTAAAATCTGGGAGTCGGCTTTTAAAGTTTCCAGATGCGTGGCACAAAAGGAAACCACTATTAAGATAATATTTCTTTGGTACAAAACTCCTGAGTTGCTACATTCCCAAAATGCGTCTCTTTCTGATTTGTGCTGGAGATGTGGGCAGTCCGTAGGTACACACCTTCACATTTTCTGGGATTGTCATGTCCTAGGTACATATTGGATTGAGATACAAAATATATTGCAATCACTTTTCGCCACGTCTATTCAATTAAATCCCATACATTTCCTATTAGGTCTACCTTTCCCGGGTATCCCTAAATCACTACAGAGACTAGGGTCCTTTGTACTTTTGGCAGCAAAAAGAGCCATCCCTAGACTTTGGCTCTCTACCAACGTTCCCACCTTACACCACGTTCTTTCCATTGTTGCAGATATACGTAAAATGGAACATTTAACAGCAAAAATTGAAGGTAAAATTCCCCAATTCGAAAAAATTTGGAAACCTTGGGATGATTCAAAATATTGCTCGGTACCTTCCATTTCTGCTCCTTTCTGATTCCAAATTACATGTCCTCTTGAGCATCCTTGTGTTTTGAACATGTTATTGTGATAGCAACATAGATACTGTATGGAATTACTTTTTTCTTACTATATATGTCCCAATTCGGGAAGAAGCTGACTCCCATCTATACAGATATCCTCACCATGTTTCTTCTCTTTACAATGTTTGCACTACTTATATTGTGATTGTTTCTATGCAAATTGTCATGACTTTTTGTTATACTGATAAATATTTGTTACAAAAACTTATTGAAAATAAAAAATTATAAAAAAAAAAAAATGTGCTTTTCATGTTGTAAACCTGGTGCCAAAACTGCTGCACCACTGGGCTGGTCCACCAAATACGGATAAAGATGCCTGCCTCCAAACAGCCACGATAGCAGTGCACAAAATGCTAGAGTTGATACGGGCTAAGCTAGTGGGAACCATGTACCACCGGATGTACAGTAGTACTTTGCGAACAAAAGGTGTAAACTTTAGTGGTCGGATTAAACTCCTGCCAACAGTCGACCAGAGTATATTGAGAGAGGAGTTTGCACAAATAGGCTGTCTGGTTGGAGGGGGCAGAGTGAGAGTCAGACCTGTCTAGGAAAGGGAAAAGGACAGAGTTTGAGTCTCCACTCAAAATTAGCGTACATGCCTGGTATTGGCTAATAACATGTAATATACAGTATGTTAGGTAGTCGTTGGGGCATAGTAAGTCACTATTATCACCTCTATAAAGACACCTCTTTGTTTCATTTGGGCGCTAGCTTGATATACTAGGGCAGGGGTCTCCAAACAAAGGGCCAGGTTACTGTCCTTCAGGCTTTAGGAGGGCCGGACTGTGGCCAGTGGGAGTAGAAAATGCCCCATCATCAGTGGGAATAAACAATGTCCCATCACTGGGAGGAATAATGCCTTATTGTTGGTTCCAGTAGGAGGAATGGTGCCCCATCATTGGTGTCAGTTGGAGGAAAAGTGTTCCAAGGGCCTTATAAAGGCAAGCAAAGGGTCACAGTTTGGAGACGACTGTAATAGGGGATACTAGATGCTAAAATATTCAGGTGAGAGAAGTGGGTGAAAAGTGGGTTTCCTGCAGGCAGAAAAAAAAAATTCTTTCTGAGCCTGAAAGTAGCGAAAAGCAACAGTGTGCTTGTTGGGGGAGTTACGTCCCTTAACATTAAGGGACAAGATCTGCAAATCAGTCATGGTGGGGAGCTAAGCTCATGAGTGACAAGATCCAAAAGGATACCAGTGAGATGTCTAAATGGGGGACCACACGGGGGTAGAGGGGAAAGGGAGAAATAGAGAAAGCCCATAGTTCAGAGAATAGGTTATGGGGGCCAAACAATGTGAAAATAGAGATAGTTCTATAGGTCTCCCAGTGGGTCGGGTTCAGAGTTCTCCGCTATATAACACTACATGTGCCATGAACATATGTGGTGCTATAGAGGAGAGTATAGACCAGCAGCGTAAGAATATCAATGGAGCCTGAAAAACAAACATAAGAGTCAAAACATTTAGAGAACCCACATTGTCAGTCTAAAGTATAGGCATTCAAAAGGCTGAAGATACGATTGACATGGGAAAGGTAAGGGAGGTGAGGGGACGTACTGGATACTTTTGCTGCCATGGTGCTATATGCTGGGTGTCCAGTGCACCCCTGTGCCTTTTATGAGGGTTGGGCTCCCTCCAGGCTCACCTGCCCTCTGCCTATCCATTATAATTCATGTGCTTCCACTGTGGAGGATCTCAAAATTTAGAGTTAGGACTACAGAAAATAATGGGGTGCCTTGACAGGGATCTGTACCTTATGCATGTATTTGCAAATGTGTGAAAACAAAACCTCTGTTAGACAGGACAATTCAGTTGGTAAGCAGGCTGGTCGGTAAGTTGACCCCGGAATTTATTTGGTTTTGTTTTGCATTTTGTTGCCCATCCATGTGCTCCTTGCTGCAAAGTCCAGTTATAGGAGGCAGTTAGGGCAGTGGCCATTTGTTTGTATAGATGTATGATGGGCAGAGCAGGTGTCCATCCATTCCTCTTGCTGCCACTTGTCTCAAGAAAGCGCTCAGCGCCAAGACAAGAGGTCCCTATGAAGTGCCTTCCCAGCTAGGTTCTTAGACATCCGCCAAGGAAGAGGGGAGGACACCCAGTCTGACCTCATAGCTAGGAAGTAGATGGCTGCTGTATAATAGCTGCTTGTTGCAGCTCCAGTTACTTTCCCAAGACAAGCAGTATCAAGAGGATTGCAGAGTAAAAGGGGTTATGTCAACCTCCCATCTACCCACATTCCTCCTGCCGCTGCTTTTCTTGGTAAAGTGCTAATTCATAAGGGCTGCTTGTCTTGGCTCTGATCACTTTTCCCAAAACAAACTGCGGCAAAAGGAATGCATAGGGAGAGGGGGCATGTCAGTCACCTGTCCCTCTGCATTCCTCTTGTTGCTGCTTGTCTCAGGAGAAGTGCTTGGAGCAGAGACAAGTGCCCATCTCCTTTCCAGTAATGAGGTCACAAGTGCCCATCTCCTTTCCAGTAATGAGGTCACAAGTGCCCATCTCCTTTCCAGTAATGAGGTCACACTGAGCATCCCCCTCCTCTGCCCACTAGAAGGGAAGGAGATGGCTACTTCATAAGGGCCAATTCTAACAGCTTTAAGAACTTTCCTGAGATAGGCAGCGGTCAGAGGAATACAGAGGGACAGGAGGCTCACATTCTCCCTCTTCTTCTGCATTCCTCTTGCTGCCACATGTCTCAGAAAAGTACTCAGAGCCACGACAAACGGCCATTATGAGGTGGCCATCTCCTTCCTAGCTAAGAGGTCGGACTATATTAGCGCCCTTCTCTCCCCTCACAACCATTCCACTACATAACTAGAAAGGAGATGGCTGCCTCATAACAGTGTCCCGACTCTGAGCACTTTCCTGAGACAAGCAGCGGCAGAGGGAATGCAGAATGGCGGGACACTGACCCACCCCCTCTCCCTCTGCCTTCCTCTTGCTGATGCTTGTCTCAGGACCGCACACAGAGCCTAGAGAAGCAATCGTCTCCTTCCTAGCTATGGGCTTGGACTGGGCACCCCCCCCCCCTTTCCCCACAGCTGTCTAAAAACATTGCCCCCACCGTTTGTCCTGAGAAAATCCTCGGAGCCAAGACAAGTGTCCATTTGGAAGCAGCTGTCTCTTTCTTAGCTATAAGGTCAGACTAGACATCTTGACTCTGAGCACTTTACCGAGAAAAGGGGCGGCAAGAGGAATGCAGGTAGACTGAAGTTTGGCACGCCCCCTCTTCCTCTGCATTTCTCTTGCTACCACTTGTCTTGGGAAAGTCCTTTAGGGCTCCTTCACACGGACACGTCCGTGTACGGAGCCCGTTCTGCTCAGCGGGGGATCGCTCCGTTGATCCCCACTGAGCAGGCAGATGACAAGTCGGTCTCTGCACACTGTGCAGGGACGGACCTGTCAGAGCGCCGCTCTCCCCTATGGGGGATCGGATGAAGACGGACCGTATAGTCCGTCGTCACCCGATCCCCAGATGGATGGAAAAGTAGGTTTTTCCTCCGTCACACTTTTTTGGATCGGAGCAGGTCGGATGTCAGCGGACATGTCACCGCTGACATCCAACGCTCCATAGAGGTCAGTTCAGGTCCGCCTAAAAAACTGACAGGCGGACCTGAACGGATCGTCCGTGTGAAAGAGGCCTTAGAGAGACAGGTTTGATTTCTTCTTAGCTTTATTGTCAGGAGGCTGTGGGGGAAGGGATACAGTCTGATTTCATACCCTGTTTCCCCGAAAATAAGACCTAGTGTGATTGTCGGTGATGGCTGCAATATAAACCCTACCCCCCAAATAAGCCCTACCCTGTTTCAGCGAAAATAAGCCCTACCCTGAAAATAAGACCTACAAGGACTTTAACTAGGGCTTATTTGGGGGTAGGGCTTATATTGCAGCCATCACCGCGACAATCACGCTAGGTCTTATTTTCAGGGAAACAGGGTAGCTAAGGTCAGGAAGCACCTAGCAAAATGGGACACACATAGACAGTACTACATGGACAGAACAGCAAAAAAATATATTTATTACTTGTTCTTCTTTAACCGCTTAATGATCGCCCACCGCAGATTTACTGCAGCAGGGGCGGCCACTCTGTGCCAGATCTTGTACCTGGTACGTGATCCATGCGCCGGGGTAGAAAGCGCGCCCACGCTTCCCCGGCTGTGGTGCGATTGGCTGCAGTATCAAGCAATCATCAGCTGCTGGCCGCTGATTGGTCGCTCTGGAGATTACCGAAGAGAGCCCTGTGTAGGTAAACAAACACAGGGCTCTCTTCTGACATAAGCAATGTGTTGCTTTTTCTTCCTGCAAAGCACATTGCTTAGTAGAATCGGCACACATGGTAAAACATGTTAGGCACACATTTAACTCCTTTGATCGCCCCTGATGTTAACCCCTTCCCTGCCACTGCCATTAGTTCGGTGAGAGTGCATATTTTATAGCACTGATCACTGTACTAGTGTCACTGATTCCCAAAAAAGTGTCAGTTAGGTGTCCGATTTGTCTGCGGCAATATCGCAGTCCAGCTATAAGTTGCTGATCGCCACCATTACTAGTAAAATTAAAAATAAAAAAAATCCATAAACCTATCCCATAGTTTGTAGACGCTATAACTTTTGCGCAAACCAATAAATATACGCTTATTTGGATTTTCTTTACCAAAAACATGTAGCAGAATACATATTGGCCTAAATTGATGAAGAAATTAGCTTTTTTTACATTTTTTTATTGGAAAAGTAAAACATAATTTTTTTTTTTTTTCAAAATTGTCACTCTTTTTTTGTTTACAGCCGCTTGATTGTTCTCACAGGCGTCCTCCCCCCCCCCCCCCATCAGCCACCCTCCGGTGCATCTCTTGGCTCATCCTTTACAATTTACCGGAGAAGGAATCCACTGGCACCGGAAGTTGAGCATAGAGATTTCCGGTGACCAGATGATCCCCAGTCATCTCTATGACCTTCGGAGGCCCGGGCGTGACGTTATGACATCACGTCCGCCCGGCAGATGTAAACATTGCCTGGGGTTGCGGCTGGAAAGGCCGAGATCGTTTATTTTTAATTTTTTGAACTCACTCTTTCCAGCCTAGAGGAGAGCCTCTTCTAGACCCCACATCTCTCTAAAAAGGGGACACACACTATTCCTATTACAAGGGATGTTTACATTCCTTGCAATAGGAATAAAAGTGATAAAAAAAAAATGTAAAGAGAAAGTATAAAAAAATAAAAAAAATAACGGTAAAATAAACAAACAAAAAAAAAAAAGTAAAGCGTCCCTGCCCCCACATATGTAGACGCCGTTCAAATCACACATGTGAGGTATCGCCGCGAGCGTTATGCCATGTACACACGATCAGACTTTCCACCAACAAAATCCATGGATTCTTTTCCGAAGGATGTTGGCTCCAACTTGTCTTGCATACACACGGTCACACAAATGTTGTCGGAAATTCCGATCGTCAAGAACGCAGTGACGTACAACACGTACGATGAGCCGAGAAAAATGAAGTTCAACAGCCAGTGCTGCTCTTCTGCTTGATTCCGAGCATGCGTGAACTTTTGTGCGTCGGACTTGTGCACACACGATCGGAATTTACGACAACAAGTTTTGTTGTTGGAAAATTTGAGAACCTGCTCTCAAACATTTGTTGGCGGAAAGTCCGACATCAAATGTTCGATGGAGCCTATACACGGTCGGACTTTCTGACAACAAGCTCACATCCAACATTTGTTGTCGGAAAGTCTGACCACGTGTAAGTGGCATTAGAGTGAGAGCAACAATTCTAGCCCCAAAACCTCCTCTGTAATGCCGCGTACACACGATCGGAATTTCGGCCTGCAAAAGACCGATGAGACTTTCTTGGTCGGAAAATGCGACCGTGTGTATGCTCCATCGGACTTTGCTGGTAGAATTCCAGCCAGCAAAAGATTAAGAGCAGGTTCTCAACCTTTTGGTCGGGAAAAGTTCCTATCTGCAAATGCGATCGTCTGTGGCAATTCCAACTTGCAAAATTCCTACGCATGCTCGGAAACAATTCGACGCATGCTCAGAAGCATTGAACTTCATTTTCTCGGCTCGTCGTAGTGTTGTACGTCACCGCGTTCTTGACGGTCGTAAGTTAAGCGAACTTTTGCGTGACCGCGTGTATGCAAGGCAAACTTGAGCGGAATCCCGTCGGAAAAGCCATCATATCTTTTTCCCGATGAGAAGTCCGATCGTGTGTACGCGGCATGACTCTAAACTGGTAACCTGTGAAAAATTTTAAAGTCTCCCCTATGGAGATTTTTTAAGTACAAAAGTCTAGCGCCATTCCACAAGTGCGCGCAATTTTAAAGCATGACATGTTAGGTATCTATTTACTTGGTGTAATATCATCTTTCACATTATACAAAAAAATTTGGGCTAACTTTACTTATTTTTTTTTTTTCTCATTTATGAAAGCGTTTGAAAAACTGCTGCGCAAATACCGCGTGACGTAAAAAGTTGAAACGACTGCCATTTTATTCCCTAGGGTCTCTGCTAAAAAAAAAAAAACATATGTAATGTTTGGGGGTTCTGAGTAATTTTCTAGCAAAAAAAAAAAAAAATGATGGTTTTTACATGTAGGAGAGGAGTGCCAGAATAGACCCGGTATGGAAGCGGTTATAGTAGCGCAGTGCCGTATCGCAAAAAAAATGGCGTGCTCATGAAGGTGGGTAAGCCTTCCAGCCTTAAAAGAACATCAACGTGTTTATAACATCCAGTGCAGGCTTTTGCTCATAATCCGAATGTGATGTAGTTGAACTGGGAAATATGCCTTTAAATCTCCCGACTCATCCTTATGCTGATAGACCGGAGATCTCAATCTTATCATTCAGCCCCCGCAGAGTTAAAGTATTCCGACCGATCACTGCGGCAGTGTCACATTTATTTCTTTTATTCATCTCCGCCATCTGCTCTCTATGGCTGTCACATTCTGTCGAGGGTCTGCAAACATTCCGGAGTATGATGTAGTTCACGCACTCGCTGGTGACCGAACAAACTAACCTTCTCTGCATTATTAAATGGGGGGGGTTGCCGGTGACATAGGAGGAAAACGCAGCACAACTGACCCAGCCGCAGAAAAAAAGTACAGATGTCAAACATCCGCCGCGGTGCAGAGGAGGGGCCGAGAGCCAGGGCCATTACCCAGAAGCAATTTCGGAGAAATTGCTGGAGGGAAAGACATAAACCTTTCATAAACGTATATGTAAACATAAGGACTAGGAGCTGCTGGCTTCTTTTCCATTCCCCAACAGCGCCGCGGCATAGTCATCACCGCACAACGTGAGTCACGCGATGAATATCATCGCTCCTATACTAGAGACCTCATGACTCCAAAGGTAATGAGAGGAATTATTAAAGGGAACATTTCTTGGATTTTGGTAATTTTTTTTTGTTTTTTTTTTTAAATTTATAATTAATTTAACCACTTGCTTACTGGGCACTTAAACCCCCCTCCTGTCCAGACCAATTTTCAGCTTTTAGCGCTGTCGCACTTTGAATGACAATTGCGCGGTCATACAACACTGTACTCAAATGAAATTTTTATAATTTTTTTTCCCCACAAATAGAGCTTTATATTGGTGGTATTTGATCACCTCTGCGGTTTTTAGTTTTTATTAAAAAAATTGAAAAAGACCAAATTAAAAAAAAAAAAATTTATATTTTTTTTTATATTTTGTTATAAAATTTTGCAAACAGGTAATTTTTCTCCTTCATTAATGTACGCTGATGAGGCGGCACTGATGGCCACAGATAGGTGGCAGTGATGGGCACTGATGGGTGGCAGTGATGGGCACTGATCGGTTACACTGATGGCAGCACTGCTAGGTGGCACTGATTGGCACCACTGGTGGGCATTGATAGCTGGCACTTGTGGGCATTGATAGGTGGCACTTGTGGGCATTGATAGGTGGCACTTTTGGGCATTGATAGGTGGCACTGCTGGCACTGGCAGGTGACAATTGCAGCTGGCACTTGCAGGCACAGATGAGGTATATGTGCCTCCTTCCTCTTCGGACCGATGTCCCTTTAGCATAAGCCGTTAATCGTCTTTTTTTTCCTCCTCGCGCTGTCAGCGTGAGGAGAAAAAAAAAAAAACGATCACCAAGCTTTTGTTTACATCATGTGATCAGCTGTCATTGGCTGACAGCTGATCACATGGTAAGGGGCCGGGATCTGTGATCATCCGCGTCTCCGTGACTCGGTGATTACAGCGCGCGCACCACGCGCTCTGCAGGGTGCGCGCGGTGTGCGTGCACAGGGGAGGACGTCCCATGATGGCCTCCAGGAAATTGAGGTCCGCGCTGTGGCCGTCATTCGGCTACGGCCCGGACCTCAAGTGGTTAAACATATTTAAAATAAATAATTTACATGTAAAATGTGTCTCAGGCTCCGTTTTTGTGTAACGTTGGAAAAGAGACAAACCTTTGACAGGTATTTATTGCTACTTAGGCATGTGCAGAACGAAAAAAAAAAAATTTTTTTGGTCTCATTTCGATTCGTTATTTACATAAGTTTCGTTAAATTTGTTTCATTCGTTTTCGGAATTCATTTATTCGGTTTCTAATCGATTCAAATGTTTCTAATATGAATCAATTTATAATAGTTTTCGAATTCAAATTGTTTTCCAATTTCCAAAGAGAATAAAATAGAATACAAAATAAAGGAATAGAATATTAATAAAAAACATTCATTTTTTTCTATCCTATTCCTTTATTTACTATTCTATTTTATTCTCTTTGGAAATTGGAAAACGATTTGAATTCGAAAACTATTCGAAATTGATTCATATTAGAAAAATTTGAATCGATTAGAAACCGAATAAATGAATTCCGAAAACGAATTAAACGAATGAAACAAATTTAATGAAATTTATGTAAATAACGAATCGAAATGAAACAAAAACCATTTTTTTTTCCGTTCTGCACATGCCTAAGTAGCAATAAATACCTGTCAAAGGTTTGTCTCTTTTCCAAATTTTTCGAATTTTGTCCGAATTTTTTTTTTGTTATTTCGGATTCGTTTAAATTCAGTACTATTCTAATTTGGAAATTCGGATAGTTTTCCAATTTCCAAAGAGAATAAAATAGAATAGAAAATAAAGGAATAGAATAGAAAAAAAAATCATTTTTTTTCCTATTCTATTCCTTTATTTTGTATTCTCTTTGGAAATTGGAAAATGATTCGACTTCGAATTTTGTCTGAATTTCTTTTTTGGTTAGTTCGGACTGTTCTAGTTCAGAAATTCGGATACATCCACTGCCTGGTTCCTTTACCAGGAATGGTGGTGGCAGCACCCGGGAGTCGATCCGAAGATCGGCTTGGGGTGCCGACATCGCGGGCTTCCTGGACAGCTAAGTGCCCTAATATCAAAAGTCAGCAGCTACAGTATTTGTAGCTGCTGACTTATAGTTTTTTTTTTTTTTTTTTTTTGGGCTGGATCTCCTCTTTAAGCCAAAATGCCTTTGGAGTCCAAAGTCTTCCAAAATATTTCCACAAGTCTTATTAAAGAGAACATTTCTTGGATTTTGTTTTTTTTTTCTTTATAATTAATGTAAACATATTTAAAATAATTTACAATTTAAAATGTGTTTCAGGCTCCGTTTTTGTGTAAAGTTGGAAAAGAGACAAACCTTTGACAGGTATTTATTGCTACTTAGGCATGTGCAGAACGAAAACATTTTTTTTGCTTAATTTCGATTTGTTATTTACATAAACTAGTTTTGTTAAATTTGTTTCTTTCGTTTCATTCGTTTTCGGAATTTGTTTATGCGGTTTCTAACCGATTAAAATTTTTCTAATTTGAGTCAATTTCGAATCGTTTTTGAATCGATTTCGACTAGTTTTCGAATTCGAATAGTTTTCAAATTTCCAAAGAAAATAACATCGAATAGAAAATAAAGGAATAGATTAGAAAAAAAAATCATAATTTTTTTTTTATTCTATTCCTTCATTTTCTATTCTCTTTGGAAATTGGAAAACGGTTTGAATTCGAATTTCGTCCGAATCTTTTTTTTAGTTATTTCAGATTCGTTTAAATTCGGTACTATTCTAATTCAAAATTCGGATACATCCGAATTTCCGAAAAACGAAGATTCGTCCGGGCAGTGAAGCCAAAAGGCTTCACTGCCTGGTTCCTTTACCAGGAATGGTGGCGGCAGCACCCAGGAGTCTATCCGAAGATTGGGGCGCCGACATTGTGGGCTCCCTGGACAGGTAAGTGTCCTAATATCCTAATATGGGGCGGCACAGTGGTGTAGTGAATAGCACTTTTGCCTAAGCAGTAAAAAGGGTCGCTGGTTCGAATCCCAACCACGACACTACTTGTCTGGAGTTTGCATGTTCTCCCTGTGCCTGCGTGGGTTTCCTCCGGGTACTCCGGTTTCCTCCCACACTCCAAAGACATGCTGGTAGGTTAATTGGATCCTGTCCAAATTGTCCTTAGTATGTATGAATGTGAGTTAGGGACCTTAGAGTGTAAGGTCCTTGAGGGTAGGGACTGATGTGAATGTACAATGTATATGTAAAGTGCTGCGTAAATTGACGGCTCTATATAAGTACCTGAAATAAATAAAAAAAAAATCAAAAGTCAGCAGCTACAGTATTTGTACAACGACCCTAAACATACAGCCAGAGCTACAATGGAATGGTTTAGATCAAAGCATATTCATGTGTTAGAATGACCCAGTCAAAGTCCAGACCTAAATCCAACTGAGAATCTGTGGCAAGACTTTAAAATTGCTGTTCACAGACGCTCTCCATCCAATCGGACAGAGCTTGAGATATTTTGCAGAGAAGAATGGGCAAAAATATCTTTTACCTTTTTATTTGTAAACAATTTTGAAAACCATTTATAATTTTCCTTCCACTTCACAATGATGTGCCAATTTGTGTTGGTCTATCACATAAAATCCCAATAAAATACATTTAAGTTTTTGGTTGTAACATGACAAAATGTGGAAAATTTCAAGGGGTATGAATATTTTTTCATGGGACTGTGTATATATATATATATATATATATATATATATATATATATATACACAGTATATATATGAGTTTTGTATTATCTTATATTATATATATTTATATATTGAGTTTCCCTTTAAGCAATCCTTCAAAGCCAGACTTCAAGACCTATAAACAAACTTGTCCAAAGAAATTCTCACAAGGATGTTTGCATAATGATATTTGAATTGTGTGTGGCCCATGGCAGCCAAAACAATTAGTCAAATACGTTTGACCAATTTAAACAGATGTCTTATTGGCTGTAGTGTTGTCAAACGTAAGTTCATTTCCATAGATATTTTGCCTCTAAGCCGCTCCTGGTGTATTTATCACTGGAAGACTGTATTTACCAACATATCACATTTAAAGAAATCAGGGTCGATTCACTAAGAGATAAATAACGGCACTGTGTCGCTTTAACTGACAATGGCGCGGTTGTGCGACGTTGCACCCAAACAAAATTGACGTCCTTTTTTCCCCAGTTTTTCCCAAATAGAGCTTTCTTTAGGTGGTATTTGATCACCTCTGCGGTTTTATTTTTTGTGCTATAAACAAAAAACAAAAAAAAAGCGCCAATTTTGAAAAAAATGCAATTTTTTTTACTTTTTGCTATAATAAATATCCCCTAAAAATATATAAAACAATTTTTCTTCCTCAGTTTAGGCCGATATGTATTCTTCTACATATTTTTGGTAAAAAAAAATCGCAATAAGCATATATTGATTGGTTTGCGCAAAAGTTATAACGTCTACAAAATAGGGGATAGTTTTATGGCATTTTTATTATTTTTTTTTTATTAGTAATGGCAGCGATCTGCGATTTTTATAGTGACTGCAGCATTATGGCGGACACATCGGACACTTTTGACACTATTTTGGGACCATTGGCATTTATACAGCGATCAGTGCTATAAAAATGCACTGATTACTGTGTAAATTACACTGGCAGGGAAGGGGTTAAACACTAGGGGGCAATGAAGGGGTTAAGTGTGTCCTAGGGAGTGATTCTAACTGTGGAGGGGATGGGCTTACATTCACATGACAGCGATCACTGCTCATGATGACAGGGAGCGATCACTGCTGATGTCACAAGGCAGAACGGGGAAATACCTTGTTTACATAGGCATCTCCCCGTTCTGCGGCTTCGTGACACGATCGCCAGGAGACCGTCGGACATCGAGTCCACAGGTCCCGTGGGCAATGTCACGGTGTACGTGGCGCGCACCCTTTGGCCCCGCCAATTAAAGGGGATGTATAGTTACGCCCATTTGCCCACCGCTGCCATTGTGCCGAGGTATATCGGCGAGCAGTGGTCGGCAAGTGGTTAAAGGTTGAATTAGGCTCTCTGTGGGTGTTTTGTTGGTTGCAATAGGCCCCTCTTTCTGGGTCCTCTGTGGATTAAATTAGACTCTCTGTGACTGGAATTAGGCCCCTCCCTGAGGGTAGTATTGCACCCCTTTCTGTGGGTGGAATGAGGCCCCTTTCTGTGGGTGGAATGAGGCCCCTTTCTGTGGGTGGAATGAGGCCCCTTTCTGTGGGTGTTCTGTGGGTGAATTAGGCCCTTGCTGTGAGTGGAATCTGTGGGTAGCATTGTGCCCTTTTCTGTGGGTAGATTTGTGTCCCATTTTAGTGGTTCTATTTGTGAGGTACATGTATTCAGATCTCCTTGGTTGGTATACTGCACCATATCTGTTGATGTTTTCTAAGGAGCAATAATAAGTGCCCATTTGTGTAGGTGTCCTTAGTAGGAAGATGTGCCCATTTGGGTGGGTGTGTGGGGGGGTGGGATGGGGGCTTGTTATAATGCCCAATTGTGTGGGTTTCCCAGGGAAGAATATTGCCCATTTTTGTGGTTGTTAAGGAATAATAGAGTGCCCCTTTTTGAACGTGTTATATGTAAGTTGTTCATTTCAAGGATTATACACATGACCAAGGCATACCAGAGGTAGTGCCAAATATGCTCCCGTAGACTGCTATAATCCACTGAACCCCACTTCTAACTTATAACTATAATGCTACAACCGGCACACTTTTATGGAGTAAAATTGGCCGTAGCAGCCATTTATTAACCATAACAACATATAAACATTCCTCAGAACAGAAATATAGAACAATAACCATAATGCCCCCCCAGGTTGCAGATCCTTGGAGGCACTAGCGAACCAACACAAAAATTGTATCTGCCGAAACACTTAAGGGTCCTCAGCCGCAGAATACCGGCCCAAGGACAATACCAAATTTCCCGCTGACACCTCCATTTCCACAAATTCCTGTTAACCCACCAATAACTGGGATTAACCATAGGATGCCATACCATAGACAGGTCCTTTCTCTGATATTACACAGAAAATTTTTGACGCCTCTAAGGACCCAAACAGCCATACCATTACAACCCCCCAACAAGTCCACCATCCACAGGGGTGGGAGAGTGGGAAGCTTCTTCTTCATCTGTTGCTTCGAAGTGCCCCTCCGACTTCACGACCCCACCTCCCCACCTTTGTTGCCCCTCCCTAACCTTACATTTTACCAATCACTGTCTCCACAGGTTGTACCACTTCTGACCATATACTATTAACCCTCTAACTGCCAAACTACCCTATTTGCCTAGTCATGCCTGCCCTTCACCTGATAGAACACCTTTGGGATGAATTAGAGCAGAGACTGTGAGCCAGGCCTTCTCATCCAACATCAGTGCCTGACCTCACAAATGCGCTTCTGGAAGAATGGTCAAACATTCCCATAGACACACTCCTAAACCTTGTGGACGGCCTTCCCAGAAGAGTTGAAGCTGTTATAGCTGCAAAGGGTTGGCCAACTCAATATTGAACCCTACGGACTAAGACTGAGATGCCCTAAAAGTTCATGTGCGTGTAAAGGCAGGTGTCACAATGCTTTGGACAATATAGTGTATCTCAGGAGGCTTACACAGCACTGAAGAAGGCTGGACCTGGCAACACATTATTAGGGCAAAGCCTTCCTAACCAGGAAGAGACAGCCGGCTCCCAATGATGGGGATGGGAATATACCTATATTTAGGTCATTCTTGCCTAGTTTGGAATGAAGAAAGTAAGGTGGATCAAGTAAGGTGGATCAAGTAAGGTGAATCAAGTAAGAAATGAAGGTGGATCAAGTAAGGTGGATCAAGTAAGGTGGATCAAGTAGGGTGATTCAAGTAAGAAAGTAAGGTGGATCAAGTAAGGTGAATCAAGTAAGGTGGATCAAGTAAGGTGGATCAAGTAAGAAAGTAAGGTGGATCAAGTAAGGTGGATCAAGTAAGGTGAATCAAGTAAGAAAGTAAGGTGGATCAAGTAAGGTGAATCAAGTAAGGTGAATCAAGTAAGAAAGTAAGGTGGATCAAGTAAGGTGAATCAAGTAAGGTGAATCAAGTAAGAAAGTAAGGTGGATCAAGTAAGGTGAATCAAGTAAGGTGGATCAAGTAAGGTGGATCAAGTAAGAAAGTAAGGTGGATCAAGTAAGGTGGATCAAGTAAGGTGAATCAAGTAAGAAAGTAAGGTGGATCAAGTAAGGTGAATCAAGTAAGAAAGTAAGGTGGATCAAGTAAGGTGAATCAAGTAAGGTGAATCAAGTAAGGTGAATCAAGTAAGAAAGTAAGGTGGATCAAGTAAGGGGAATCAAGTAAGAAAGTAAGGTGGATCAAGTAAGGTGGATCAAGTAAGGTGGATCAAGTAAGGTGAATCAAGTAAGAAATGAAGGTGGATCAAGTAAGGTGGATCAAGTAAGGTGGATCAAGTAGGGTGATTCAAGTAAGAAAGTAAGGTGGATCAAGTAAGGTGAATCAAGTAAGGTGGATCAAGTAAGGTGGATCAAGTAAGGTGGATCAAGTAAGGTGGATCAAGTAAGAAAGTAAGGTGGATCAAGTAAGGTGGATCAAGTAAGGTGAATCAAGTAAGAAAGTAAGGTGGATCAAGTAAGGTTAATCAAGTAAGAAAGTAAGGTGGATCAAGTAAGGTGGATCAAGTAAGAAAGTAAGGTGGATCAAGTAAGGTGGATCAAGTAAGGTGAATCAAGTAAGAAACTAAGGTGGATCAAGTAAGGTGGATCAAGTAAGAAAGTAAGGTGGATCAAGTAAGGTGGATCAAGTAAGGTGAATCAAGTAAGAAAGTAAGGTGGATCAAGTAAGGTGAATCAAGTAAGGTGAATCAAGTAAGAAAGTAAGGTGGATCAAGTAGGGTGATTCAAGTAAGAAAGTAAGGTGGATCAAGTAAGGTGGATCAAGTAAGGTGGATCAAGTAAGGTGAATCAAGTAAGAAATGAAGGTGGATCAAGTAAGGTGGATCAAGTAAGGTGGATCAAGTAGGGTGATTCAAGTAAGAAAGTAAGGTGGATCAAGTAAGGTGAATCAAGTAAGGTGGATCAAGTAAGGTGGATCAAGTAAGGTGAATCAAGTAAGAAATGAAGGTGGATCAAGTAAGGTGGATCAAGTAAGGTGGATCAAGTAGGGTGATTCAAGTAAGAAAGTAAGGTGGATCAAGTAAGGTGAATCAAGTAAGGTGGATCAAGTAAGGTGGATCAAGTAAGAAAGTAAGGTGGATCAAGTAAGGTGGATCAAGTAAGGTGAATCAAGTAAGAAAGTAAGGTGGATCAAGTAAGGTGAATCAAGTAAGGTGAATCAAGTAAGAAAGTAAGGTGGATCAAGTAAGGTGAATCAAGTAAGAAAGTAAGGAGGATCAAGTAAGGTGAATCAAGTAAGGTGAATCAAGTAAGGTGAATCAAGTAAGAAAGTAAGGTGGATCAAGTAAGGTGAATCAAGTAAGGTGGATCAAGTAAGGTGGATCAAGTAAGAAAGTAAGGTGGATCAAGTAAGGTGGATCAAGTAAGGTGAATCAAGTAAGAAAGTAAGGTGGATCAAGTAAGGTGAATCAAGTAAGGTGAATCAAGTAAGAAAGTAAGGTGGATCAAGTAAGGTGAATCAAGTAAGAAAGTAAGGTGGATCAAGTAAGGTGAATCAAGTAAGGTGAATCAAGTAAGGTGAATCAAGTAAGAAAGTAAGGTGGATCAAGTAAGGGGAATCAAGTAAGAAAGTAAGGTGGATCAAGTGAGGTGGATCAAGTAGGGTGATTCAAGTAAGAAAGTAAGGTGGATCAAGTAAGGTGGATCAAGTAAGGTGAATCAAGTAAGAAATGAAGGTGTATCAAGTAAGGTGGATCAAGTAAGGTGGATCAAGTAGGGTGATTCAAGTAAGAAAGTAAGGTGGATCAAGTAAGGTGAATCAAGTAAGGTGGATCAAGTAAGGTGGATCAAGTAAGGTGGATCAAGTAAGAAAGTAAGGTGGATCAAGTAAGGTGGATCAAGTAAGGTGAATCAAGTAAGAAAGTAAGGTGGATCAAGTAAGGTGGATCAAGTAAGAAAGTAAGGTGGATCAAGTAAGGTGGATCAAGTAAGGTGAATCAAGTAAGAAACTAAGGTGGATCAAGTAAGGTGGATCAAGTAAGAAAGTAAGGTGGATCAAGTAAGGTGAATCAAGTAAGAAAGTAAGGTGGATCAAGTAAGGTGAATCAAGTAAGGTGAATCAAGTAAGAAAGTAAGGTGGATCAAGTAGGGTGATTCAAGTAAGAAAGTAAGGTGGATCAAGTAAGGTGGATCAAGTAAGGTGAATCAAGTAAGAAATGAAGGTGGATCAAGTAAGGTGGATCAAGTAAGGTGGATCAAGTAGGGTGATTCAAGTAAGAAAGTAAGGTGGATCAAGTAAGGTAAATCAAGTAAGGTGGATCAAGTAAGGTGGATCAAGTAAGGTGGATCAAGTAAGAAAGTAAGGTGGATCAAGTAAGGTGGATCAAGTAAGGTGAATCAAGTAAGAAAGTAAGGTGGATCAAGTAAGGTGAATCAAGTAAGAAAGTAAGGTGGATCAAGCAAGGTTAATCAAGTAAGAAAGTAAGGTGGATCAAGTAAGGTGGATCAAGTAAGAAAGTAAGGTGGATCAAGTAAGGTGAATCAAGTAAGGTGAATCAAGTAAGAAACTAAGGTGGATTAAGTAAGGTGGATCAAGTAAGAAAGTAAGGTGGATCAAGTAAGGTGGATCAAGTAAGAAAGTAAGGTGGATCAAGTAAGGTGGATCAAGTAAGGTGAATCAAATAAGAAAGTAAGGTGGATCAAGTAAGGTGAATCAAGTAAGGTGAATCAAGTAAGAAAGTAAGGTGGATCAAGTAAGGTGAATCAAGTAAAAAAGTAAGGTGGATCAAGTAAGGTGGATCAAGTAGGGTGATTCAAGTAAGAAAGTAAGGTGGATCATGTAAGGTGGATCAAGTAAGGTGGATCAAGTAAGAAAGTAAGGTGGATCAAGTAAGAAATGAAGGTGGATCAAGTAAGGTGGATCAAGTAAGGTGGATCAAGTAGGGTGATTCAAGTAAGAAAGTAAGGTGGATCAAGTAAGGTGAATCAAGTAAGGTGGATCAAGTAAGGTGGATCAAGTAAGGTGGATCAAGTAAGGTGGATCAAGTAAGAAAGTACGGTGGATCAAGTAAGGTGGATCAAGTAAGGTGAATCAAGTAAGAAAGTAAGGTGGATCAAGTAAGGTGAATCAAGTAAGGTGAATCAAGTAAGAAAGTAAGGTGGATCAAGTAAGGTGAATCAAGTAAGAAAGTAAGGTGGGTCAAGTAAGGTGGATCAAGTAAGAAAGTAAGGTGGATCAAGTAAGGTGAATCAAGTAAGAAAGTAAGGTGGATCAAGTAAGGTGAATCAAGTAAGGTGAATCAAGTAAGAAAGTAAGGTGGATCAAGTAAGGTGGATCAAGTAAGGTGAATCAAGTAAGAAAGTAAGGTGGATCAAGTAAGGTGGATCAAGTAAGGTGGATCAAGTAAGGTGGATCAAGTAAGAAAGTAAGGTGGATCAAGTAAGGTGGATCAAGTAAGGTGAATCAAGTAAGAAAGTAAGGTGGATCAAGTAAGGTGAATCAAGTAAGAAAGTAAGGTGGATCAAGTAAGGTGGATCAAGAAAGTAAGGTGGATCAAGTAAGGTGGATCAAGTAAGGTGAATCAAGTAAGAAAGTAAGGTGGATCAAGTAAGGTGGATCAAGTAAGAAATGAAGGTGGATCAAGTAAGGTGGATCAAGTAAGGTGGATCAAGTAGGGTGATTCAAGTAAGAAAGTAAGGTGGATCAAGTAAGGTGAATCAAGTAAGGTGGATCAAGTAAGAAAGTAAGGTGGATCAAGTAAGGTGGATCAAGTAAGGTGGATCAAGTAAGGTGAATCAAGTAAGAAAGTAAGGTGGATCAAGTAAGGTGAATCAAGTAAGAAAGTAAGGTGGATCAAGTAAGGTGGATCAAGTAAGAAAGTAAGGTGGATCAAGTAAGGTGGATCAAGTAAGGTGAATCAAGTAAGAAAGTAAGGTGGATCAAGTAAGGTGAATCAAGTAAGAAAGTAAGGTGGATCAAGTAAGGTGGATCAAGTAAGAAAGTAATGTGGATCAAGAATGTACAAAAAATAACAATAAAAAAAAAAAGTAAAAAAAAAATAAAACTTTACAGGACAAAATAAAATAAATAATAATAATAAAAAAAACATTGCGGAGGGGAGAGGGTTGCACTGGTGCAAGTAAGAAGGTCCGCTTTAAATTGATCTTATTTATGTGCGTAAAAAAAATAAGATTGAAAATGTCTACAGTTTCCCTTTAGGGAAAGACAAATATGGGTCATTTCACATTCCTGCTCACACAAAGCATCAGTCAGCGGCGGTAAATGCCAATGCAGATTCCTTTCCCGGATAGCAAGGTCCCCGACCGGATGGTAACGGCCTCATTTATCTTCGGAGACTCCCGGCAGAGAGATGGAGAGATATGTGTCAACATGTGTTTGGCCTTCGTTGGAACAATATGCAGAGTTTCCTCTTGGACCACGGCCTAAATCCCTAATACTGTCTGACGCTCTTCGGCGTCTACGCTCGTGATACCAGTGTGTGTATGGCCAGAACTTAGCAATCCACCTCCATTCAGCTGGGCACGTGTTCTGCCTGACAACCCCACCAGCTGTTGCCCGCTGCCGCCTTTTTAATAAACAGACTTAGCCGGGAAAGCTCACAAATGTCTGACTGATTATATGAGCAAGCTGTTTGAGCTCAGGCATCTCACTTCCATATATTGCAAAAATTGGTTTCTTACAAGCCTGCGTTCTGCTTGGTGTCGGTGGAAATGTTGGTTCTCACAGCTCATGTTTTACTTCTGCAAGGACCTCATGCTTTTTGCGCAAGACCACCATTGTATATTATCTGTAGGGACAAACGTGCTTTAAATTCTATATTTCCTATTTCAAATTTCGGGTCCATTCACACCAGATGCATGGGCACATCTTTTTCAACAAATAAAAATGCTCAACCAAAAAAAAAAAAAAGGCATATATAAGTACAAACATGTGCTGTGATTAATTAACCACTTCAATAGCGGGCACTTACGCCCCTTCCTGCCCAGGACAATTTTCAGCTTTCAGGGCTGTTGCACATTGAATGACAATTGCGCGGTCATACAACACTGTACCCAAACTACATTTTTATCATTTTGTTCCCACAAATAGAGCTTTCTTTTGGTGGTATTTGATCACCTCTGCAGTTTTTATTTTTTGCTAAACAAACTAAAAAAGACCAAAATTTTTGAAAAAAAAAGATTTTTTTTTTTAGTTTCTTTCATAAAATTTAGTTTTCCCCTTCACTGATGGGCACTGATGAGTTGGCATTGATGGGCACTGATGAGGAGGCACTGATATGTATAATTGATGGGCACTGATATGTAACACTGATGGGCACCAATAGGTGGCACTGATATGCAGCACTGATGGGCACTGATAAAGTGGCACTGATGAGGAGGCACTGATATGTAGAATTGATGGGCGCTGATATGCAGCACTGATGGGCACTGACAGGCGGCACTGACAGGCGGCAGTGATTGGCACTGATAGGCGGTACTGATTGGCACTGACAGGTGGGACTGACAGGTGGCACTGATGGGCAGCACTGATGATTAGGTACTGAGAAGTACTGACAGGTGTTACTTCTGGGCAGTGATTGGCACTGTGGTGGACAGTGATTGGCACTGTGGTGGGCAGTGATTGGCACTGTGGTGGGCACTGGGACATTTTATTGTTGTGGCACTTCTGGGCACTGATTGGCAAGTGATTGTTACATTTGAGGGGTCTGTGCTGATAATCAATGTGCTGATTATCAGCCCAGACCCCCCCCCCCCGACAGGGAAAAAAACGCAGATCGGCTCTCCCTGTCAGCGCGAACGAGGAATGCCGTTTACCGGCACTTCCTGGTTCACTCGATGATCAGCTGTGATTGGTCACAGCTGATCACGTGGTAAGAAGCCTCTGTCAGAGGCTTCTTATCACGATCGGAGATGCGGGGTATCAGACTGATACGCCGCCCTCGCGATTGCCGCGGCGTGCGCCCCCACGGGCGTGCGGCGGCATGTTATCCTGCTGGACGTCATATGATCCCAGTCAGGATAACAGAACCACTTCCCGGCCATTAATCTGCTATAGGCCAGGCGGGAAGTGGTTAATGTGCTGTGGACATGTTGTGATTAACCACTTCAGCCCCGGAAGATTTGGCTGCTGAATGACCAGGCCATTTTTTGCGATTCGGCACTGCGCCGCTTTAACTGACAATTGCGCGGTCGTGCGACGTTGCACCCAAACAAAATTGACGTCCTTTTTTTTCCCACAAATGGAGCTTTCTTTTGGTGGTATTTGATCGCCTCTGTGATTTTTATTTTTTTGCGCTATAAACAAAAAAGAGCGACAATTTTGAAAAAAACACAATATTTTGTGCTTTTTGCTATAATAAATATCCCAATTATTTTTTTTAAAAAAGCAAATTATTTCTCAGTTTAGGCCGATGTGTATTCTTCTACATATTTTTGGTAAAAAAAAAAAAAATCGCAATAAGCGTATATTGATTGGTTTGCGCAAAAGTTATAGCATCTACAAAATAGGGGATAGATTTATAGCATTTTTATTATTATTTTTTTTACTAGTAATGGCGGCGATCTGCGATTTTTATCAGGACTGCGACATTATGGCGGACACATCGGACATTTTTGACACATTTTCGGGACCACTGACAATTATACAGCGATCAGTGCTATAAAAATGCACTGATTACTGTGGTTAAAGTGGTTAAAGTGTTACTAAATCCAGGACCTGCATTCACTATATCTGATCTCCCACAGTACACAGAACATGGAAATTCAGTTATTTTAGTAAATATAAACTGCTAAATACCTTTTCTCATAAGCAGTATATAGCAGTCTTGTGACTTCTATCGGTGTCTGGTTAAAGCTTGTAGGAGGAGTTTTCATTCTACTTTGACTGTCCTATGATGCTGCATGACCCCTGACCCTCTGCCTGGACAGTGCTGATTGGCCCAGTGCTGATCATAAAAATTGTGTATTTTTTTTTTCTGATCTCATGCTTTCCAGCCTGGAGGAGAGATGTGGGGTCTTATTGACCCCACATCTCTCCATATAAAGGACCTTTCACAAATGATTTCTATTACAAGGGATGTTTACATTCCTTGCAATAGGAATAAACGTGATAAAAAAAATGTAAAAGAAAGTAAAAATAAAAAAAATAAAGTAAAATAAAAAATAAATAAAATGAATTTAAAACGCCCCTGTCCCCGGTAGCTCGCGCTCAGAAGCGAACGCACACGTTAGTCCCGCCCACATATGTAAACGCCGTTCAAACCACACATGTGAGGTATCGCCGCGTGCGTTAGAGCGCGAGCAACAGTTCTAGCACCAAACCTCCTCTGAAACTCTAAACATGTAACCTGTAAAAAATGTTAAAGCGTCACCTATGGAGATTTTTAAGTACTGAAGTTTGGCGTCATTCCATGCGTGTGTGCGCAGTTTTAAAGCGTGACATGTTGGGTATCTATTTACTCGGCGTAACATCATCTTTCACATTATATTAAAAAAAATTGGGCTAACTTTGCTGTTTTGTTATTTTTAAAATCATGAAACATGTTTGAAAAATTGTTGCGCAAATACCGTGCAAGATAAAAAGTTGCAATGACCGCCATTTTATTCCCTAGGGTGTCTGCTAAAAACACATCTATATATATCTATCTATATCTATCTATCTATCTATATAGATAGATAGATAGATAGATAGATAGATAGATAGATAGATAGATAGATAGATATATAGATATCTATATATCTATATATATAATGTTTGGCGTTCTGAGTAATTTTCTAGCAAAAAAATATGATTTTTACATGTAGGAGAGGAGTGCCAGAATAGGCCCGGTATGGAAGTGGTTAAATACATGAAGGGTCTGAATAAGGTTTAGGAGGGCAGCAGTTTCAATATAAAGCTCAAGAACAAGGGGACATGACCTCATGCTAGCAGGACTAAAGTAGTAGTAGAAGCTTGGAACAGAGCAGAGGTGATGAGTCAATCATTAGCTAGTAAATTTAACATGAAGATTACCCACTTACCAACCACCCTATAGCAGTTTTACTGCTATAAGGCGGCTATGTTGCGCAGGATCACGTATATAATATCCTGCACTCCCGGGTATCGGACACTAATGCGCACTTCGGGCAGCTCGCTCCCGCCCTGATCAGCGGGTCCCACGGACACGATGTCTGCCGGCACCCGCTGATTGTTCGGTACACAGGCAGAATGTAAACAAGGCAGATTGCCGTTCTATCAGTAGATAAGGCATGGATCCTGTGCTCCTTAAAAGCAAGAACATGGATCCATGCCTTCCCCTGTAAAAGCAACTCCCCCACTGTACACAATCGCTGGCTAGGCACACATTTAACCCTTTGATCACCCCTAATGTTAACCCCTTCCCAGCCAGTGTCATTGGTACAGTGACGGTGCCATAGGCGTGCGCAGGGGGTGTGCTGGGCGTGCATGGGAACACCCAAATCACCTCCGTGCAGCGCAGAATCCACCTGCTGCCCTCCCAACCCAACAAGGCTGCCAACTTCCCTCCTCTCCTCTCCTGCCAGCTGCTGCTGCAGGCACGAAGGGACATGTTTCAGGATGTCATTTACTGGCCTCTTCCTTTTCTGAATGAACACAGTTAGTGATCAGTACCGATTGCTCACTGTGTCCATTCATTACTGAAGCATAGCAAACTGTGTTTACTATGTTTCAGTTTGTGAATAAACAGGAAGCCGCTCAGCTCAGAGCACTTCCCATTCATTCACTGTCCAGTGCAACTGAAGCTACAAAGAAAGTAACTCGGGAATCTCTGTCCTCAGTGCCTTTCTCATTCTCAAACGTGAGACATCAGGGATCTGTTTAGACCCCTGATATTTCACCAAAGCCTCCCAACAGGGCTTCTAAAAAATGCAAAAAAAAAAAATATATATATACACAAAAAAATGTATAAAACAATAAAACAAAAAAAATGGTAAAAAAATAATAAAATAAAAGTAATAATACTAAAACAAAATAAAATTGTAAAAAAATAATAAAATAAAAGTGATAATACTAAAACAAAATAAAATTGTAAAAAAAAATAATAAAGCAAAATAAAATTGGAGAAGATAATAATAAAAAAAAAACTACCAACACCGTCCACTGTCCTACTGCCTTACTGACACCATCCACTGCTCTACTGACACTGTTCATGTCTTATTACATTTTAAAATGCTTTTTACATTTATTTATAAGAGTGTATGTGTGTGTGTGTGTATATATATATATATATATATATATATATATATATATATATATATATACTGTACATACACGTACACGTATGCTTGTTTGAGCTTTGGGGTGCACACCCTAATGCACTAGGCTGGACACACCTATGGACAGTGCATATTTTTAGCATTGATTACTGTATTAGTGTCACTGGTTCCCACAAAGTGTCATATGTTTCAGTTAGTGTCCTGACTGTCCGCCGCAATATCGCAGTCCTGCTATAAGTCGCTAATTTCCGTCATTACTAGTGAAAAAAAAATACACAAATAAATGAATTAATTAAAATATCCCATCGTTTGTAGATGCTCTAACAATATACGCTTATTGGGATTTTTTTTTTACCAAAAACATGTAGCAGAAAACATATTGGCCTAAATTGATGAAGAAATTAGATTTTTTCTTTTTTTTTAATTGGATATGTTTTATAGTAGAAAGTAAAAAAATATTGTTTTTTTTTTTTTTTTCAAAATTGTCGGTCTTTTTTGTTTATAGTGCGAAAACCCCCCCCAAAAAAACGCAGAGGGGATTAAATACCATCAAAACAAAGCTCTATTTGTGGGAAAAAAAAGAACATACATTTTATTCGGGTACAACGTTTTACGACCGCGCAATTGTCAGTTAAAATAACGCAGTACCGTAAAAAAAAAAAATGGCCTGGCCATTAAGGGGGGTAAATCTTCCAGAGGTCAAATGGTTAAATACATGAAGGGTCTGAACAGTGGTGGCTGGTGCTCCATTTTTCTCGGGGGGGGGGGGGGGTTGCTGTCAAACAAAGCCCACCCTTTTTTGAAGCCAATTAGAGCCTCAGGCTCTAATCATGTGCAAAAAAAAATAATTGAAATCCATACGTCCGGCGCCGTTCATGCAGATTAGGGGCTGGGAGCATGGATTAGGGGGGCGGCCCTTATGGACAGGCCACCACTGGGTCTGAATAAGGTTTAGGAGGACAGCATTTTCAATATGAAGCTAGGTTCAAGAACACGGGGACATGACCTCATGCTAGCAGGAGGAAAGTTCAAAACTTACCTTAGAAAGTATTATTTTACCAAAAGAGTAGTTGATGCTTGGAACAGAGGTGGTGAGTCAATCATCAGCTAGTGAATTTAACATAAAGATTAAAAAAAAAAAAAAAAGAGGAGACCAGATGGACCACTTGGTCTTCTTCTGCCATCATTCTTCTATGATTTTATGAATCTAAGGTCATCTGAATTTTGACTCTCTAACGATAAGATCTTGTGTTCTAAAGCCTCGTACACACGATCGGATTTTCCGACGGGAAATGTGTGTTGTCAGGCTGTTGGCGGAAAATCCGACCGTTCGTGCGCTCCATCGGACGATTGTTGTCGGATTTTCTGCGGCAGGTTTTAAAGTTTTCCGTGGACAAACGTTTGTTGTCAGATTTTCCGATCGTGTGTACACAAGTCCGTCGGACAAAAGTCCAAAGTACAAACACGCATGCCCGGAAGCAAGGACGAGCCGGAAGCGGTCGGTCTTGTAAACTAGCGTTCGTAATGGAGAATTAACATTCGTGACGTGGCAAATTATGAAATCTCGAAATGCAGCGCACAATTCTCTTCTTCTTTAATGGGATAATAATGAAGCTGCTTTGCTGGTGATACTGATGGAGTTATTGCAAACAAATTTTCAAAGGCTTTTTTTTTTCTACTGATATCAAGAATAATATTATTATGTTTTTTTTTTGTTTGTTTGTTTTTTGTGCAATTTACCACAACACCATTATCCCGTAGTTTTTAAAATCAAAAATACAGCTTTCCTGACAGACTCCATGGCAGCCTACGTATGGGTTAATCCCGCCTCTCATACCTCATAGGACCCCACTCCCATAAATCTTTGCTTCTAGACAGAGACTGTGTTCCTTTTTTGTCCTCCTCCTAGGACCAAGTGTATCTCTTACCTTATGAAGTTTTGTGGATCCAGTCCTGGTGGTTCGCACGTGTTTGATGATGGCGGTGTCTTGTTGGAGTCCAGCGTCCCCAGCTATTAGCAGGGCGGACATACGGGGTTCACTCTGATGCCTGAAGAGCTGATTATACCGGCCATTGGCTGGGGAGCGGCATCTCGGCCAATCGTCCCAGCTATTAGCGGGAGGCCTCCCTCATTATTACCCCGGTCGTGCGGTGAGCGCTCCTCTTGCTCCCATTCCAGGATGGATCCCCTCAGGTGCCGTGGTAATGTATACTTCTGTCTATGAATTTTTTTTTGGCAGCCTGTTGTGTGTGTTTGTTTTGTCCAAAATGCCTTTTTCCTATGGCCATGGCGGCTGGGACGCATCTGCGTTCCAGTCCGCCGCTTCCCCGCTCCGACTGCGCAGCTGCGAAGTCTCGATTGAGATCGAGGCTTGGTTCGCACCTGCGCAGTCTGCGCGCGATGACGGCAACTGCGCATGCGCGCGAGCGCCGTGGAGCGGCGTCGGTCACAGCGTAGGGACGCTGTGGCCGCGATGACGTCATCACAGGCGGCAGATTCAAATAGCTGTCACATACAGCTATGCTTTGGGATGCTCTTTCGCTCAGGCAGCGGCTTCCCTGTGTCCATCTCTCTGGCTTCTGAGGTAAGGAGCTTTGTACCTTCCTGTGTCTAGGTCTCTTTCTCCAAATAGGGGAAAGAGAAAGTGAAAGTATACATAGGTAGTTATTGGTTTCTTATTGATTGTGTTTGCAGTCCTTTGTTTCTGTCGCCATGGATGTCTCACCGCCCCCTAGTGGCCAACCCTTACACCGCAGGTAGGATGAAGTATTTTTAAATTTTTCATTCTGCCTGTATTGTTTGGAGTACTATTTAGGAACAAGGTATTATTTTCTTCCCCTTCAGCCCTTCTAGGTCTGAACCACAGCTATCGGCACATAAAGAAAAAGACCAGTCTAGGTCTCATCATCACCAGTCTACGTCAGGTTCTAGACGTACTAGGTCATCTTCCAGACACCGCAAAGAGGGGTCAAGGTCTAAATCTAGCCATCATTCCCCCCGCCATTCCAGCCGCCCTGAGAGGAAAGCTTGCTGGGGATGTAAAACTCAGGTCCCAGAGGGTAAATCTCTCTGTGAGTTGTGCTTTTCAAGAGCCACAAAGGAAAGAGGTGCTGATGACCAGCAAGTGGAGGCTCTGGTCAGGAAGGTGGTCCAGGAATCTCTTAATAAAGCAGATCTTGACCGAGCAGTAATTCCTCCTTCTGTTATAACTCCAGTTGCTGAAGATATGGAGTCCGAAGTTCCAGGCCCATCTCATCATAGTCTCTCTTTTAGCGGCTCCTCGGACAGCGAAGCAGAGATAATTGAACCTGGTGCAGGTTTTGACTTTTCCCTGGTTCCCCAACTAGTCAGAGCGGTTAAAGACGCATTGAGATGGGAGGAACCAGTAGAAGCACCCTCTAAACAGAGGAAATACTTTAAACACCTTAAGAAGGATCGCCCGAACTTCCCCTTCCTGGGTGAACTGGGTGAAATTATCCTGGATGAATGGGGTAAAGTTGATAGGAAAAACTCTTTAATTTCCAAGATTGCGAAGATGTATCCTTTCAAGAATGATGAGGTAAAACATCTTGAATCAGCCCCCCTTGTTGATGCAGCTCTCATGAGGCTGGTGAGACATGTTACGCTCCCTCTAGAGGATACCGTCTCTTTCAAGGATGGTTTGGAGAGGAAGATTGATACGGACTTAAAACGTATCTATATCACGGCAGGGATGGCTTGTAAACCGGCTCTGGCCCTCGCAGCTTTGTCAAAAGCCATGGAGTCCTGGACGGATGATGTGGGTGCAGCTCTAGGAAGTGTGTCTGAGGACTTATTCAAGAGCTCTCCAATACATGAGCTGAAACTGGCTTCGGTCTTCCTGGGAGAGGCATCCATCGACATTATTCGCCTCGTGGCACGTGTCATGCTTTCATCAGTTACAGCAAAACGTGCCCTCTGGTTACGCCCATGGGTTGCAGACCCTGCCTCTAAACAGGCCTGGTGCAGGATTCCTTTCGAAGGCTCCTCTCTCTTCGGAAATAAATTGGATTCTGCTATCTCCCGTGCTACTGGGGGCAAGTCAGGATTCTTACCCCAGGACCGTCGTATCCTTAACCAAAGAAGGACTCAACCTAGACAAGAACCAGAACGCGCTAGAGTTGCTCGTCGCTACAGACCTGGTCGGGAGTTTAGGAAAAACTGGAGGAGAGGCCAGCCTTCAGGCCAAAAATCCTCAAAGTCAGCCCCGTCAAGTGGTCGGGACACTTCCAAGTCCTTTTGATACGATGCCTGTCCAGGTAGTGCAAGTAGGGGCTCGTTTACTCCGGTATCAGCACGTCTGGGCAGCCTCGATTCAAGATTACTGGACCGTCAAAACGGTCTCCTCAGGTCACACTTGGGTTTTCACCAATCCACCCAGTCACCGGTTTGTGCCTACGGTCCTTCCGCTCTCAGAAGAAAAAAGACAAATTCTTCTATCTTATACAGAATCCCTGATTGCCCAAGGGGCCGCCATTCAAGTTCCATCAGAAGAAAAATTTCTTGGAATTTATTCCCCCCGTTTCATGGTCCTCAAAAAGAGTGGCTCTTGGAGGCCAGTAATCGACCTGACACATCTAAATTCCTTCATCAAGAAGGAAAAATTCAAGATGGAAACCCTGCTGACAATCCGACAAACAGTTCAACCAGGAGATTGGCTGGTCTCCATAGACCTGAAAGACGCCTACTTTCATGTGCCGATCGCAAAAGATTTCCAGAGGTATCTCCGATTCGCAGTAGGCCAGAGGCATCTCCAATTCACTTGTCTCCCATTCGGGCTCACAACATCGCCTCGAGTGTTTTCGAAGCTCTTATTGGCGGTAGTTGCTCTAATCCGAGTAAGAGGCATCCGGTTACACCATTACTTGGACGACCTACTCCTACTGTCTCAGGGCAGGGAACAGATTTTGTCACATCGGGACCAAGTCATATCTACTCTGACAGAGTTCGGTTGGCTATTGAACAGGGAGAAAAGTCACCTAGTTCCGACACAAACTCTAGTATTCCTCGGGGCCCTATTCAACACAGTGGAGAGCACCATCTCTCTTCCTTTGGAGAAGATTCCGGTAATCCGAGAGAGAATTCGCCTAGCATTGTCAGCAACTCTCCTCAGAGCCTCTCAGTGTCTCAAAATAATCGGCACTATGGTAGCCACAGCCCCCATGGTGAAGTGGGCGCAATGGAAAATGCGGCCCTTTCAGAAGGGTTTTCTCCAGCAATGGGATCCAGGGTCTCGAGACCATCTGGTGCGGGTAACCACCTCCATGCGGGAGAGCCTCCCTTGGTGGCTGCTACGGAAAAACCTCCTCAATTGTCACTCCATAGCTCCTGTCTCCTGGATTACAGTGACAACGGATGCGAGCAACAGAGGTTGGGGCGCTCTCTGTCTGACGGAGATAGCCCAGGGCAGGTGGGACTTCCCATCCCAAGGGTTAGTCTCAAATGTCCTGGAGCTCCGAGCTGCCTTCCGTGCCCTTCAAGCTTTTCTCCATCTGATATCAGGAGCCTCAGTTCTCCTGAGACTGGACAACACGACCGCAGTGTCATACATCAAGAGACAGGGGGGCACCCGCAGTCTCGCCTTACTGAGGGAAGTAAGCCCGATCATGTCCTGGGCCCAGATGTACTTAACAAATCTATCCGCTGTTTATCTTCCAGGAATTCAAAATGTCCAAGCGGACTTCCTTTCAAGAGTCACCCTGGACAACAACGAGTGGTCCCTCCACACCGAAGTTTTCGATTGGCTCTTGTCTCTAGGGATGATGCCGGAAGTGGATCTGTTCGCATCCCCATGCAATTTCAAGCTGGGGAAATATTACACGAGGTGTCGTTGTCCCCAGGCCTTCGGAGTGGATGCCCTGACGGACCAGTGGAAATTCCACAGGGCCTATGCCTTTCCCCCAGTTCCAGTCATTCTTCGTTTCCTCTCGAGGCTCAGGTGGGAGAATGTCGAGGTACTGGCAGTGGTTCCGTTTTGGCCCAACAGGCCATGGTTTCCTCTCCTGATGCAGCTCAGTTACCGAGAACCGGTCCCTCTCCCGTCCAGACCAGATCTCCTGCTGCAGGGAGCGTCTCTTCACCCTTGCCCATCCCAGCTCCATCTGATGGCTTGGTGGTTGAGAGGAGAAGGTTGGAAGCTCTAGGTTGTCCTAGTACAGCTATTGCTACATTGTTGAATGCCAGAAGAGCGGGCACCAACAGAGTATATCAGAGGATTTGGGCGAAGTTTGCGGACTATGTGATTTCCACCAATGGATCCTGTAGTAATCCAAGGATTCAGGACATTTTAGGTTTTCTACAAACTGGCCTGGATCTGTCCCTATCGGTGAGTTCCTTACGGGTCCAGGTTTCGGCAATCTCAGCCTTCACAGGCGTATCATGGGCCAGACACCCCCTTACTAGGCAGTTCTTCAAGGGAGCAATAAGGCTTAGGCCTCAGAAAAGACCAAGATTCTCTAAATGGGATCTCCCTCTCGTCTTGGATTTCTTCTCAGAAAAGGAAATACGGCATATGGATCAGTCATCAATTAGAGAGCTTTCTCTCAAAGTGGTCTTTCTAGTGGCCATAACATCGGCCAAGAGAGTTTCTGAAGTTGGATCCCTAGGATACAAAGAACCTTTTCTTACCTTCTTCCCAGACCGAGTAGTCTTGATCCCCATGCTAGGATCGAATCCTAAAGTAACAACCATCTTCCATGAAAATCAGGAGATTGTCCTCCCTACTTTCAGATCCACTGAGGACTCTAATGTTCACCCTCTAGATGTTGGGCAGGTTCTGAAACAATACCTAGAAGCCACAGCTTCTTTCCGCCAGTCTGATTATCTGTTTGTGCTTTTTCACGGCAAGAACAAGGGTTTACGGGCTTCCTCTAGAACCATCGCATCATGGATCGTTCAAGCTATCCAATGGGCATACAGGTCTAAGGGTTTGGCTCCTCCGGAGGCGGTAACCGCTCATTCTACCAGGAGCGTCTCTACATCATGGGCAGCATCCCGACATGTGTCTCCAGATGTAATCTGTAAAGCGGCCTCATGGTCATCAATTAACACTTTTATGACACACTATTGTGTAGAACCGGCTTCTTTGTCTACGGTTAACTTTGGTTTGCACGTATTATCTGTTGATGGTGCCAATTAAACCTTTTTTTCTTTAACCAGCAATTGCCCACCCGGGTGTGTATGGCTAGTTATTTCCCATACGTAGGCTGCCATGGAGTCTGTCAGGAAAACGGAAAATTTATATCAAATACTTACCGTAATTTTCCTTTCCTGATGGACTCCATGGCAGCAGGAGTTCCCTCCCAGTTGCTGGAGTAGGCTAAGTTACGGAACACAGTCTCTGTCTAGAAGCAAAGATTTATGGGAGTGGGGTCCTATGAGGTATGAGAGGCGGGATTAACCCATACGTAGGCTGCCATGGAGTCCATCAGGAAAGGAAAATTACGGTAAGTATTTGATATAAATTTTCCGTTATGTTGGTGTCCCTTGTCAATTTTACATTGTATTTTTTTTAAATGTAACTGCCTACTCACGCTCACAAGTAAAACACATAGCCAAGTATTATTCTACACAATTTTTTTATTGTGCATTAAAAAAAAGAAAACAAATAAAATTAGACATGTTATCTGCCAATAGAACTTAACCAAAAAGTGCATTCTATGCATCCAAAAATATAGAAAATATAACAAATCAAATCATTATTATTCAACCAAAAAATAAAATAAACGCCTCATGGATGTGTCCTGCTTCTTAATATAGGGGGTCACCAATGCCAAGAGTTGGTGAAAGCAGGGGTCCGTCATCTGGAGATAATCCCGAAAATCATCCAGATTATTCTCCTGGAGCTCCCGCAGCAAAGGCATATGACATAATTGGTCACGATTAATAAAGCATCCAATTTTTGGTCCAAGAACTCCTCCTCCTCCTGTTCCTGGACTGGACTTGGGTCAAAGCAATAACTCCAAGGCCAATAATAAATAACACGTTATCTCCTCCGATTCCGCAACATGGCTGGTTGACGAACGGCCGTTCAGAAACGAACTGAAAAGCACGAAATGAAAAAGCGCAAAATGAAAAGCGCAAATCAACACTCACCAAACTTCTACTAACACGAAATTAGCAGAAGGAACCCAAAGGGTGGCGCTAAAGAGCTGAAAAACAACGTAGTACGTCACTACGTTCGTATTTGTTGGCCGACAATTCCTTGCCGTTTGTATGCAAGACAAAATCCAGGCACACGCCCTTCTGACAAAAGTCGGAGGTTTTGTCTGCGGAAAATCCGATCGTGTGTACGAGGCTTAAAACAGTTTTTGTTATAATTTTTTAAAATACAATGACAGATTCTCTTTAAGAAGGAGCAGGCATATTTCTTGCTCTTTTAGTGAATGGCTCTTTCGGTCCCCCTTGGACCATCTCACCGCGGCTTCCACGTGCCAAGAAATATTATCAGCAGTTTTTCAAAACTTCCGGAGCTAGGAAATCACTGTATTTTATTATACAAGAAATAAAAAAAAAGCTTAAGAAAAATGTCGTGACACCTGAATAATATTATTTTATGTGACTATATGAATAATGAGGTGTGTTATGGGAAGCAACAATGCATAAATATTTCTTAACAACCGCACTTCAGGCTGTAAAGTATACGCCTTCACCAATACAAACAACTATTGGCAGCGCTGTAGCGAGATGCGAGGGGGGTTTGCCGCTAGTTATGGTAATTTTCACTTGTGGCTCTGCAGGCAGGTTAGGAATAAATCTTCAGAATTCAGTTTTAAAAGTGTGCAGAATTTATTCAGGAAATAATCCACAGACTTAAAGTGGAAGGAAAGGCGTTTCTGTCTCCCTGGAGCTTTTTCTATAATGTGCAAGTGTGGGGAGCATATTCATACATGATGGCATTCTTACCATGTAAAGTGCCCCCCTCCAGCTGCGGTGTCCGTGATCTCCACCCTCGTCACTCTGTTGGTGGCGCTTTCATCCTCTCTCATTCTTCATGTTCTGCAATCAACAGCCCCCTTGATTGGCTGGGCCTGGGTGACGTACACTATATTACCAAAAGTATTGGGACGCCTGCCTTTACACGCAACATGAACTTTAATGGCATTCCAGTCTAATGCCCCGTACACACGGTCGGATTTTCCGACGGAAAATGTGCGATAGGACCTTGTTGTCGGAAATTCCGACCGTGTGTGGGCTCCATCACACATTTTCCATCAGATTTTCCGACACACAAAAAGTTTAAGAGCAGGCTATAAAATTTTCCGACAACAAAATCCGTTGTCGGAATTTCCGATCGTGTGTACACAAATCCGACGCACAAAGTGCCACGCATGCTCAGAATAAATAAAGAGATGAAAGCTATTGGCCACTGCCCCGTTTATAGTCCCGACGTACGTGTTTTACGTCACCGCGTTCAGAACGATCGGATTTTCCGACAACTTTGTGTGACCGTGTGTATGCAAGACAAGTTTGAGCCAACATCCGTCGGAAAAAATCCTAGGATTTTGTTGTCGGAATGTCCAAACAAAGTCCGACCGTGTGTACGGGCATTAGTCCGTAGCTGGGGCGGACTGACCATTCGGGCACTCGGGCACTGCCCGAGGGCCCCATGCCACTAAGGGGCCCCATCAGGGTTGCCAGCCTCATTAAAACCAGGGACAGTATGTAAAAATCTGTGTTTTTTTTTTTTAAATCCCAAGATTATTGCTGCCCCGCCTCTCCAGTACCTTTTCAGTGTGTGTATGTGTATTCTGTGTGTGTATATTGTGTGTCTGTGTGTGTGTGTGTGTGTGTGTATACTGTATGTGTGTGTGTGTATATACTGTGTGGCCCCATAATCTATTGCCTGGGGGCCCCATAATATCCTATTGCTCAGGAGCCCCATAATCTCCTATTGCCCGGGGGCCCTATGAGTTGTCAGTCTGCCCCTGGTCCGTAGGGTTCAATATTGAGTTGGCCGCACCCTTTGCATACCTCCCATTTTGAGATGAGAATGAGGGACAACTACTAGCAAAAGTATGTAGGCATAGGACACGCCTCCTGCCACACCCCCTTAAAGGAGAATTAACTAAAAAAAAAAAGGATTAGTTCAATCCACAAGGGCTTTTTTTAACCACTACTATTCCTTTATATTGGCTTTTAAATTTGACAAATGCAGCAATTTAGAATTTGGATGAAAGGTTTAGCACTTGGAAACACTTTTTGAAAGATTTTATATACAACTATATAGAGCAGACCAAAATGAGGGACAAATGAGGAAGAAAGAGGGACAGAGGGATATTGCTCCAAATCAGGGACAGTCCCTCAAAATCAGGGACAGTTGGGAGCTATGCCTTTGCAGCTATAACAGCTTCAACTCTTCTGGGAGGGCTGTGCACAAGGTTTAGGAGTGTGTCTATGGGAATGTTTGATCATTCTTCCAGAAGTGCATTTGTGAGGTCAGGCACTGATGTGGATGAGAAGGCCTGGCTTGCAGTCTCCTCTCTAATTCATCTCAAAGGTGTTCTATCGAGTTGAGGTCAGGACTTTGTGCAGGCCAATTAAGCTGATTGTTTTTTAGGGGTTGGGCATGGCCCCTTAGTTCCAATGAAGGGAAGGCATCAGCATAGCAAGACATTTTGGACAATTTCATGCTCCCAGGACTCTGTGCAGGCCAGTCAAGTTCCTCCACTCCAAACTCGCTCATCCATGTCTTTATGGACCTTGATTTGTGCACTGGTGCGGAGTCATGTTGGAACAGGAAGAGGCCATCCCCAAACTGTTCCCACAAAGTTGAGAGCATGAAATTGTCTAAAATATCTTGGTATGCTGACACCTTAAGAGTTCCTTTCACTGGAACTAAGGGGTCAAGCCCAACCCCTGAAAAACAACCCCACACCATAATCCCCTCTCCACCAAATGATTTGGACCATGGTCAAACATTCCCATAGACACACTCCTAAACCTTGTGGACAGCCTTCCCAAATGTCTTGGTATGCTGACGCCTTAAGAGTTCCCTTCACTGGAACTAAGGGGCCAACCCAAACCCCTGAAAAGCAACCCCACACCATAATCCCCCCTCCACCAAATAATTTGGACCAGTGGACTAAGCAAGGTCCATAAAGACGTGGATGAGCAAGTTTGGGGTGGAGGAACTTGACTGGCCTGCACTGAGTCTTTACCTCAACCTGACAGAACATCTTTGGGATGAATTAGGGCAAAGACTGCGAGCCAGGCCTTCTCGCCCAACATCAGTGCCTGACCTCATGAATGCTCTCCGGGAAGAATGGTCAAACATTCCCATAGACACACTCCTAAACCTTGTGGACAGCCTTCCCAGAAGAGTTGAAGCTGTTATAGCTGCAACTCAATATTGAACCCTATGGACTAAGACTGGAATGCTGCTAAAATTCATGTGCGTGTAAAGGCAGGTGTCCCAATACTTTTGACAATATAGTGTAAGATGCTTTTCCATGGGTCCCCGCCCATTTTCTAACAGCTTGGCAGATGATCAGGGCAGACACATGCTTACTGCAGTTCTGTTAGAAGACAAGTGTATTCCAGTTTTGGCTGTGGTATAGACAGAACTAGTGGGTAAGTAACAACCAATAGGAACGGTTAGGAAAGTGATATCACCTTTTAAGGAAGATAATACACACTCTAAAAGGACTTGGTGGGCGTGGCCATTTTGGTCTGTTTGTAATGACAATTCCTATAGCATTAAGTCAGCTAAGGCAACCATCCTTCTATGTCCTTGTATGGCCCCGGAACCAGGTTTTGGAGGCATTCTTATACATTAGTGAGCCACAATCAATGGGAAAATGAAATTCCCCATCAGACCCATAAGATTATCTCACTAGTATTGCTATCTAAATGTACTGATGTTGATGTTGTTGGTTTATGGGCAGGCGGCTTCTTCACCCCAGAGGATCTCCATGGAGCCTTTGCTTGTAATGTAATGTAACAAGAAAGGAAAACGAAGCGCCAAACCACTGGTAGAAGGTCCAGATTTAAATTTATTCCTATAAAAATCAGGGGACAATCCAAAGAGTAGCCAACAGGTTTTGGGGGCCAAAAAATGCCCCCTTCATCAGGGCTTGATGGAATACAATGTGTATGGACTAGAAATGAACTGGACCTTTAATGGTATTTATTCCAGTGTGACTTCAAGCACAGGTTATGTCAACAGCTGGTTTTGGCAGCAGAACAACAACAAAAAAAGTTATGGCTTTAGATGCATTTGAAATATTATTAATAATTAATTTTAGGTCCGCTTTAACACCTTCATTACCCCCTTCCCGACCGCCGCACGCCCATATATGTCGGCAGAATGGCACAAGTGGGCAAAAGGGCGTACAGGTACGTCCCCTTTAAGACGCGGCATTGTGGGCGCGTGCGCGTCGCATGCTCCGTAAACGTGACCCCGTATCCCGCGGACTCAATGTCCGCCGGGTGCCTGCGATCGTGTCACGGAGCAGAAGAACGGGGAGATGCCTATGTAAACAAGGCATTTTCCCATTCTGCCTAGTGACATGACAGAGATCTACTACTCCCTGTCATCAGGAGCAGTAATCGCTGACATGTGAATGGTAGCCCATCCCCCCCACAGTTAGAATCACTCCCTAGGACACACTTAACCCCTTGATCGCCCCCTACCCTGTTTCCCCGAAAATAAGACCTAGCGTGATTGTCGGTGATGGCTGCAATATAAGCCCTACCCCCCCAAATAAGCCCTAGTTAAAGTCCTTGTAGGTCTTATTTTCAGGGTAGCGCTAATTTTCGGGGAAACAGGGTAGGGCTTATTTGGGGGGTAGGGCTTATATTGCAGCCATCACCGACAATCACGCTAGGTCTTATTTTCGGGGAAATGGTAGTATTTATCCCCTTCCCTGCCAGTTTCCTTTGCACAGTATTCAGTGCATTTTTATAGCACTGATCGCTGTATAAATGACAATGGTCCCAAAAATCTGTCAAAATTGTCTGATGTGTCCTCCATAATGTCACAGTCATGATAAAAATCGCAGATCGCCGCCATTACTTATAAAAAAAAAAAATTTATAATAAAAAGGCCATAAAACTATTCCCTATTTAGTAGACGCTATAACTTTTGCGCAAACCAATCAATATACGCTTATTGCGATTTTTTTTTTATACCAAAAATATGTAGAATAATACATATCGGCCTAAACTGAGGAAAAAAATTGTTTTTTTATATTTTTTTGGGGGGGGGGGGGTTATTTATTATAGCAAAAAGTAAAAAATATTGTTTTTTTCCAAAATTGTCGCTCTGCTTTTTTGTTTATAACGCAAAAAATAAAAAACGCAGAGGTGATCAAATACCACCAAAAGAAAGCTCTCTTTGTGGGAAGAAAAGGACGTCAATTTTGTTTGGGTGCAACGTCGCACGACCGCGCCATTGTCCGTTAAAGCGACGCAGTGCCGAATCGCAAAAAGTGCTCTGGTCAGGAAGGGGGTAAATACTTACGGAGCTGAAAAGTGGTTAACACGCCATTTTTTTAGCTTTCAATGCTGTGGTTTTTTTTAATTACTTGGTCATGCAACACTGCACCCAAATCAATTTTTTTTTTTTTTTTTTGAAAGATGGAGCTGAGAGGTATTTGTTAACTTCAGTAATTGAATTTATTAATTTTGCTATACAAATGAAAAAAAAAAGACCAAAAATGTTTAAAAAAAAAAAACTGTTTCAAATACTGTTAGTTATAAAAAATGTATCAAAAATGGATGTAAAAATGTCAGGACAGTAAAGCACTCCCTTTTTTTTTTTTTTGATCCTTTTTTTTGATCCCTTTTTTTTTTAACCTTTTTTTTATCCTTTTTTTTATCTTTTTTTTTTATCCATTTTTTTATCCTTTTTTTTTTTATCCTTTTTTTTTTATCCTTTTTTTTTATCCTTTTTTTTTTTTTTAAAGTAGACATGACAACGTGATCCCAATTTTTTTTTTTTGTCTCAATGTTTTGGGGAATGAAGAGATGGTGAAATGGTTAAAGAGATTGTCGCTTTACCCATTGCTAAGTATGTTTGAGAAACCCACTACCACTTCACAACACTTGAGAATAATGACTAGAGAGCCACTTTAAAACATGAAAGTTCTTGGAGTATTGAGAACGGTATAGAGTTTCACATTGACACAAGTTTGGTTCCAGGCCCCCACGCTGTTCTGTATTCCAACGGCATCCATAGTTAAATTAGAAAGCCTCCGCTGGATGTCTCCTTTGGATAAATGGTTTCCCTTTTGCTTTATTTGTCTCTCTATCATGGTGGATCTACTTACCACATAACAGATGAGAACGGGGAAGGAGGTTATCCTAGGGCCATTGAATTGTTAATGGCACTCCCAGCAGACACCATGCTCCTTCCTCTATATTTATGAAATGTCATTTGCCAACTCTGCAGCTCTGATGATCAAATGCTCAAAAAATAAATCAATAGCAGCCTTTCTGCACACAAACCTGAAGTGAGGGCGGCCAACGAGAAGGATGAACCTCTCCCAGGGCAGGTAGACAACTGATGACATCTTAAAGAGGACCTAGTGCATCCATATTTAATTAATAATCTGTTTTATACTGGAGATATAATTCAGACAGTATAACATTTTGTAAAATTTGAGTTTAATGCATGCGTTTTATTAAACCTTTCGCTGGAGACTTGAAGCGACCCTTTTGAACCATGAAGGGATTACAGAGGTGTATCAGAATGGGAAGGAGCCTGCAGACATTGTAGGCTCTTTAATTTTATGTCTAGACCAGACTTACGCCACTTTTTTTACCCCAAAGGAGTTGTTGAAAAAAGTTTTAGGTCTCAGAAAACCCTAAATTAGTCCATTGGATTTTTTTGGGGGGAAAATTCCCTTTACTGGTGGTCAGTGGGAGGAAGGTCTCTTACAATAGGGTTGGTGGGAAGAATGTTCCTTACATTGGTGATCAGTGGGAAGAATGATCCTTACATTGGTGATCAGTGGGAAGAATGTTCCTTACATTGGTGGTCAGTGGGAAGAATGATCCCTACATTGGTGATCAGTGGGAAGAATGATCCTTACATTGGTGATCAGTGGGAAGAATGATCCCTACATTGGTGATCAGTGGGAAGAATGATCCTTACATTGGTGATCAGTGGAAAGAATGATCCTTACATTGGTGATCAGTGGGAAGAATGATCCTTACATTGGTGATCAGTGGGAAGAATGATCCTTACATTGGTGATCAGTGGGAAGAATGATCCTTACATTGGTGATGACTGAGAAGAATGCTCCTTACATTGGTGATGACTGAGAAGAATGTTCCTTACATTGGTGATCAGTGGGAAGAATGTCCCTTACATTGGTGGTCAGTGGGAAGAATGTTCCTTACATTGGTGATGAGTGGGAAGAATGTCCCTTACATTGGTGGTCAGTGGGAAGAATGTTCCTTACATTGGTGATGAGTGAGAAGAATGCTCCTTACATTGGTGGTCAGTGGGAAGAATGCTCCTTACATTGGTGGTCAATGGGAAGAATGTTCCTTACATTGGTGGTCAGTGGGAAGAATGCTCCTTACATTGGTGGTCAGTGGGAAGAATGTTCCTTACATTGGTGATGAGTGAGAAGAATGCTCCTTACATTGGTGGTCAGTGGGAAGAATGTTCCTTACATTGGTGATCAGTGAGAAGAATGCTCCTTACATTGGTGGTCAATGGGAAGAATGTTCCTTACATTGGTGGTCAGTGGGAAGAATGCTCCTTACATTGGTGATCAGTGGGAAGAATGCCCCTTACATTGGTGGTCAGTGGGAAGAATGCTCCTTACATTGGTGATCAGTGGGAAGAATGCCCTCTTACATTGGTGGTCAGTGGGAAGAATGCCCTCTTACATTATGGGTTGGTGGGAAGAATGCTCCCTCCATTGGTGGTCGATGGAAACAATGCTCCCTTACACTGGTGTTCAGTGGGAAGAATGCCCCTTACACTGGTGATCAGTAGGAAGAATGCCCCTTACATTGGTGTTCAGTGGGAAGAATGCCCCTTACATTGGTGATCAGTGGGAAGAATGCCCCTTACATTGGTGTTCAGTGGGAAGAATGCCCCCTTACAGTTGGCTGAAAGGATCATCTTCTTTCTATTGTTCTAATGAAGGGCTATTAAGCATTGTCAACCTAGCACAGAAAGCGAAAACAAAAAACACTACTGCAGCCACCACATCTAAGGATTGGTAAACTGCAATATATGACATTTTTGTTTTTGGGATTGGGTATACTTTATATGTGTAAGATGCCCCTAAAAATAAAATTCCATTATCAAAGTGAGAGTCTAACTTCATACGCTTGCTTCACTAACCCCAATCACTTTCTTTAAACCTCTTGCTGACATAACTATTCAGTCTTTAACAATTAAACACCAAAATAGTCTATAAGGTTTCAGTTTCCAGCAGCCCCGAAGTGAGGTTGTGTTGAAGAGAACAAAAGAGCAAAACGCGCTGGAGGCCAAAGTATAGTAAAGGCTCATTAGCTGGACCCCTCTGATAAATACACCAGTAAAGCCAAATATGTTCTAAAACAGAAATGGACAAAATTCATGAACTCGTAACGTCCATGGGGGGGAGGCCTGAGAAATAACTAAAGCAAACAGGAATCTCATGACTGCGTTCAGCAAAAATATTAGATGATAAAAGGAATGTATTATATACAACCCCATTTCCAAAAAAATTTTTTCCGGCATTTTGTTGCCCTGTCCCAACTTTTTTTGAGATTTATTGCTGCCATCAAATTCTAAATGACCTTTTTTTCTTTCCTAAAATGGTCCCTTTTCTCAGTTTAACCACTTGCCGACCAGCCGCTGCAGTTGTACTGCGGCAGAATGGCGCGGCTGGGCGAAACAACGTTATGTTACGTCGCTTCGCCCTGTGGCCACTAGGGGCGCGCCCGCTGCTCTCCCCCGGAGCCGATGCGAGTGCCGGACGATCACGATCACCGCCGGGCTCCCGTGATCGCTGCTGATACACCGAGAAACGGGATCTGTGTGTGTAAACAAACAGTTTCCGGTTCTCGGAGGGGAGAAGAGACAGATTGTCTGTTCATACAGAGTATGAACAGCGATCTGTCATCTCCCCTACACAGTTCCCTCTCCCCTTCAGTTAGAACACACACTAGGGAACACAATTAACCCCTTGATCACCCCTAGTGTTAACCCCTTCCCTGCCAGTGACATTTTTACAGTAATCAATGCATTTTTATAGCACTGATCACTGTATCAGTGCCAATAGTCCCAAAAATGTGTCAAAAGTGTCCGATGCGTCCGCCATAATGTCGCAGTCTCGATAAAAATGGCTGATCGCCGCCATTACTAGTAAAAAGAAAAATAATAATAATAAAGCCATAAAACTATCCCCTAATTTGTAATCGCTATAACTTTTGCGCAAACCAATCAATATACACTTATTGCGGTTTTTTTTTACCAAAAATATGTAGAAGAATACATATCGGCCTAAACTGAGGAAACAAATTGTTTTTTTTATGTATTTTTGGGGATATTTATTATAGCAAAAAGTAAAAAATATTGTTTTTTTTTTCAAAATTGTTGCTCTTTTTTTGTTTATAGCGCAAAAAATAAAAACCGCAGAGGTGATCAAATACCACCAAAAGAAAGCTCTATTTGTGGGGAAAAAAAGACGTCAATTTTGTTTGGCTGCAACGTCGCACGACCGCGCAATTGTCAGTTAAAGCGGCGCAGTGCCGAATCGCAAAAAGTGCTCTGGTCAGGAAGAGGGTAAAATCTTTGGGAGCTGAAGCGGTTAAACATATAATACGTTTTCTATTTTCTATTGTGAATAAAATACGGATTTATGAGATTTGCAAAATTGGCATTCTGTTTTTAAGTAGATTTTACACAGCATTCCAACTTTTTTGGAATTGGGGTTGTAGCTCTGACACCCTTACCAGATCCGTATGGAAGGAATTAGCATATTGGGATAGTTATTGGTTAGAATATCACAATTCTTAGCAACAGGAATGCTTTTAAAGGGAACTGGTCACTGATGAAGCTGCACATGCCATGAAACATGTGTAGTTAATCTTACTCTATTCCCTGGGCTGATTTTTCTTATACTACAGACAATCTCTTTCCCCTTGTTACCCTTGGTGCACTTTTATATTTGTATGTGTACTTCATTGGCCACTTTATTGGGTACATCTTGCTGGTACCCGAGTTGGACCCCCTTCAGAACTGCCTTAATTCTTTGTGGCATAGATTCAACAAGGTGTTGGAAACATTCCTCAGAGATTTTGGTCCATAGTGACATGATAGCATCACGCAGTGGCTGCAGATTTGTCGGATGCACATCCATGATGCGATTCTCCCATTCCACCACATCCCAAGGTGCTCTATTGGATGAAATCTGGTGACTGTGGTGGCCATTGGAGTACAGTGACCTCATTGTCATGCTCAAGAAACCAGTGGTGAGATCATTTGAGCTTTGTGACATGGTTCATTATCCTGCTGGAAGGAGCCATCAGAAGATGGGTACACTGTAGTCATAAAGGGATGGACATGGTCAGCAACAAATACACAGGTAGGCCGTGGCATTTAAACAATGCTCAATTGGTACTAAGGGGCGCAAAGTGTGCCAAGAAAATATCCCCCACACCATTACACCACCACCAGCCTGAACCATTGATACAAGGCAGGATAGGTCCATGCTTTCATAGTTACACCAAATTCTGACCCTACTATCTGAATGTCGCGGCTGAAATCGAGACTCATCAGACCAGGAAACATTTTTCCAATTTTCTATTGTCCAATTTTGGTGATCTGTGCGAATTGTAGCCTCAGTTTCCTGTTCTTAGATGACAGGAGTGGCCCCCGGTGTGGTCTTCTGCTGCTGTACCCCATCTGCTTCAAGGTTCGATGTGTTGTGCGTTCAGAGATGGTATTCTGCATACCTTGGTTGTAATGAGAGGTTATTTGAGTTAATGTTGCCTTTCTATCATCTCAAACCAGTCTGGCCATTCTCCTCTGACATCAACAAGACATTTTCCTCCACACAACTGCCGCTCGCTAGATATTTTCTCTTTTTCTGACCATTCTCTGTAAACCCGAGAGATGGTTGTGTGAAAATCCCAGTAGATCAGCAGTTTTTGAAATACTCAGACCAGCCCATCTGGCACCAACAACCATGCCACGTTCAAAGTCACTTAAATCCCCTTTCTTCCCCATTCTGATGCTCAGTTTGAATTTCAGCAAGTCGTCTCCACATCTAGATGCCTAAATGCATTGAGCTGCTGCCATGTGATTGGATGAATAGCAATTTGTGTTACCAAGCAATGAAACAGGTGTATCTAAGAAAGTGGCCGGTTAGTGTATATGTTGACCTGGGTCTGTTCAGTGTACAATTCCTTGTTAAAGTGGTTGCAAACTCCTATTGATTAAATGTACCTATAAGTAAGCCTATAATAAGGCTTACCTATAGGTACTCTAAATATCTCCTAAACATGTACCGCTTAGGACATATTTATTGTATATGCAGCCGGTGACGTCATCAGCGCATGTGCTCTGAAGGAACAGCCACCCCTGCCGTTCCTTCAAAACCTTGTGCCGTGACCGGTGGCCCCCACGCGCATGCATGGGAGTGACGTCACGCAGCTCTGTCCAGTCACGGCCGGAATCTGCCGACCCAGAAAGGAAGACAGGTGCTGATGGATGCGGCCTCCAGCGGTGAGAACAAGGGCTTTGTTTGCAGGTAAGTTTAACATAATATGCTAGTATGCAATGCATACTAGCACATTATGCCTTTACTTTGCAGGTCAGAAAAAAAACAAAACAAAAAAAACAAGCGGCTTACTTCCTCTTTAATTTAGGGTATTTTTAAAATGTTTTTAAGTGTGGGTTTCATTTGAGGGACATTCTGTATCTGTACAATGTTTGGCATTTAAAATAAAGCTTATTTCATTGTATCATTTTTGTGGCGTGGACATTTTTTTGGGGGGCTTGCCCCACTGTCCATAGGGCCGCTCCGGTGGACAAACGAGCTCAACACTTCCTGAATTGTTGGTCTCCCAGCAGACCTTTAGACCCCTTTCACACTGGGGCAGTTTGCAGGCGCTATTGCGCTAAAAATAGCGCCTGCAAACCGACCCGAAACAGCCGCTGCTGTGTCTCCAGTGTGAAAGCCCAGAGGGGCAGCGCGGCTATACCGCCGGCAAAGTGCCACTGCAGAGGCGCTTTGCGGTGGTTTATAACCCTTTCTCGCCTTTCTATAACCCTTTCTTGCTAAAACGACGGTAAAGTGCCGCTAATAATAGCGGCGCTTTACCACTGACGCACCTCCCGCCCCAGTGTTAAAGGGGCCTTACTGAGAATTTTCCTTGAACGTAGCAGGGTTTTGGTGGTGCAGGCAGCAGAAGAATGTATTCACCCTTTTCTTTTGCAGGTATACTTGTTGGGAATTTTTTTCTTACTGACAGGTTCACTTTAAGATAGAAGTCAGAGAGCCAGGGGGCTTTTTAATGATTATGTGTACTTTATCCAATTGCTTATCACAAATCCATTTTTATAAGTACAGTTGAATACCTAGGCCAAGGGTTAAGGTATTCAGCACATGACAGGGAGGAATGACAGTTTATTGATTGAGACAGTGTGATGCCCTGCCACTGGGAAAATGTAGGAGAAAATGACACAGGATTTACATTAAGGCTGAATGCAAGGTTTCAGATGATCAATTCTTAGCGCAGAAAAGCTGTGTTTTTGGCTTTTCCTGGTTTCCATAAACCTGGATTTTGGCCTGCAGCTTATAGGTTCCAAAATGTTTTACCAGGTGCCTACAGCCTGTCTGAGTACACAGGTGTGCAGGGTCCTTATATAATCAAGCCTGAGGAAAACTCAGAACTCCCAGTTTGGAGACAGCTCCCATATTTGAGACAGAAGATCTCACCCAGAGGTCAGAGGAGCCCCATCCAGAAGTTTAGAGACAGAAGGTTTCACCCAGGAGTCGGAGGAACCCCAGCCAGGAGTCAAGAGACAGAAAGTCTCACCCAGGGATTAGAAGAGCCCCAGCCAGGAGTTTTGGGATGTGAGGTCTCACTAGAGTTGCCACCTCATCCCTTTAAACTCAAACACATATGAATTACACAGGTTCTGAGGCTAATTTAATGCAGAGAAGGCACCAAGTGAGTTTAATTACCTCCTTAATCAGCCACAGGTCTGTGTAATTAATGTGTTCGGTTTTAAAGGGATGAGGTGGCAACCCTAGGTCTCACCTAGGGGTCAGAGGAGCCCAGCTAGGAGTCAAGAGGCAGAAGGTCTCACCCAGGGGTCAGATGAGCCTCAGCCAGGAGTCAAGAGACAGAAGGTCTCACCAAGGGGTCAGAGGAGCCCCAGCCAGGAGTCAAGAGACAGAAGGTCTCACCCAGGGGTCAGAGGAGCCCCAGCCAGGAGTCCAGAGACAGAAGGTCTCACCCAGGGGTCAGAGGAGCCCCAACCAGGAGTCAAGAGGCAGAAGGTCTCACCCAGGGATCAGAGGAGCCCCAACCAGGAGACAGGAGGTCTTGTTTCAGGAGTCAGGTGGGCTCTTATCGGGGTGCCAGGAGTGGGCTGTGCAGCAGGGCTCTGCAACTAGAGGCTAAGAGCCAAGTGAACCAGGACAGCTGGGCAACACAGTCAGAGGGACTGGTAAGAAGAGCAGCAGTGCTGCTAACAAGGGAGCCAGGTGGCTTGGCATTATTAATTGCATGTCCATGTTGACGTGAAAGAACCCTGTGTGGGCAATTGATATTATGTGAACTTTCTGTTCTGTTTAATAAAAGTGCCCTGCCATGCCCTAAAATACAGTTTTTACAGTTGGACTGACCATCTCATTGAGGAAAAAAAATGAGTATAATCTCCCCAATACCACATACAATTATATATATATATATATATATATTTTTTTTTTTTTACTGCCAAATTGAATCATATTCTGGCTTTTCATATTGTTAGGAGACTTGAGTGGTAAGACATCCTCATGAGAACTCGCAGATCTGTTTTACAACAAAACCAGAAAATATGTGTCATACTCCTAAGTGGATTCTCTATAATGTATTGTAAATAATTGTGCTTCAAATCTGAATTCTGAGAAAAGAGCTAAGGCCTCATGCACACTAGGACATCTAGCCCCAGTGCGTTCAATCCAAGTGTTGTAGTATGCCCGGAAGGCCCTCTGAATGCGTGTATTCGTCCCAGAATGCATAGGGCCTTAAACGCAAGTACCACTTGGTACAGTGTTCAGTCCCATCCAGCCACAGAGTATAACAGCCTGTCATAGACCTTGGATAGGCTGCAGGCTGCAGGGCTGAATGCTGCATTTGTGTTTCCCAGGCGCACTATCAAGGTATTCAGCTCAGCCAGTCTTATGATCCAGGCATCCCTGCGAGACAGCTTAGCTGGGTAGGGGACGTAACTCTTCACCAGCCCACCTCCACCCTGAATACTGGACAAAGAAAGACTATCACCACCCTAAAATAAGCTTCCATAGACTGACAGTGCTGTGAAACATAGTAGGATACCCTACCCGACCGCCGGGCACGCGCATCGGCTCTGAAAGCGAGCCGACGTATAGTTACGACGGTTTGCCCAGGGGAGCCAACCTGTCATAGTGTAACTGTGGCGACTGGTCGGGAAGGGGTTAATATATTTAAGTAAAGCTCTTGAAACTTTGTATTTGTCTGGTCTAAAGTTATTAAAGGGGTGTAATGCAAGTAACTGGCACATATTGTCTAGAGCTCAGGTCACTATACACATTTGGAGTATAAAGGGTAACAAAGGTTTCTCTTGCAGCCTACCATTAGGTGTGTGCACGTGGAGGGTGAGAGAGCCTCTTGCAGTGAGGGAGTTGTTGGCACTCCCAGCGATCCATCTCCCAAAGCAACGCCACAGATCTTCAATGCTGGGGCCCTCATCCTGTGCACAGGTACGGAAGAGTCACATGAAGGTGGAATGCATGGAGACCACGCTAAGTGCATGACGGGACCCATACCATTATTGGGAGTGAGATAGTGGTAATACGCTCGACAGGTGGAAAAGGCAAAGGCTCTGCATGTTCCTCCTAAATACACAAGTAACTGTGGCAATGTATAATACATCGAGAGAGCTTATTAGAGTTCAGTCAGTTGTTCAAGTAAGGGTACCCCATGTGTGAGGCAGTGACCCTAGCATATTGCAGAAGAACCCACCCTGGGGTAGGTAGGGTAGGGTAGGTCTCTCATGTGACCCTTGCTTGGTGCCAAACAAGGAGGGGAACATGTGGGATGTGACCACCACACGACTCATACCCCGTCTACAACATGCACAGGACAAGAATATGGCAGGCCTCAAGATATTGTTTCCTCTGTGTGCGCTGTCACCATCCTCTCTTCTCCTCCAAGCTATAATTAGGTAAGAATGAGCTTAATCTAGTGTCCAACACACATGCAAGTCTAAATATTAATATATTAATATATATTATTGGAATCGTTATATAGATGACATACTGATGTTATGGACAGGTACTATCGATGAGCTAGCAGAATTTATGATTGATTTGGGGAATAATACTTACAACCTAAAGTTCACGATGCAATATGATAAGACCCAAATTTAATTTCTTGATACCAAGGTGAAAATTCAAAATGATGGTAACTTCAGTACGACTCTATACTGCAAGGAGACAGCAGGAAACACCCTATCACATGCTACCAGCTTTCACCCTGCTCCGCTTATTAACAGCATTCCCTATGGTCAGTATTTAAGACTATGAAGAATCTGTTCAGATGATGAACTTTTCAAGACAAGATGAGGGGGACACTTCATATTGACCTATACTCGACAGCATCCATGCATTCGTGAAACCTTAAAAAAAAACTGGTATCTGCTCACCAATGACTCTAACCGTCAAACATATACAGGAGATAGACCTAATATAACATTTTGGAGGCCCAAATCCCTGAAAGATAGGTTGACTCAAAGCCATTATGTAGAGCAGAAAGATGAAGATATCATTCAGAGGTGAACTTGGAAATGTAATTTGTGTAATTACTGTTCATGGTTCTTTGAAAATCATACTATGTATCTTCCGAATGGAAAACTCCATTCCATCCCACACCAGGTCAATTGTCAAACAATTGGGGTGGTATACATTATGTTTTGTGAATGTGGAAGTTTTTACGTGGGCAAAACGAAACAATGTTTTTGGCGTAGAATAAAGGACCACATTTATTATATTGGAAGTAACCTACCATATATATCCATAGGCCGCCACGTAAACTTCCAGCATTCTGGCAACATTAAATTTGTGGCTCTGGAGTGCATCGTTGAGGACCCGAGGGGAGGTGATTTTAATAAAAGAATTCTACAAACGGAAATGCTGTGGATTCATAATTTAAAGGCCACTACCCCCCCGGGCCTCAACAATGCGGTGAGCTATAAACCTTTTCTTTGTTTATTGTCTATATGTTGTATGCGTTATCCATATGTAGGCAATTTTTGTTGGTACATTATGCTTGCCTGTAAAAGCGATAGCACTGCTAAATAGCTCCTTTAAATCTCTGACAGCACATTTGTATAAACTTGGACTAACATTCACACGTGAACTCATGTGTTGGCTGTTTGAGAAAATCTCTTCTTGGCTTGGTAAATCGTGTCTACCCATTTATTAGCAGGCTCAGTAAGTCTGTGGATTGTTATATGCATTTGGGTTGGATGGATTCATGGAGGTACTCTATGCTCCAGTTTGTTCATTCACTTCCTGTTTTTCCATACCCATTTCCGGTATGACAGGACATCCCCTATGACGCGCACGCTACGCCACCCATCATGGCATCCCGCCGCTGGTTGGCACAGAGTGGCTTCATGCCTCATCTGTGGCTGGCGGAAGTTGCTTGACACTAGGCGCCGCACCACTCCGCCCACACCTGGGTGGAAATTGTGGCATTTTGGTGCCAATTTACCACATAAAAGGCGCCTACCCAAACTGACAATCCCAGAATCAGCCGGGACACCCGTGATCAGGCTATTGGTCATTTATAGGTAAGAACAACAAGACAAGCAGAGCATAGTTTGCGGGGCTACTATTGGACTTGACATTCTGTGGAGTGGCTTACACCCACAGATTACCCCAATTTTGGGGGACCAATCCCTTTTTTTTTTTTTTATCTCTTTATCTGTTTTTGTTTTATAGACCCTTATATCCCCTTAGGGGAATTTGCGGGAGTGGCTATAGGTTTGGTGACCCCCCCTTCCCCCAAGAGAAGGACAGTTTATGTGATACGCCTCCGCAAGGTGTGTAACAATTCAATTTGTAAATTGACTTATTCAGATCATTATATGTACTTGTTTGCTTCACTAATATATATTATTGCTAGTATTCCCCTAAGACAACATAATGCATTCCCAGGTTTCAGTTCAGCATACCTAGCCGAGGACTGGAGACACATTTTTGAGTGGATACATTTAATTATCCTGTGGAGCCATAATGGCCGCGCATAATATTTCGTTGATGGTAAGCTTGTACACATTTGAGGGTAATATGGGAGGGATTTGTTTTCCCCTCTCTTCCCCCCACCCCCCTTTTTTTTTGGGCACTTACAATTTACCCCTATGCTTTAGAAATGACCAACAACCTTGACTAGAGGTGGATTTTTCTGGTGCTTGATCTTTGAAATACCTTTTTGCCTCCACGTTGGTGGATAGAAATCATCTTGGTTTCTGAATTTACCTTATGAGGTGTCGCCGTTACCTGATTCTGAGAATCACCAGGCAAGCATATGTGCAATATTTGTATGTATATATGTGGTTCTGTCAGTCATGTTGTGTGTTTTTTTATTTTTTTATTTATTGGTTCAAGATCTTGACATATTGGGGGTTATTTACGAAAGGCAAATCCACTTTGCACTGCAAGGGCACTTGAAAGTCGCTGTAGATCTAAGGGGGGCATGCAAGGAAAAAAAAAAACAGCATTTTTGCTTGCACATGATTGGATGATAAAATCAGCAGAGCTTCCCCTAACTTCAGAGCTTCCCCTCAGATCTACAGCGATCTACAGAGACTGCACTTACAAGTGCACTTGTAGTGCAGAGTGGATTTCCCTTTAGTAAATCAACCCCATAGTCTACTATGTTATATACAATACAATACTATGGGAGTTATTGTAAGTGCACTTGGAAGTGCAGTCGCTGTAAATCCGAGGGGGACATGCAAGGAAAATATAAAACAGCATTTTAGCTTGCACATGATTGGATGATAAAATCAGCAGAGCTTTGACTCATTTCAGATCTATCCCTTCGATTTACAGTGACTGCACTTCCAAGTGCACTTGCAGTGCACTTGTAGTGCAAAGTGGATTTGTCTTTCGTAAATAACCCCCTATGTATACTTATGGTATTTCTTTCATTGTTTTTAATTCTGTATTAGCATCTACCCAGCAATGTCCTGAGGAAGTATTTTTGCGAAACACGTTGACAAGAGTACATGGAGGAGTTTATGGACCCTATCTATCTATACAATTTGTACAGTATATGTGTCCACATGGACTCTATCTTTATCCATATCCCCATGTCTATTGGGTATTGTTGATTCTGTTTGTCAGTAGGATACTATGTATGTCTGTTTTTGAAATCACGTATTTTGTAATAAAGACGTATACTCTTAGATATCCACTGTCTCATGTTGTCCCCACAAAATCCATTTGTTTTTTGATTAGGGTTGTTCAAACTCATTCAATTCTTTTTTCTTAATATCAATAGTAATATTATTCTTTAAAATCTGTCCTCTTCTAAGCAAATAAAGACAATGAAGCTTTTGTTTAGTAGGGCAGTTGTAATACTGACATATAATCACACACATGGGTTGGACTTGATGGACTTGTGTCTTTATCAACCTCACCTACTAGGTAACTATGTAGTTTATCATATTTAATTTATGATTGTATTTATGTTTTGTATTTGTGTTCTTTTTACTTTCTGTATGTGTATCAATCTCTATTTGTGAACAGTTGCATTCAATTTTAAGGTTTTTTTTTTTGGCACAGATTTACAGGAGCTTCTGTAACCTTCAGGAGTCGTTTAAAGCCCATTGCACCTATAAAAACCACCAAAAAAACACCTCAATGTTATCTTCAACGTTGACTCTAGGGTAACATTTGTCTGAACTTTTCCAATATTTGCTAAAATTAAAAAGAAATGAAAACTCTCTATTTTGCTTATCTTTACAAGCTTTTTTCCTGCCTGTCTCTCTATCTATATATTTAGAGAAGAGGTATTTACACTCGGACAGTAGTTGAATAGAAGGGCCCAAAAATTGTTCTCAGATAGGGATCTTTTGGTTGTTTTGTCCACCCCTGCTATATGGAGGTTCAACAAGTCATGACTTTAGAAAGGTCAATGAAAATATTGTGGCTGACAATAGAACTATACCATTTTAGAGAACATTTTAACATGAAATGAACCAAACAAGGTTAATGTTCTAAAGATAGCGGTAGCAAGGCCTACGCAGGGCTTTTTTTCAGCTGGAACTTGGTGGAACTCAGTTTCACCACCTCTGGCTCGGGTCTTCTGTTCCCTCCTCACCCGTCACCACTATCACTTATAAAAAAAGAAGTCTGCCTTTTTATCAATGGCAGCTTATTTCCCAGCAGCTTCCACAGATCTGATCTCCTGAGCGGCTCCAACTGAGTGCAGGATGGGGACAAGGGAGGTGAAGGTGCCCAGGGTGCAGTGCAGATTCCAAAACTCCTACTGGATGATCTACCTGCAAGTGATAGAGGCAGAGCTACCTACAGTGTGTGGGGAGGTACTAGAGCCAGCTGGGTGCTTCAACTTAATACAGCAACAGAAGTAAGACATGTGGAAGATGGTGGAGCTTCTAAGGAGGGAGGGAGAAGACAGGGGCTGTTGAAGGGGGGTTGCATGCAGAGGCCAGAGCTGAAGAGGGGTGAAAGTGAGATGTGGATAGGGGATGCAGAAGTAAGCAGCTTTGGAAGCTTAACTCTACACAATGTACGTAGCACACCCCTGAACTCTGCACTCTGTGTGTAAACCCCCCAACTCAGCACTCTGTACCTAGTCCTGGTATTTAATGCCCCTTTAGGACCCTTCCACTATAAGTGAAATTTGACCACACCATTTGATAGAGATTGGATGGATGGTTTGGAGGGTGTGTGTGTGTAGAGGGGGCATTTGAGGGTCATGGTTGAGTTCCTGCACCTATTTTTTGAGAAAAAAAGCCCTGGCTGTAGAACTTTCAATTACCTTTAATGGACAGTCACTGATTTGGTATTCTTAAGCAAAATCAAACCACGGTAAAAAAATAAATAAATAAAATAAAAAATGCAATAACATAGAAGAGGCTTTTAGAACATTTAAAAGCAATGAAATGGTCCCTACCTGTCCAGTATAATGCATTCACGAGCTCCCTGCCAGTTGATAAGTATGCGGGTCTACCGCTATAACACAGCTTCGATTGTTAAAGAGACCTTGAATGGAAGCGCGAGTGAGGCTACAAAGCCACCATTAATTTTTAACTATAGTGGGAACTGTGCCCTTGCCTCTCCAGTGATTCACTGCCTATTGTCAAGCTCATGAGCTTCGCATTCATCACAATTCAGTCGGCGAGCGAGCTTCCCTGACAAGTTATCCAGCTGTATACTGCAACATATTCACTAAATGGGCTTAATTTGACAGGTTCACAAGTACTTGACTAAGTGTATTAGTAATCAGTCTGTCTTGCCTCAAATGCAGCAGCTACAGGCAGGCAGAGAAAGCACAGATCTGGCCTAATGAAAATGCCATGGACCTGCCTGCACTCTGAAATGGGGAAAACCATTGCCGCCTGTAGTAAAGGCTGGCTGTTATTTGAAGGCCAGGAGCCAGAGTCAGATGCTACACAGAGAATGGACAACTAAGTGCCAAGCAATAGGCTCACCCATCGTGCAATTTCAATTGCCTTTACTAATGACAGACAGGTGCCACCAGTGACAGAAATGTGGTCAGCTGCCATCGCTGACCTCTACTCTAAATGTGGATTGTCTTCATGATTGCTGATAGGGCTTCAGTGATTTGAGTCCTTGATGAGGAGTTTGTTGGTCAGAAAGTCAGAGTGGAGCCAGATTTCCTGATCTGCAGACTTGTTCCAGGTTAGTCACTCAGAAAGTGCTGAATTAATTTGATCGTCATGAAAGTCAGGAAATTAGTTGTCACCAACATTCTTCACATGTAAAGCATTTTTAAAAATTTTCCAAAAATATTTTCTTCCTCTCATCCTTCTGAACTCTCTTCCTCCTATCTTCTATTTCTTCCTTGCATACTTCCTTTGTAAACCCTCCTTTAAAAAAAAATAAAAATAAATAACAAACATGTCATACTTACCTCCACTGTGCAGTTCGTTTTGCACAGAGTGGATCCTTGACTTCTGGGGTTCCCCGGCGGCGCTGGCAGCTCCTCCCCGCATTGAGTGTCCAGGATGAAGAAGGCTCTCCTAAGGTGGACACCCGTGCGGGCGCGCTCCTGAGTCCTGCATCTGTGTACATTCATACAGAATGCAGGACTCGGCCCCGCCCCCCATTGGGTCATTGGATTTGATTGACAGCAGCGAGAGCCAATTGCTGCGCTGCTATCAATCTATCCAATCAAGAGCCGAGACAACGGGCAGAGAGGAAGAGCGCGTCTCAGCTGAGGGAACAAACGGGCTTAGGTGAGTAAAACGGGGGGGGGGGGGGGGCTAGGGGGCCGGTCAGTGTTATGCCGTGTACACAAGAGCGGAATTTTCGACCAGACTGGCCCGACGGACCGAATCCAGCGGATAGTCCGACCGCGTGTGGGCTTCATCGGACCTTCAGCTGACCTTTTCTGTCGAAAGTCTGACAGACTTTAGATTTGGAACATGCTTCAAATCTTTCTGCCATAACTCTGCCGGACCCAGTTCCTATCGAGAAATCCGCTCGTTTGTATGCTAGTCCGACGGACAAAAAAATGACGCATGCTCAGAAGCAAGTACGACACGGAATCGCTCAGTCTGGTAAAACTAGTGTTCGTATTGTAGCTAGCACATTCCTCACGCTGCAAATTCTGTGATTGTTGAATGCAGCGCATTAATTGTCTTCTTTATAATGCTAGAAGAACGAAGTTATTTTGCTGATCATATTCACACAAGTTCACACAAGTTCACACGAGTTCTCACAAACTGATTTCTGGATTATTTCTCTAAGATCTCATGAATGTGAATGAATAATATTATTAATATATTATTATTAATAATATATTCAATTTTGAAGGAAACTGGGGAGTCAAACAAGAAAAAAAATATAAGTACTTTTGCACATAACATTGCAAGCACATTACACAAAAAACATTCTTGCCCATCATCAGTATAACATTAATTTTAAGTATTATTTAAAAGACTAAAATATAAATATATATATAAATATAAAATATAAGGCCCACTTTATCAGATTCCTCACCCCCACTGATAGCCCATTGATAATTTTTTTTTTTTTTTTGGGGGGGGGGGGATTATAAAGCAATTTAAGGACACACAGACCATTTGGATACATTTTAGGGGGGGGGGGGATTATAAAGCAATTTAAGGACACACAGACCATTTGGATACATTTTAGGGTAAAGCACTACAATGGAGATGACAAAATACATTGTTAATTGAGTGACTAGACTAGGTGGATATGGGCCCAGCGTAGCATGCTGGGGAGGTTAGTGAAGGCAAATATGCATGCAGGACAAAAAAGACCACTAAAAAATTACAGCATGCATGAGGACAAAGGGGACATTCACAGCATATTGCAATCATGGTAATTAGTGTTTGAGTAAAGAAATACATGACATTAGTAAACATTAAATACAATAAAATGTGATGTCAAAGGATAAAAATCTTACCTTAATATAGTCCTTCTGCAGGACTTGGATGATGGCAGAACAGGTCTCTGGGATAATGATCCCCAGAGCCTGGGGGGAGATGCCTGTCGAGAACTTAAGGTCCTGCAGGCTTCTCCCCGTCGCCAAGTACCGCAATGTGGCGACGAGCCTCTGCTCCGGAGTGATGGCTTGCCTCATGCAGGTATCCTGCCTGCTGATATAGGGGGTCAGCGAAGCCAACAAATGGTGAAAAATGGGGTCCGTCATCCTGGGAAAGTTCCTGAAATCCTCTGGAATATTCTCACGGATCTCATGGAGCAAAGGCATGTGAGAGAATTGGTCATTCATCGTCCATGAACTCCTTCTCGCCCTGTTCATGGACTGGGCTTGGGCTGAACAATGAACTACAGCACCAAGCACATACAACGCACGAGCTCTACGACCAGTACATACCCGCAACATGGCTTCAAAAATGTCGGCTGGTCAGAACGTACTTAGAACGCACGAGCGAGCTGAAAATCAGCAACGAGCGGACAATAACACACTGTTAAATTAATGCAAACTGACTACACGCACTGAAAAGCAGATGCAAACTGAACAACAGTTAAACAATCTGAAAAACACGAGTCTGAAAAAGCGCGAATCGTCTCTCACCATACTTCTACTAACACGAGATAAACACAAAATTAGCAGAAGGGGCCCAACGGGTGGCACACAAGCTATTACACTGCCTTTTTTATAGTCTCGTTGGATCTGGTGTACGTCACTGCGTACTAGGCGGTCGGACTCTGGTGTGATCGTGTGTAGGCAAGTCCGTTAATTAGAAAGTCCGTCGGAAGTCCGTCAAAAGTCCGTCAAAAGTCCGTCGAAAGTCCGTCGGAAAGACCGTCAGACTTTTGATGCTGAAAAGTCCGCCCGTGTGTACGCGGAATTAGAAGTTTTTTCACCGTAATGCATAGGATGCATTACGGTGAAAAAAAAACAAGGGTTTACAACCCCTTTAACTCCTTCCCTTCCATCCTTACTTGGTTACGTCCCTTTCTTCATTCCTTCCTTCATACTTTCCCTCTCCCCCTCCTTCTATCCTCCTTTCCATTGCATCTCATAGCCTGTATAACAAGCATTGGAATTGCTGTTATTTTATAAGGAGAAAGGGATAAATGTCAACTCATGAGGTGTACAAATGCTGACAAAAATAGTCAAATAAGTTGAAGTCAACCAACATCAAATCTGGTGTAGTGCTACCTCCTTAAGTGAATGCAGTGAATGTGGTTGTCTCCCACTCTGCCCAGCCAGGCTCACACATTTTCAGTCACTCAGAGGCAAGAAACAGTCCTTGCAGCTTTGTTTGTTATTATTTTATTATGGGAACTGAACTTGGATGGGGAAGGGTGCATATGGGATGCCCATTTGATCAATGAAACTCGTTAGGGACTTGAATTATATACACTCCAGTATAAACATTCTCTCCTCTTCTACCTCCAGCACACACTTGTTTGCAGACTATCACTCTCAGGACCAGCTAGCACAGGTTTCAGACCCAGCACAATCTCAGCTGGATCTGGTTAAATGCCCTTTGCAGGTGGGGACCGTGGGCCCCTATGGTGTAGCAAAAAATAAAAGTCTTGGTGTTAGCTGTCCTATCTGTGGCTACTACCCTCAGTACCACCTCTTCAGGCACTGCCAGCCCTCCTGGCTGCAGCTGCCCCTTTCTGCTGCTCATGCCACCACAGTCCTCCTGACTGGCTCTGCACCCATCCTAGACTGCTCTTTCCCAGTCCTCTTGACTGTGTGTCACTCACCAGCCCTCTTGGTTGTTCCTCTTCTTCCTGGAGACTTGCTCAGAAGTGTTCTCCCACTGTCCTCTCCTTGCTCCCAGTGCCTCTTGGCCTAGACACCTCCGTTGGTTTTGAGAAGGTCCTGCCTGCACCTGAGACCAGGCCCAAGGTCACCCCCTCCCCCAGACTGGGGCGTTCCCTCAAAGGCCACGGCAGCCTAACACTCCATCTCCAGCTTCTACCCAAACTCTCCTCCCCAGCTGGGCTGAGTATTTGAGTATTTGAGGGGGCCTGCCCCCTGCCAACCCAAGTTGGGGATTGGTCAGGGCCCTCAGAATACTCCAGGCAGCTCCAGCTTACTTCCCCTCCCATTTTTCTAGAAGGTTCCAGTACATTCTAGAGATTCTAGAAGGTGGGAGGTCTCACTGATGCTGCCTGTGAGTCATCCAGCTCTCCCTGGATCTCTGCCCAGCCCAGGAAAAACACAGACAGGCTTGGCTGCCAGCCAAGCCTGCGCACATTTACCTACACTAAACACACACACACACACAAAAAAACTATCTACACTTCTAGCACTAGAGGGTGCTACACTGCATTAGGAAGATTTGCTCCAAAAAGTGAAACAAAAGGGTTCAAAGGCTTAGTGCATTATCAACAGCCCTTTACTACAGGATAAAAGAGTTCAGCGTTTTGCTCTGATGAAGGGAGTATAACCCTTCAGTTTTTCTGCAGTTGCAAGGTTCCACAATCCTAGGAGGGCAGCATCAGCTCAACACACTAGTCCAATTTGGGCATTGATGGTTATCACCTGCGGCAGCCAGTCAGCTTGGTCTCTACAGAATCCCCTAGCTCTGTGCTGTCAAGCTATTACCTTGATGCATGGGGTACTTTGGTAACTTTCCTAAATCACTACACTTTACTAATTTCACCAAAAAAACTATGTCAATGATTGGCAAGGCATGGCATCTTACTAAGATCTGACCCATATCACCCACTGAGAGTTTTTTTCTCAGTAGCAGTTTCTGTACCTCCATGGTGGTGCCATCAAATCCAACTGTGTTTCAAAGGCATCATTCAGTGTGGGTATCAAGTCACTGTAGCCCAAATACACCTATCCAACTACTATGGTATTATGGATATACATACAGTAAATGTTATTGTAGTAGATTAACAAAAATGGACAACTAATACATATTTTACCAAATCTTTTGGTGAATGAGATTGGAAAGATTCCAAGACCAATTGACAAGCTGATCGGTCCTATCAAAGTCCTAAGAGCACATTTCATCTGGCAATTTTGAACTGGTAGTGGCTAGTAGAAACTTATATTTGTCTACAATACCTACAGTAATAGCTTACTAGCCACTATGTTTGTCAGAGCAGACAGATCTACTACTTACCTGACCTCAATCCATTCTTAGGTGGGCGAATTGTGTGGATCATACCTAACTCTACAGGGACAGGGTGAGGCAAAACCAGGTGGCTTGGAAGTTGCATACAATAAAAACTCTTGCAATTACATTGCGGAGCGCACAGAGACCATTCCGGCTGGAGAGAGTGTCGTGTCAACATCTCTGGAAGAGAAGAGGGAAGAAGACGATCCAGAAATCCGGACCACCGCTGGCAAAAGAGCGCCAGAAGACAGCGGTGGAGCAGAAGATGCGGATGCCGGAGAGACCCCCGAAGTCGGAAGAGGACCCCCGAAGTCGGAAGAAGACCCCTGAAGTCGGAAGAAGACCCCGGAGCTGCCTAATAAATTACTTTAAAAACCTGTGTACTGTGTTTTTTATTGACACTTTTTTCCCTAGGTGAATGGGTAGGGGTACGATGTACCCCATACTCATTCACATTGGGTGGGGGTCCGGGATCAGGGGGCCCCCTTATTAAAGAGGGCTCCCGGATTCCGATAATCGCCCCGCCCGCAGACCCCGACAACCAACGGCCAGGGTTGTCGGGAAGAGGCCCTTGTCCTCATCAGCATGGGGAAAGGTGCTTTGGGGTGGGGGGCCCGCAGGGCGCCCCCTTCCCCCAAAGCACCCACCCCCCATGTTGAGGGCATGCGGCCTGGTACGGCTCAGGAGGGCGGGGGCGCTCGCTCGTCCTCACTCCCTTTCCTGACCGGCCAGGCTGCGCGCTTGGATAAGGGTCTGGTATGGACTTGGGGGGGACTCCCACGCCGTTTTTTTGGCGTAGGGGGTTCCTCTTAATATCCATACCAGACCTAAGGGCCCGGTATGCCCCTGGAGGGGAACCCATGCCGGTTTTTTATTTAAAATTTGGCGTGGAGTTCCCCCTCAAGATTCATACCAAACACAGTGCCTGGCATTGGCGGGGACCCAAGTCGGATCCCCTCACCAGTGTCAACCCGGCTCGCAAGGTGTCAATCTCGCCAAAAAAAAAGTGGCGAGATTGACACAATATCAGACTACAATACACAAGTTGACCAAAGGGTGGTGGTAAAGAGCTGAAAAACCACGTGATATGGTGAAAGTTGGCTGGAAAAGTCCTGTCCTCTGTATGCAAGACAAACTTTTGGGCAACGCCCTTTGTACAAAAATCCAAGGGAAAGTTTGTACAAAGTCCTATTGTGTGTATGGGGCTTAAGAAAAACATTTTTGTAATAAAGATTACTGGAAAAAAAAAAAAAGACTCTTGCTTTTGGTTCTCTTCCTCTGGATCCTATTCCTTTAGGTCTTCTGCCTCTGGGTTCTTTGGACCACTTCTTCTTGATTTTCTTCCTCTGGGTCTTCTGGACCTCTTCCTTTGGGTGCTCTTTCCCTGGATCCCATGGACCTCTTCCCATTTCATTTCCTTCTTTATTCCTTACTTCCTTCGATATTTTCTTCTTTCAATATTGTCTGATAGCCTCTGTAACAAGCATTAGAATAGCTATTGTTTTACAAGGAAAAATGGAAGAATGTCTACTTGACAGAAGAATTACCTCCTCAGACTGCTGCTGCTCTTTAAGCCTCCAATCAGCAGGCTGAGGGATACCACTTCAGGTCTCTTGCAATCTAAAACTGTAACACAGAAAGCGGTGTCATCCACCTGGCTGGGCTTCGAAAACCTTAGAACTGGATGGTCAGAAATACAAATCCTTTGGCGGGTAACACATCCTGAAAACAAGTAAAGGCAAGATTTTACACAGTAACACATGTTGATACTATTTAGCCTAAGTTGACCACATATACATATATAAAGAATTCATAAAAAGGAGTGGAATCACTTTAAAGGTTGTCCTCTCGATAAAATTGAGGTAACAAATGTAATTTCCACAGGATCATATACCCTTGTATTGCCCGCAATAAAATAAAATCTGTCCAAAATGCAATTCCTTCAACTGCAGCCTTCTAAATCATTGCAATAAATCGCACCAGAGCCAAAGGTCCTATTACATTCTCCTTCCACGTGCTGTCTTATTGTGTCTGTAATGAGTATGTTCAGATCCCCGCAGAATAGGCATCTTATGTGAGCCTTAGTTCATGCTGTGGTCCCTTGTGAAAATAAATACCTCCATTCATTTCCCAGGGGGCCACCAACATGTAGGATCGGGCCGCGACCTTTTGTGATAGCATCATATTTTTCTCCCCTGAAAAACGATCCTGTGCAGCCCCTGCCGCTTATTTGTGAACGTTTCTATAATATTCTCTCGTTCGGTGCATGGGGCTGTCATCCTTCAAGGGGCACTGGGGGGACAGAGAGCGCCGACAAAAGATTTCACAACTCCTTTAAGCCGATATGCTGAGTTCAGAGAGAACAAAGAAAGAAAATAAATATTTCATAAATGCCAAAACTCCATCTGTAGTATGTATGCAGAACCAAGAACATTGGGGAAGTAAAATCCGTCTTTCTTTCTTTCTTGCAGAGTTTGACAGGCAGCACCAATCACAGACGATTAAGCCCTGAAATAGGCGAAACGCGTCTGGGAACTTCTCTACAGGTGGAGACCAGGAGCCGAAGCCAGCTTTCACCCATTTAAATCACATTCATGCCACTGGGAGTCAGAGTCCTTGTGCAAATGGTCACCATTTTGTTCATGTCCCTATTCTCGATGATGCAAAACTGTCCTGATGCTGGCCAATTTCTATCAAACTTTTATCAAAGCGGACCTTGTGCTCCTTTTTCCCCCCCAATTTTTCTTTATTAGGATAAAGTGGTTGTAAACCCTTACATATACCCAGTGAAGTCACCGGCCTCAGGTGATACACAGAGATGAAACAAATCCTCCTACATAAGTTGTACCTGCTTATCTGCAGTCTTCTCTTCTCTACAGCCGTTCAAAGTGCAGAATTTAAAAAGCTTGCCTGTGCTGTCAGAAAAAGGGGGCAGAGAGTTGAAGTCACGCCCTGCAGAGCTCAGTGAGGAGAGGTCTGAGAGCTGATTGGAGGAAAGTGACACACCCCCCACTTCACACAGCAAACAGGAACAGAGCTGAGGCTGTCAATCAGCTAGAGGTCCCTTCCCTGTCACCCTTTTTCCTCTTGGTGTCAGGAAAACTTGTCAGAAGTGATTCATGCTGAAAGCAGAGGAAGGAAGCAGCAGACAGAAAAATGACACTTAGTGCTCTGGATTGAGAAGTACACAATATATAGGGATACACTTCGTTCATTTTTCATGTCTGAGGTTTACAACCACTTTAAGTAAACAGGCAATGAAAAGTCATAGAAGCAGCTATGTCTTAGTTTACAGGAGTTCAATACAAAATTGGTACAAACTAGGGATGCAATGATACCATTTTTTTTCTTTACGAATACGAGTACCGATTCTTTTTATTCTTGCAGATACCAATTAACGATACCTACTGCAATTGTTTTGTTTACACGTCAGCTGTCAGAAAAGGTACACAGCATTGAAAAATTATTTATAAATTAAATAAATGTATTTTTTGTGTGCTTTTTTCAATGTGAAACGTGTAAATATATGTTAAAGGTGTAAAAATATTAACAAAAAAAACTAAGAAAAAAAGTTTTAATTATTAATAGTTTATAAAATAGAAGTGAACAAAAAAAAAATCAGCAGGAAAATAATAATTAAATAGAGAAGGAGAATAAGGAGTTATTTAAGGCTAATTAGAGTAAATTAAGGGTTAATAAAGAGCTAAACAGAGGAACATTTAATAAAAAACAAAAAATATATATACATATATTTTTTTACTTAAGGTTGCTTTAAACTGACTGTATCTGCAGATCGAAGTTCATCCTTTTGATCTGTAGATGAGTAAACAGAAAGATACAAAAAGAAACAATGTTTGCTTTTATCTGTTTTCAGCGGCTGAGCAATGTTGTTTATAAACATTGCACAGCTGCTTTTTTTTTTTGACAGTTCCAATTGCCGGGACTTCCTTTACACTTCAGCTGTCAATAGGGGAAGCCCACTGACACTGGCGCACGCCGATGTATGTCGCCAGAATGGCACAGCTGGCAAATGAGCGTACCCATACGTCCCTTTGAATTTGCCGCCGTGCCACTGCTTGTCGCCGGCCGGGAGCTCCGTGAGTCAGGTCGCGGGTCCCGCGGACTCGATCGCCGCGGGAATACCCGCGATCGCCTCACGGAGAGGACGACCGGGGAGATGCTAACGTAAACAAGCATCTCCTCATTCTGCCTACCCTGTTTCCCCAAAAATAAGACCTAGCGTGATTGTCGGTGATGGCTGCAATATAAGCCCTACCCCCCAAATAAGCCCTAGTTATAGTACTTGTAGGTCTTATTTTCAGGGTAGGGCTTATTTTCGGGGAAACAGAGTAGTGCTTATTTGGGGGGTAGGGCTTATATTGCAGCCATCACTGACAATCACGCTAAGTCTTATTTTCGGGGAAACAGGGTAGTGACAGTGTCACTGATCTCTGCTTCCTGTGATCGGGAGCAGAGATCAGTGATGTGTCACATGTAGCCACGCCCCCCCCACAGTTAGTAACACTCCCCTAGTGGTTAACCCCCTCACTGCCAGTGTCATTTACACAGGAATCAGTGCATTTATATAGCACTGATTGCTGTATAAATGACAATGGTTCCAAAAATGTGTCAAAAATGTCCGATCTGTCCGCCATAATGTCGCAGTCACGATAAAAATCGCTGATCGCCGCCATTACTAGTAAAAAAAAAATTAATAATAAAAAATGCCACAAAACTATCCCCTATTTTGTAAACGCTATAACTTTTGCGCAAACCAATCAATAAACGCTTATTGCGATTTTTTTTTACCAAAAATATGTAGAAGAATACGTATCGGCCTAAACTGAGGAAAAAAAATGTTTTTTTAAATATTTTTTGGGGATATTTATTATAGCAAAAAGTAAAAAATAATGCGTTTTTTTCAAAATTGTCACTATTTTTTTGTTTATAGTGCAAAAAATAAAAACCGCAGAGGTGATCAAATACCACCAAAAGAAAGCTCTATTTATGGGAAAAAAAGGACATCAATTTTTTTTGGGAGCCATGTTGCACGACCGCGCAATTGTCAGTTAAAGTGGCACAGTGCAGAATCGCAAAAAAACGCACTGGTCAGGAAGGGGGTAAATTCTTCCGGGGCTGAAGTGGTTAAGAACGCAGCGGCCCTGCTCCTTAACAACCGATAATTGGCGGCTTTTTTTGTTTTTTTTTACATTTCAGCTGTCAGTGGGGGGAATCCCGCTGACAGCTGAAAGAACTGAGCCTGAAAATATTGGTTTCAGGTATTAGAGCATTTGCATGGGTACTGATACTTATACAAATGCTTAGTATCGGTGAAGCCCTAGTATAAACAGTTAAACAGTAATTGGTATAGCAAGGTCACACATAATGCGGTGACTGGTGAATGCCAGTCATCGCTAGGGCACACAGAAAGCATTTGTTTTCTATGTGCCCCGTTTGCACTGCAACACAGCCCAGAGGTGCAGTGCACTGAGCTGCGGTAAAATGCAGACATGCTGAATTTGAACGCAGTACACAGGTAGGCACCACATGTCACTGTTGTGTCTCTTTGTGCTCTTCACATGAAGGTAAATAATGAAAAAAGGAAACCATGTGAAATGCTAAAACGAGCATCACACCGCCCCACAGTGCACCATACTGCACCCCAAAACTGACAGCTGCCCGCATGCTAAAATGGAGTGTTTAGCGTATGGGGCATTGTGAACAGGCAATAATGAATTATGATATCATTTCAATGCATAAGAAGATACCCTGAGAGTGAAGGTAGTATTATTTATAACCAGAACTGAGTCAAGATCCGTTAGTAAAAGTTGGATGCCAGTCTCAGGTGTATGAAGAGGTTACAGGGGTAATCTTACAGGATGCGATTGCTATCTATTATTGCAAAAAAGGGTGCATAAGGCATTTACGCCAGGCTTGTTGAAATTCTAGATGACAGTTATTTGTGATTGGAAAAATGTGTTCATCTGCACATTGCAAATTGACACTGATGTTTGCAAATCTCGGTGTGATAGAGGAATTCCAGTTGCGTGAAATAATAGATTAAGCCACAAATAGAATATCTATGATTACAATATGACGGAACCGTCCAGCACCCCCCCAGCTTGGGTGCCTCCATAAAGATATAGCTTCCTTCAGTCTGGAACCAGTAACCAAGTATAATGCCCTGTACACACGGTCGGATTTTCCGACAGAAAAAATGTCGATCGCATTGTGTTGTCGGAAATTCCGATCGTGTGTAGGCTCCATCTGACTTTTTCCGTCGGATTTTCCGACACACAAAGTTTGAGAGCAGGATATAAAATTTTCCGACAACAAAATCCGATCGGTTAAATTCCGATTGTGTGTACACAAATACGACGCGCAAAGTGCCACGCATGCTCAGAATAAATTAAGAGCCGAAAGCTATTGGCTACTGCCCCGTTTATAGTCCCGACGTACGTGTTTTACGTCACCGCGTTCAGAACGATTGGATTTTCTGACAACTTTGTGCGACCGTGTGTATGCAAGACAAGTTTGAGCCAACATCCGTTGGAAAAAATCCATGGATTTTGATGTCGGAATGTCCGTTCAATGTCCGATCGTGTGTACAGGGCATTAGAGTTGAATATTGCACCCAAGATACTAGACGACACTAGCTTGAATGCAAACTGGAACTCAAGCTAGTGTCGTCAAAAGGTGTTAGAAAGCCCTCAATGATCATTCACAATCCAATTAGATAGACACATTAATTAGAAGATAAAGGCACACCGTCATATTTGTTTCAAACAGAGCAAAGGGGGCTGGGGCTTATCCACATCCCATTGTCAAACCATTCTATGTGTCTGGAGGATGGGCAACCCAAAACTTAGCAGAGGTCAGATGGGTAAGGAGTAATTTTCAAAATATCCTTTCCTTCACACTCAAAGTTCCAGTGGTCAGTCAATCTCAATCTAGGCAAAGGCACTGGACTGGAGCTCAAGGATTTCTTTTTATGGTTATATTATGTTAATTTTTATAATTATATAGCGCTTCCTCTGAAGAAGCCGCAGTGATTTAACCAGTTCTTTCCCAAGATTAGTGCAGAAGCTAGGGGGTGTCTTTTTGTATTTTTTTGCAGAAACATATAACACAGGAGGACAGTGGGATATGAGATACTCCAAAACATCTAGGCACAAAGTTGCAGAGGACACTTCTCTAGGTGACAACAACACAGTCTTTCACTCCCAGCTGTGGACCAGGAGAATATTAGGCACAGAATTAGCAAAGGCACCTATCCACTAGATCAGGGGGTCTCCAAACTATGGCCCTCCAGTTGTTCAGGAACTACAATTCCCATCATGCCTAGTCATGTCTGTGAATGTCAGAGTTTTACAATGCCTGATGGGACATGTAGTTCCGCAACAGCTGGAGGGCCGTAGTTTGGAGATCTCTGCACTAGATAGTAGCAATAGTCTTTCACTCCCAGCTGTAGACCAGGAGAATGTTAGAGCATGAGTAGGACATGAAAATAGACTGGAACAGTCTAAGTTTCCTGCAGGTGATGACCAAAAGATAGGTTTGGGCAGGTATTAGGAGTAGACCGAAGCAGTCTGGTTTTCTGCAGCCGAAGAGCAAAAGATAGAACAGCACACTAGACGCATTGGCGCAGTTTTTACCACCCACCGCTAAGGAGCATAGATAAACTGCAGCTCAAGATATTGGACTCTACTCACAATACCTAGTAGAAGCAAGGCCATGGGCTCGTTCCAGGGGAGGGAGTAGTCCATCAGTCAGTCAGGTGGGCTTCAGGGCTTAGCAGATACCTTCATCCAGGGGAAGAACAGATCTCTCAGTGCTACTAGCTATTTAGCTACCTCCCACCCACCATTTGAACACACCTCCCCAAGGATTGGCTTGAGCAAAATAAGAGCCCAGCCTGAGCATTTGAATTTCCCTACCCTAAGCTCTGGAAAGTTCTCAACAGGATGGGGGGGGGGGGGGGTCAATCAAATGTCCAGACCAGCCGGAACAGACCAAAACAACAGATCAGAGCTCCTCTGGCTACAGAGCAAGGCAAACTAATTTACCTAGCATCCTTAGCCTAGGAGGGTGCTACAATTATTATTGTTGCTGTATCTTATTACACTTTTGGAATGTATTCATGCAGATTTGTAAACTTACCGGAAGGTCCACTTCTATTGCCTCAAATTAATTCAATATTTTTTTCTTCATTTTTTTTGCCTTGGATGCATGTTGTTAGACATCCTGCTGGGTAAATAAATAACCGAACAGATAAATATCCCCAGTTTATACTCCGTTAAGAGATAACCGCTAATCGGCAATGCTGATTTTGGCAAGCTGTCATTTGGGTTTATTAAGCGGGGTTTTATTTTAGGAGGCGACAAGGCCTCATTAAGGAGGAACGGCATGCCAAAACATGCATTAGGAACTCGGAAAGAGTCTCGAGCTTGTGTTAGCAATGTGAAATGTCGATCTTGAGGAGCGCAAAACCGACACAAAACACAGAAGATTTCTTTCTTTCTCTTTTTTTTTTTAAGGTTCACAGAATGCAAACGAATAGCCTAACAGTCCGTCCAGGTTTTAAATAATTCAGTCGGCTTCAACAGAAACAGCTCTGCTTAACTCGGGAAGAAGGGGGGGGGGTGAAAAATCGTATGCCGATGAAACAAATGGAGACATGTTTTCTCTCTGTGAATTCTCATCAATGAAGTTCGATGCACGGGTAAGCTGCGTAATGAGCAAAACCGGGAAGCAAGGACACCGGCGTTATTGGATGGGGAAAAAAAAACACTGAAAGCCCAGCAAAGCAAATTACTAACACGGCAGAGACAGTCTGCAATTAGAGGTCTGCTCACGTATATCTGACAGTGATGAAAATAGTATTAGGAGGAATAGGAAGGGAGAGGCGTTGGCCATAGCGGACAGTTAGATTCCAGCTGACGGTTTTATAGCACAAGTGAGCAAATTAAACAGATCGGTTGATTGGTTGTTGTGGCTAATACAAACGCGTTTTATTTTTTCCAGCATTGATTAACCTTAAAGCTGGAATAGGTCCTTTGCATTGTAATAATGCATGTTTTATCATACGTTACCGCAGCACATGGTAATGCGTGAACGACTCTTCTGTTCCATTTGAAGGGGCACCCTAATATCTTCCCTAGAGCACCACAAAAAATAAGGTACTTTGTACGATGCGCCACAATGCTAGATCTCATCAGCAGCTGGTGCAGGTAAAATCTGTAATCGTAGTTCCTGATCAAAGAGAAGTTCAGAAGAAAGGAGGGTGACCCTTTTTTTTGTGCCAAGAAGAAAAAAAAAATTGGAAGCATCAATGTAATAAAAGAGAAAAAAGGGAGTTTAAGTACCCTTTGGGACTTTAACACATTTCAAAGGATTTAGGAGACCAAGATGTATTGTATGGGCTGCAGTTGCCTTCCTTACTTCCCTCTCAGTCTCCCTTCCCTCCCTACCTACCATTTCTTTCCTTTCTCTCATCTCCTAAGTTACTACTCTCTACTCTGTCTCTGCCTCCACCCCCCTATTTCATCACTCTGCTTCATCTCTCCCTTTCTTACATTTGTTCTTTTTTTTTTTTTTTTTTTGCATAAACAGTTTGTTGAATTTTTCACGGTGATACAAAAGAAAAAAAAGGTTATATGTAGCTTACAAAGTCACAAGTGCATATAATAACAGTGAAGCTCAGATACATTTGTTCTTTGTTATTTCCTCCCATATCTCCCATCCTTGGTTATGTGCCTGGTTCCTTCCCTCCACTTCCTCTCTTCCTTCACTATGTGCCTGGTTCCTTCCCTCCACTTCCTATCTTCTTTCTCTATTTGCCTGGTTCCTTCCCTCCACTTCCTCTCTTCCTTCCCTATGTGCCTGGTCCCTGCCCTTCACTCCCTCCCTCCCTTCCTTCCCTATGTGCCTGATCCCTGCCCTTCACTCCCTCCCTTCCTTCCCTACTTGCCTGGTCCCTGCCCTTCACTCCCTCCCTTCCTTTCCTATGTGCCTAGTCCCTGCTTCTCACTCTCCCCCTTCCTTCCCTATGTGCCTGGTCCCTGCCCTTTACTCCCTCCATTCCTTCCCTTTGTGCCTAGTCCCTGCTCTTCACTCCCTCCCTTCCTTCCCTATGTGCCTGGTCCCTGCCCTTTACTCCCTACATTTCTTCCCTTTGTGCCTAGTCCCTGCCCTTCACTCCCTCCCTCCCTTCCCTACTTGCCTGGTCCCTGCTCTTCACTTTCTCTCTTCCTTCCCTAAATGCCTGGTCCCTGCCCTTCACTCCCTCCCTCCCTTCCTTTCCTATGTGCCTAGTCCCTGCTCTTCACTCCCCCCCTCCTTCCCTATGTGCCTGGTCCCTGCCCTTTACTCCCTCCATTCCTTCCCTTTGTGCCTAGTCCCTGCTCTTCACTCCCTCCCTTCCTTATGTGCCTGGTCCCTGCCCTTTACTCCCTCCATTCCTTCCCTTTGTGCCTAGTCCCTGCCCTTCACTCCCTCCCTCCCTTCCCTACTTGCCTGGTCCCTGACCTTCACTCCCTCCCTCCCTTCCCTACTTTTCTGGTCCCTGCTCTTCACTTTCTCTCTTCCTTCCCTATATGCCTGGTCCCTGCCCTTCATATCCTCCCTTTCTTTCCTACATGCCTGGCCCCTGCTCTTCACTCCCTCCCTTTCTTTTCTTATATGCCTGATCCCTGCCCTTCTTGCCCTTCCTTCTTTCCCCATGTGCCTGGTTCCTGCCCATCACTCTCTCCTTTCCATCTCCATTTACCTGGTTCATTCCCACCACTCCTCCCCTTCCTTCCCTATGTGCCCAGTTCCTGCCCTTCACTCCCTTCCTTCTTTCCCTGTGTGCCTGGTTCCTGTCCTTCACTCCCCCCCCCCCCTCTCCATATGTGTCTGATTCCTGCCCTTCACCCTCTCCAGTGTTGCCAACTGTCAGTATTTTTACTGGCAGCCAGTAAAAAACAGGCAATGTTCTCCTGCCAGTAAAAGTAAAAGGTTGGCAGTAAAAAATATGGCTGTGATGCTCGGCTTGGTCCGGACCTGGCTGAGACCATCCGAGTGCCTGCTACAGTGTGATCGGGCGGCTCTGGCGGAGGCAGTGCCTAAGCATGTCCTGTGATGTCATGGTGCAATGGAGCCAAGCAGAGCGGCCAGAGCTTCGTGTGCAGGTTTGTGGTATGGGAGCAAGGCAGGCTAGGACTGGGACCGTCAGTGCTGTTTAGACTGGAGGGACCGCTTGGCTTGGAGAGAGACTGTCACTGTGACTCAGGAGGGGATGTGTTGTGTCTGTGAGGTGCACACTGCTGTCAGTGTCACCGTGAGAGTCAATTTTATGTGTGTGCGCCCATTCTAATATTTTGCCCTCCTGAGTCCTGTCCCTGAGCCACTTACTTACTACATCGAAAATAAAATAAGAAATATGTTTTTTGCCTTATTATCTACCTTAAATCATATTGCATATTGTAATTGTAGCCTAAATACTCTCATTTGCACTTAAAACTGTAATTTTGTAACTTTTGGAAATGCCAGTAAAAACGTGGTTGTGCCAGTAAATTTTGGGTGTTGTGTCAGCAAATTTCAATCTGGTAGGTTGGCAACACTGACTCTCTCATTTCCATCCCCATGTGCCTGGTTCCTTCCCTCCACTCCTCCCCTTCCTTTAATATGTGTCTGATTCCTGCCCGTCACTCCCTCTTTTCCTTCTGTTTCCTTATTTGTTCTCTCTGCTTCCTGTCTTCCTTCAATCTATTCCCTCTCTCTCTTCTTCTTTCCCTCCAGTAGCGGAGTGCCTTTCATTTCCTCCATTCCTCTGTTTCCTTCCTTCCTTCCTTCCTTCCTTCCTTCCTTCCTTCCTTCTCTTCCATATTATCCATTCCTTCCCTTTTCTCCCTTTTCTCCCTTCCCTCCTTCCAGCCCTCTGCTTTCTCTCCATTCTCTCCCTCTTTTCTTTACTTTCCTCGATCCCTTCCCTATCTATTCTCTTTCCTTTTCTTACGTCACTCACTTCCTGCCTCCATTTCATTATTTTATGCACTCTATTCCCTCCTCTGTGCTCCCTTCCTTTTTCTCCTTCCTCCTTTCCATTCATTTATTACCTCTCCTTTTTCCTTTGGCTCCCTCCTTCCTTATCTTGGTACCCTTTATTCTTCCCTCAACTCCCTCCCTTCTTCCTTCCTTACATCCTTCTATTCCCTTCTTCCTTCCTTACATCCTTCCATTCCTTTCTTCCTTCCTTACATCCTTCTATTCCCTTCTTCCTTCCTTACATCCTTCCATTCCCTTCTTCCTTCCTTACATCCTTCCATTCCCTTCTTCCTTCCTTACATCCTTCCATTCCCTTCTTCCTTCCTTCCACCCCCTTCTTCCTTCCTTACATCCTTCCACCCCCTTCTTCCTTCCTTACATCCCTCCATTCCCTTCTTCCTTCCTTACATCCTTCCATTCCCTTCTTCCTTCCTTAGATCCTTCCATCCTCTTCTTCCTTCCTTACATCTTTCCATCCCCTTCTTCCTTCTTTACATCCTTCCATTTCCTTCTTCCTTCCTTACATCCTTCCATTTCCTTCTTCCTTCCTTACGTTCTTCCATTCCCTTCTTCCTTCCTTCCATCCCCTTCTTCCTTCCTTACATCCTTCCATTCCCTTCTTCCTTCCTTACATCCTTCCATTTCCTTCTTCCTTCCTTACATCCTTCCATTTCCTTCTTCCTTCCTTACATCCTTCCATTCCCTTCTTCCTTCCTTACATCCTTCCATTCCCTTCTTCCTCCCTCACATCCTTCCATTCCCTTCTTCCTACCTTACATCCTTCCATTCCCTTCTTCCGTCCTTACATCCTTCCATTCCCTTCTTCCTTCCTTACAACCTTCCATTCCCTTCTTCCTTCCATTTCCTTCTTCCTTCCTTACATCCTTCCATCCCCTTCTTCCTTCCTTACATCCTTCCATTTCCTTCTTCCTTCCTTACATCCTTCAATTCCCTTCTTCCTTCCTTCCATCCTTCCATCCCCTTCTTCCTTCCTTACATCCTTCCATTCCCTTCTTCCTTCCTTCCATCCTTCCATCCCCTTCTTCCTTCCTTCCATCCTTCCATCCCCTTCTTCCTTCCTTACATCCTTCTATTCCCTTCTTCCTTCCTTACATCCTTCCATTTCCTTCTTCCTTCCTTACATCCTTCCATTCCCTTCTTCTTTCTTTATATCCTTCCATCCCCTTCTTCCTTCCTTACATCCTTCCATTCCCTTCTTCCTACCTTACATCCTTCCATTCCCTTCTTCCGTCCTTACATCCTTCCATTCCCTTCTTCCTTCCCTACATCCTTCCATTCCCTTCTTCCTTCCTTACATCCTTCCATTCCCTTCTTCCTTCCTTACATCCTTCCATTCCCTTCTTCCTTCCTTACATCCTTCCATCCCCTTCTTCCTTCCTTACATCCTTCCATAACCTTCTTCCATTCTTACATCCTTCCATTCCCTTCTTCCTTCCTTACATCCTTCCAATCCCTTCTTCCTTCCTTCCTTCCATCCCCTTCTTCTTTCCTTACATACTTCCATTCCCTTCTTCCTTCCTTACTTTCTTCCCCCTTTCTTTCCCACCTTCCTTACCTCATTCATTCCTTCTCTCACTTTTAATTTCTTAAAGTTTATCTAAACCTAAAACCATGAATGTAATATATTGCCTCTTACGGGTCCTCAGATAAGGTAACTACATTGGTTTTCTTTTTTTTCCTCTTAACTGAACCTGGCAATCCTGTGACGGCCCCCACTTCATGTCCCTTCATGGCTACCCTCAATTCTCAACTGTATCTATGGGGAAGCCATGGTTATCACACAGACTGAACTTCAAACATGTCTGTCCTTGTTCATCTCCAATACAAGGTGGATTGATGGGACTAGTAGAATACTAAAGAAAAACAAGATTGTTTTTGCCATGTTTTCAGCTCACTGGAAGTGACAATGAAAACGAATACAGCCACCCCCTCTAAGGACTGCTAAGCTGCAATATATTACAATATTAAAGTGGTTGTAAACCCCTACATATACCCAGTGAAGTGACTGTCCTCTGGTGATACACAGAGATGAAACAAATCCTCCAACAAAAGTTGTACCTGCTTATCTGCAGTCTTCTCAATGGCCCTTCAAAGAAATCAGTGAGCTGAAGTTACACTCTGCTGGGGAGAGCTTTGAAAGCTGATTGAAGGGGCAGGACACACTTCCCTTCACACAGCGCACGTACAGAGCGGAGGCTGTCAATCACAGTCTATGCTCTGGAGCTCCCTCCTCTGTCACCTTTTTTCTCTTGGTGTCAGAAGTGACTCATGCAGATAGTAGAGGAACGAGACAGCAGACAGAAATGACCCTTAGTGCTCTGGATTGAGACAAGTACACACTATAGAGGGATAGGCTTTGTTCATATTTCATGTCTGAGGTTTACAACCACTTTAAATTTAAACTTTTGTGCCTGTAGCAAGAAAATGATTCTGCCTGGGACCCCGTCTTGCTTCTGTGTGTCTCAACCACAAGACGCCCGGATTAAAAAACTGCCTCAGCTGATGGGGACTGATTGATAACCTTTCAGTGCAGGCGCTGCTAGAACTCACAACCAAAGAGCAGAAGCAGCCTGTGCAAATAAACCAACCTTATGTAAGTTTACTGGTGAGCTGTCCTGTACCAACCTCCAGGCTATGTTCTACTAAGAAGCAGAAAAATGAAATATAGAAATAAAAGCGTAGACAGAAGTTGCCAGTTTGTAATTTTTATATTTTAGGCTTGGTTCACACCAATGCAGTTTTCTTTTGATCCATTTCTGCGGCACATGCGATTTTACCGCAATTTGCATTTTTTTTCAAATTCAAATATGACAAGAATTCTGTAAGTGGGGTGTGGGGTGGTGTTGGGTGCGGGGCTGTAGATTCTGACCATGTTACATGTTACACACTAAACATGGGAGTAGCATGAAACATGGTCCAAAAGATGGACTTTTAAAGGTGTCCACTTTTCTACAAAAAAATGGAGCTTTGCATATCTGCTTGATATAGCCACATCCCTAAGATACATGGAAAAACATGGTTTCCCCCTCTATAATTGCCTCTTTTATGCCTCTTTTATGCCTCTTTTAAAGGCATAAAAGAGTAACAAAATATTTGCATTCAAATTCAAAGTTTAATTATACCAGATCGGTTTACAAAAATTTAAAAAACATATTGTTATCAAAAGATACAGTACATAATAAAACAAATGAGGTACATATTACCACACCATATTTGTTCACATAACAGCTATTTGGTATCTATAAGAAGAGTTGCATCAACATATGCGACGCGTTTCGGAGTAACTTGGCTCCTTCTTCAGGAATAGTTTTTTGCAATTAGTGTAGGTATAGTCTACAAGATGAAAAGATGAACTTACTTCTATGTCAAAGAAATCTGTGCAAGTGTCACGAAAACAGCACCATCACAACTCACAGTCTGGGATACAATACTTTCTGCTGTAGTTTTTATTCTGACAGTAGATGTTGAACAAGGGTTGTGGGTGTGTCCTTAAACATCTGAACTCAAAAAGTGGAAGTTCGCTATTTCAGGCTACTATCACACAGGTACATATACTGTTTTTTGCTAAAATACACAAATTCTAAAAAAAAAAAAAAAACACACATAAACAAAAACAGTCCAATCCAAAACAGTTTGCAAGTGAATCATTTGACGTCATCTTTGACAAAACACTTTGGGCAGAGCTACATGCTGACATTATCACGTTCCTTGACGTGGACCCAGAAGTGAGGTTGAGCTAGTCTGGATTGCTGTTTTTACTGCGAGGTGGCTCTTCTTTTATATGTAAGTGTATTCTATGTGTTAAATAGCCCTTTGGATTTTTACACTAGTTGGAACGCTTGTTCTCTTTTTTTCTTCAAAACATTTACAAAGGCTAATGGAGGACACCTGTGGGTGTTTTTTGATTCATGTTAGCAGTGGACCCTGCTGAGGAGAACAGGGAGCCTTACTTTTAGCTGACAAATAATACCGCTATGCTATATATGACTTCTCTATAATATGACAGTCATATACTTCTGGTAAGCCTTCAGTTGTGGCTATATGGTGGTGGAGATCTTCTCTGGTGTGGGCTACACAACACAAACATTTTCTGACACTTTTTAAAATAATTCAATCATTCATGTGCAAACTGTTTCACTAATGGTTAGGATTGTTATTTTTGTTTATGTGTAATATTTTATGTATAGCGCCCTCTAGTAGTGCTAGGTTGTTAGTGTACCTGATAGTGTAGGAAAATGTAAGTTTAGCTCAGGGCTAAGCCTGAGCTATAAATCTGGATGAGGGTTTAGTGACTGAGGGCTGGGTGACTCATCCTGGCATCTTCTCTGGTACCTCCCCCTGTTTTCTGGGACATTGGAGAATGTTCCAGACATAGTGGGTGGAGGTTAGGAGAAGCTGCTTGGAATATTTATGAGAGCCTCAGCCAATCCCTAGGAAAAGGATGGCAAGGGGCAGGCCACCTCATAAATAGGTATCCCGGGGGGGGGGGGGGGGGTTTAGGCAGTCGGTGGAAGATAAAGATGGAGTGTTAAGGAGTCTGTCAGTGGCCCTTGAGGGTGCCCCCTAGTCTGGGGGGGTGACCTCGGGCCGGGCTCAAGTGCTGGAAGGGTCCTACCAAAACACATGGAGGAGACCATTTCTGGAGGCACAGAAGCAAGGAGAGAGGACAGCAGGAGCAGGTCAGCATGTCTGGGAGACCTCCTGAGAGTCAGCCGGGTGGGCTGGTGAGTGTCAGTCTGGAAGACTGTGGGGAGAAGTTGGCCTGGAGGGTTGGTGAGGGGGGCAGCTACAGCCAGGTGGGATCAGTATCCACAGGAGTGATGCAAGCTGGACACTGAAATTCTGCTACACAACCAAGGGGCCTGGGCTTCCTGCCTGTAATGGGCCATTGCTTCAATCTGACTGAGTGACTGTCAGATATTCACAGTGTTGTAAGTAAGTGAGTGCCAGAGGAAGAAGAGGAGCTGTACATAGACACTGTATATAGGAAGTTGCCCCTGAAGTTGTTGAAGTTAATTGGGAATCCCATATTCTCGCCTCCCTATCCAAGTTATTACCCTCAATAAATAACAGAAAAAACAGGTTTGTGCACAGCCAGAATTCACAAAAAAGCCCACCTGAGTCAGTCGGAGGCTTTATTTACAATTAACCGCCCAGATCAATGGTTACATGCAAACAGCAGCGGCACCAGCCATTGAATTTTACAGAGCACAAGTGTGACATCTGCCGCTGATAGCGTCAGGCAGCCTTTATAACCGCCGGCAAGAATCTACTGACAATTTCGTGATTTGCCTACTGTGTTGATCACTGTTCTCCTTGCTGGAGGTTCTGACATGAGGAAGCAAACCCTGCCTCTACCAAGATGGCCACCGCCACACAAAGACACACTGCAGAGCAAGGCATAAGTCAGCAATGGTGGAAAGATCATCTGCAGGAAGACCACAGGTAATTTTAAGGTCCTTTGCACTCTGCCTGGGTTTTTTTTTCACCATATCTTTTATTTTTAGAAGATAATTGCATTAAAGAATCTGTCTACTCAAAACTGATATTACAGCACTGGAGTAGGGTTGCCTCCTGTCTGGGACTCACCCGGTGTCAGGGCTGGCCCTTCCTTCTCTGAGCTGGCCACTCAGCTGTCGGCTAATTGCCACCTCTCATCTCTCTCCACAGTTAACCAGTTGTTGTGGATCTGCTTGTCAGTCCCGCCTACTTAAAGATCTCCAGCTCACTTCATTCCTGCCTTCGCCTTGGTCACATCACAAGAAACCATCTCCTGCGTTCCTGTTTAAAGACTGGCTTTGCTGACATCCCTTCTGGCTTCTTATCCTGCTTGCTGTTCCTCTACTTGTATCCCTGACTTCTGGCCTGGCTGATTACCCGATTTGGTTACTGAACTCTGGCTATGTTTTGACTACGTTTACTCTATTTACCTTTTTATTTTTATTAATAAACAAGTGATTTTACTGTACTTCTGTCTCAGTCTGGTTCATGGTTTATGACACCCGGACAGTCCGGGACTCACCCAGACAGTCCGGGTTCTGAATCATGTGTCTGGGTTTTAGTCGCTGTAAGTGGATTCCAAAATGCTTGGGACAAACATACCTCTAAAAGATGGCCATTGCCACACAGAGACAGGATGCAGAACAAGGCATGGTAAATCAGTAATGGTGAAAAGATCATCTGCAGGAAGACCACAGGTAATTTGAAGGTTCTTTGCCCTCTGCCTGGGTTTTTTTTTCACCATATCTTTTATTTCTAGAAGATAATTGCATTAAAAAATCTGCCTACTCAAAACTGATATTACAGCACTGGACTCACCCGGACAGTCCGGGTTCTGAATCATGTGTCTGGGTTTCAGTCACTGTAAGTGGATTCCAAAATGCTTGGGACAAACATATCTCTAAAAGATGGCCACTGCCACACAGAGACAGGATGCAGAACAAGGCATGGTAAGTCAGTAATGGTGAAAAGATCAGCTGCAGGAAGACCACAGGTAATAATGGGGACTAGTCCTTTGCCCTCTGCCTGGGTTTTCTTTCCACCATATCTTTGATTTTTAGAAGATCTTTGCATTAAAAAAAATCTGTTTACACAAAACTGATATTTCAGTGCTGGAGTAGCGTTGCCACCTGTCCGGGACTTACCCGGACAGTTCCGGGTTCTGAATCATGTGTTTGGGTTTCAGTCACTGTAAGTGGATTCAAACATGCTTGGGACAAACGTAGATCTGTATGCTAAAAAGTAAAAAACAAAAAAATAGGGCAGACTAGATGGACAGCTTGGTCTTTTTTTCTGCTGTCACTTTTCTACGCCTCTATCTGGAGATGACACACCTTGCTCACCCAGCACTTACTGACACACCTCTAATTATTTCAAAGAATTTATAAGGCCAAGCATAGCCTAAATAAAGAGAAGATCAGCAAGTGTGCTTATAGAAACAATCAATAAGACAATAACATGACTCTGAGAGCTATGGTTAAACACCTGCAGCATTCGATATAAGAGTAAGGCCGGCCATAGAGGGTGCAAATTTCTTTTCTGCTACCACGGGCTGCAGGAGAGAAATCTGCACAATTGCCCCATCAGCACTGACAGCGCTGACAAGGAAATCCCTCTCGCTGAGACATTGTATTCTCATAAATATCGCTAGCGGCTGCTGTAGCTGCTAGCAATAATCACTGTCTTCTCCCCGCAGGGATGCCTCCCCCCTTCCAGGAGAAGACAGTGATTGTTGCTAGCAGCTACAGCAGCCGCTAGCGATAATCACAAGTAAAATCGGTCAGGCTGATTGTACCCAAGTTGATCGATCGATCCCTCTTGCTGAGACATTGTATTCTTATGATTATCGCTAGCGGCTGCTGTAGCTGCTCAAAATAATCACTCTATTCTCCTGGCAGGGATGCCTCCCCCCCTCCAGGAGAAGACAGTGATTGTTGCTAGCAGCTACAGCAGCCGCTACCGATAATCACAAGTAAAATCCGTCAGGCTGATTGTACCCAAGTTGATCGATCGATCCCTCTTGCTGAGACATTGTATTCTTATGATTATCGCTAGCGGCTGCTGTAGCTGCTCAAAATAATCACTCTATTCTCCTGGCAGGGATGCCTCCCCCCCTCCAGGAGAAGACAGTGATTGTTGCTAGCAGCTACAGCAGCCGCTACCGATAATCACAAGTAAAATCCGTCAGGCTGGTTGTACCTAAGTTGATCGATCGATCAACTTGGTACGTTCAGCCTGCAAATACACAATTTGAATCTCGGCCAGTTCAGCAGTTTCCAGATTCGAACCGTCTATGGCCAGCTTTATTAACAAAACTGAACTGTATATAAAGGCAGTCCTAACTTGATTTAACAGTCCCCGTTTCATCACACTGGCCAGTGAACGATTAAAAAAAAAAAAAAAGTCGGCCTGGCAAAGTTGGGGTCCTTGAAGAAAGCACAACAGTTCCCAGCAGACAACAGATTGACGTGTATGATGTTTGGTTCTTACCAGATCCAGGGTGTCCTCTTCTGGGTCTCTGGACACGTTCTCTGGTTCAGTAAATGACCAGATTAAGTCAGACAGGGATAGAAGTTGCTGATGATCTCTCCCATTCAACCCAGTCTGATCTCACCAGGCATCTAAATCACCCTCCCAGGGAGAAGGTTTTCAGACTCTTTGCTCTGAGTTCTCATCCGAATGTGGTCAGCTATGGCAGGGATCCATTCATCCAGCAGCAACAGCAGCTATTTCTTTCCCACACACCTGCTTGTTTTAATGTTTCAATACTGCCGCCCCCCCCCATCCCCCCATCCTCATCAACCTGCAGACCATACTTCTCCTTGCTCTATTGAATCAGCCAAACACCATCCTCCAGGCTACTCCGTACCCATCCAAGATGGCTGCCCCCGTCACTGGAGACACTCCATAGATGAGCATTACAAAGTGGTCTCCTTAAAGATGGCTGCTGCACTTCAGCATAAATGAATATTCTGTTTAACCCTGTCCACAGTGTAGAAGGATAATACAGCAGTAATAAAGAAAGAAGTTCTGAAGCAGTTATCAGCTGCAGTCAAGGTCACAGCTAAAAGATCCCTTTTGTGTGGACTGACCCCCAAAGAGTTGAATATCTCCCGCTTTCCTTTAATTCAGTAGAACTGAGCCTATGCTTCACCAGTCAGAGCTCGCCATAAATCTTTTCCTTATCTTTCACTGTCTTGTTCTTTCAGCCATTACATTATCTTTTAAAGACCAATTCCAGGAAACAAGCGGAATCGATCAGCGAACTGTTAAAGCTGGACTCCGGGCAAACAACTAAGACACAATTGAATTACATACATGTTTATTGTCTTGCTTGGCAGAGGATCTGCAATATTCAGCCTCTGCACACTTCTGCCACAATGTACAGCCAGGAAGATGACTTGAATGTGCCCATAGTCAGCATTCATCTACATTCAAACTTTCCTTTTTAATTACATTCCTTATATTAAAACCAGTGATGTCAATACTGAGTCTCTGTGATTCTCTATGTAATGCAGGCAGATCATGGTTTTGGAGAGGGGCTGTGCACTTTTTCTTTTTTTTTTTATTGTGACATTACCTTCCTGTCTTTCCACCTTATCCAATCAGAAAATGCTTTGCATTGGTGTCAATGTGAGATATAGTAACCCATTACTGGTGTCAATGGGAGGAATAGGGCCCCATCGGTGGTGTCAGTTAGAGGAATAGTGCCCCATTATTGGTGGCAGTGAAGGGAATAGTGCCCCATCATTGGTGTCAGTGGGAGGAATAGTGCCCCATTGTTGGTGGCAGTGAAGGGAATAGTGCTCCATCGTTAGTATCAGTGAGAGGAATAGTGCCCCATCATTGGTATCAGTGGGAGGAATAGTGCCCCATTGTTGGTGGCAGTGAAGGGAATAGTGCCCCATCATTGGTGTCAGTGGAAGGAATAGTGCCCCATCATTGGTGTCAGTGGAAGGAATAGTGCCCCATCATGGTGTCATTGGAAGGAATAGTGCCCCATCATTGGTGTCAGTGGAAGGAATAGTGCCCCATTGTTGGTGGCAGTGAAGGGAATAGTGCCCCATCATTGGTGTCATTGGAAGGAATAGTGCCCCATCATTGGTGTCAGTGGAAGGAATAGTGCCCCATTGTTGGTGGCAGTGAAGGGAATAGTGCTCCATCGTTAGTATCAGTGAGAGGAATAGTGCCCCATCGTTGGTGTCAGTGGAAGGAATAGTTCCCCATCATTGGTGTCAGTGGAAGGAATAGTGCCCCGTAGTTGGTGTCATTGGAAGGAATAGTGCCCCATCATTGGTGTCAGTGGAGGGAATAGTGCCCCGTAGTTGGTGTCATTGGAAGGAATAGTGCCCCATCATTGGTGTCAGTGGAGGGAATAGTGCCCCGTAGTTGGTGTCATTGGAAGAAATAGTGCCCCGTAGTTGGTGTCAGTGAGAGTGCCCCATGGGTCACATTTCGGAGATCTCTGAATTATGCAGAGCACACAGCTGCAGTGTTTGCTGTACTGGTTTCACTTCTGGACGGGAATCATTCTTCGGACACCATATTTCCCCCGATTGACCAAATGTACATTTTCCTGCTTTGCTCTGATTCTTTTGCTCTTTCTAGAATTTTCAGGAAGGTGTCCCTGGTAATAAATTCTTCTGTTTGTATGAGAAATAATGCAATTTCCTTTCGACCACCAGATGTCAGTCTTGTGCAAAAAATGAAAAGTGGTAATCCCAATTCATTTGTCCTAGTGGGGTTCTGAGATTATGCAGCTCATTTTAATTCACTGAAGTGAAGACAGCGTATAGTAAGAAAACAAATTATAGCACTTTCTTGTCGTTTTACTAACTTTATTGGGCTATTGGAGTGAGCAGTATTCCCCCTTCCTACTATCCACCAGAGGGAGGAAGGAATATTTGCTATATTTGCTTGTAACTGTTCTTGTGTAAACAAGGAATCATTTTTTTTCTCCCCCCTCTGTGTACTGCAGGTTTCAATATAACAAAGGGAATAAAAAGAAAAATATAACAGAATGGAGTCTCCGGTCTTGCTCTGGCTGGATGCTGAAAGGGTGAAGCAATTACGGGCTGTCGGCGTGTATCCCGGACTCTGGAGGCTGACACCCTCCGCAGGAGATCGAGCCCCGCCTCCCCTGTCACAGCCTTCACTGTCTTGTTCCACTTTCGGTAACTGAACAGGAAATCCGATTGGGGAAATCTTGCTTTCTGAATTTTAGGAAGGTATAAGAAGCCAGGGAGTAATTCAATTCGCTGCTATGCACCCAATATACAATTTTTGCTTTGGAGGACTTAACCTTTAAATGTAAAATGTTGTGTATAGTAAAGGAAAAAAAGGTTAGCTGTCCAGAAAGGTTATAAGATGATGATGCATTTGGCTTAAGCACTGGGGGTTGGAGCTGGCAGATTCTGGTGCAGAACCAAAAATGTACTACTCTAATCCACCATTCCACTAACCATAGGTGCGCACACAGGGTTTGCCGGATGTGCCTGGGCACACCCTAATCACCCCATGCACATTAGCATTATTGCTCTATGTGCCAGCAGGAAGATGGGAAAGATCTCCATCTTCCTGGCTCTGCCTTAAGAGAAGTGCTTACGCCATAAGCCCCATATATATGTAGACATATGTAGACACACGTGTGCTTGAGCTTTTAGGGTGCGCACCCTAATGCAATAAGCTGCACACACCTATGCCACTAACCCTACCTGTAATCAGGGCTGCTAATAAGGCAGTACAGCCAGCCCTCCTGTACTGGGCCCGGGCCCCATTAGTTCAAAAGAGGGGCACCTGCTGAGCAAAAAGCCTGGCTGTACTGTCTTATTGCAGACACCGATCCTCTTCTGCCTCCTGCTGGCAGCGCTGCCAGCTTCTCCTCCTCTTTCTCCCTCCGGCTGCACTGCAGGGGGATTGGTTTAGCACATGCGCCGCTTTCATCTGTCCAGGCTCCCCTTCCCCCCCCAGCGATGCCAGCTTCCCTCCTCTCCTCTCGCGCCGGAAGCTGCTGCAGGCACACAAATGGATGTTTCAGGGGGAAAAGGCCTGTATATATGTCATTTTCTGGCCCCTTCCTTTCGTGAATGAACACAGTGAGCGATCGGTACCAATCACTCCTGTGTCCATTCATCACCGAAGCACAGTAAACTCTATTTACTATGCTTCAGTTTGTGAATGAGCAGGCAGCCTTAGAGTGCTTCCAATTCAATCTTCTTTGCAGCTGAGGTTGCATAGAAAGCAGGGCTGCTGATAAGGCAGTACACTCAGCCCTCCTGTACTGCGCCCAGGCCCCATCAGTTCAAAAGGGGGGCCCAGGCACCTGCTGAGCAAGAGGGCTGGCTGTACTGTCTTATTGCAGACGCCAATCCTCTTCTGCCTCCCCCTGCAGCGCTGCCAGCTTCTCCTCCTCTTTCTCCCTTCGTCTGCCCTGCAGGGGGATTGGTTCTAGCACATGCGCCGGCCACTTCCATCTGTCCAGGCCCCCCTTTCACCCGCTTCCGGCTTCCCTCCTCTCCTCTCTCGCTGGCAGCTGCTGCAGGCACACAGATGGATGTTTCAGGATGGAAACTGGGCTAAAGGGCCTGTAGATATGTTATTTTCTGGACCCTTCCTTTCCTGAATGAACACAGTGAGCAATCGGTACCAATCGCTCCTGTGACCATTCACCACTGAAGCATAGTATGCTGTGTTTATTATGCTTCAGTTTGTGAATGAGCACAAAGCCTTATAGCGGTTCCTATTCATTTATCTGTGCAGCTGAGGTTGCAGAGAAAGGGACTAATAAATCTATGTCCTCAGTCACTTTTGGCCGGGGGGGACCCAGTCAGGTAGGCTTATGGGACCCCGTGATTTCTAATAGCAGCCCTGCCTGTAACCATAACCCCCCTAACACTTACCTTCCCTGTAATCCAATAATTAACCCCCCCCCCTGTAATCCTCACACTAGCTTTCCTTGTACCCCAATTATTAACCCTCCACTTAACCCTCACATTAACCTTCCTGGTAACCCTAACCATGTAATATTAACACTAACCCACCCTGTAACCCTTACCCTAACCCCTCCTCTAATCCTAACATCAACCTTCCCTGTAACCATAATATTACCCCCATTTATCCTTAACCCTCCTTTTTACCCTAACACTAATCCTCTTTGTAACACTAACCCTCCCTGTAACCCCCACACTAACCTTCTCTGTAACCCTCACATTAACTTTCCTTGTAAGCTGAACCCTCCCTGTAATCAGGGCTGTGGATAAGGGGGTACCACTGGTCCTCCTGTACGGGGCCCAGGCAAGCAGGGGGGCTCAGGCAGGAGGGTGACTAGTATGTGGGCAGGAAGGGTGATTGGCACTGCGCTTTTTATCGTCTCCCTCCTGCCAGCATTCAGCTTCCAGTAATTTACCTCCCACTGCACCAATCACCCTCCCTGTGCCCCATACCTTTCCCCCTGTTATCAGCCCCCTCACGTGTGCCCTCCCCAGGGCTGCCAATTTCTCTCCTTTCCACTGGCAGGTGCCAGCACAAAATAGGATTCTTCAGGATGGAGAGTGGGGGAAGGGTCCACTAAATAAGCTATATTTACCAGTCTCTTCCTTTCCTGGATGAACACAATGAGTGATCGGTACCGATCACTCACTGTGTTCATTCATAACTGAAGCATAGTAATTTGTGTTTATTTGGGGGGAGGGCCCTGTCAGTATGGCTGTTTGGGGCCCCTGTGGTTTTTAACAGCAGTCCTGCCTGTAACCCTAACATTAGCTCCCCTTTATCCTCAGCCCTCCTTGGTAACCCTAACACTAATACTTGCTGTGAACTTAACACTTACCCTCCTTGTAACATAACATTTACCCTCCCTTTAACCCTAACACTAACCCTCCTTGTAATCCTAACACTAACCCACTATGTAACACTAACCCTTTGTGTAACTCCACACTAACCATTTCTGTAACCTTAACACTAAACCTCCCTGTAATCCCAATATTAAGCCTCCTTATAACCTCAACCACAGATCTTCCTGTAACCCCATTACTAACACACCTATTATTGTCATGCTAACCCCCCCTAACTCCAGCAAATAGCTTTACGTTACCCCTCCCTATAACTCTTAATCTGACACTTCCTGTAAATTTCACAATAACCTTTCCTGAAACCACACCTCTCTTTAACCTTTACACTAACCTTCCCGATAACTCCAACACTAATGTGACGGGAGGTCACATTACTCCATCCAAGATCATCCCATGCAGAAACAGGATCATCAAGGTCAGTCAGCACTTGCTGCATCCGCCATATGACCTCCAAGTCCATAGCTGTGTTTGGAACAATTTGTTTGGGGTACTGTGTGGGTACAATCATTAGAGGACTGGAACTATGGACTAACTTCGGAGTCAACCCATCTGGGGTCTCCTCCTGTGTTAGTCTTCTACCGAAAGGGCAGAGATGTGACGGGAGGGCCCGTGGAACCAAGAATCCCTTGGAAAGGTTGGGAAACCCATGTTTCAGCTCCCCATGCACCTCTAATGTCTAATGCCGCGTACACACGGGCGAACTTTTCGACCGGACTGTTCTGATGGACTTTCGAACAAACGGACTTGCCTACACACGATCAACCAAAGTCCGACAGATTTGTACGTAATGACGTACGACCGGACTAAAATAAGGAAGTTGATAGCCAGTAGCCAATAGCTGCCCTAGCGTCGGTTTTTGTCCGTCGGACTAGCATACAGACGAGCGGATTTTTCGACCGAACTAGTCGAGTTAGTTGGAAAGATTTGAAACATGTTTTATTTTTAGGTCCATCAGACTTTTGGGGAAAAAAAGTCCGCTGGGCCCCACACACGATCGAATTGTCTAACAGGGTCCGGTCCGCCGGACCAAGTCTGCCGGAAAGTCCGCTCGTGTGTGGCACAGGGTCTCTGAGAAAATATATCTTGGATTACTTAAAATGGAATAGTAATATTTATCCACAATATCTCCCAGGATATATGTAAAGACTATTCTTGGTTTGTTTGATTCTGAACTCAACATGTTAGTTGAGAGAGCTGATCACATTGGCCTCTGTACATTGGCCTATGTAGGAGACGGGCCGACTCCTGCTGGAGCTCCTGCTATTGTGAGAAGGTGTCCTGTGTTTATACTTATGATAATGTATAATCTACTATGTGAAGCTCGGTGACAACAAGTCTGACCTGTAGTGAAATCCTAATTAATCGTAACAATGCTCAGGAGGGCACGGAGTCACATCGGCTGCTTATGTTAATTAGGTTTCTGGTTACAGGTGTATTGTTAGAGTAATATGAGCAGGAGGGAGGAACCTCCTCTTCTACTGTATATAAGACTTGTATTTTGGTTCTAATAAAGAGTCCATGTTCAGCAACTAAACAAGTATCGTCTTTTTTTGTGCTTGTGAGCGGTTGGAATATATGATATCTATATTCAGACTGGGAGGAAGTGGTATATGAGGAAAGCACTCAAGCGGAGAGTGGGACGTTTCTTTACAACTAAGTCTTCCTGTAACCTCAAAACTAACCTTTTAATCCCAACACCAACCCTCCCTGTATTCCTTACAAACTAAGTCTGCCAATAACCCCACCACTAAACCTCCCTGAAACCTCAACACTAAACCTACCTGTAATCCCAACACCAACCCCTTCCTGTATCCCCAAAACAACCCCCCTAACACCCAACCCCTACCTTTCCTGTTACCCCAACACTAACCCTCCCTGTGACCCCCAACACAACCCCCCCTTTACCTCCAACAACTACCCTCCCTGTGACCTCCACCACTAACCCTCCTTGTAACCCCCAACACAACCACTCCATTACCTCCAAAACCTACCCTCCCTGTAACCCCCAACACTAGCCCTTCCTGAAACCTCAACACTGAACCTACCTGTATTCCCAACACCAACCCCCCAGTATCCCCCAAAACAACCCCCCTAACACCCAACCCCTACCCTCCCTGTAACCCCCAACCCCTACCCTCCCTGTAACCCCCAACACTAACCCTCCCTGTAACACCCAACACAACCCTCCATTACAACCAACATCTACCCTCCCTGTAACCCCCAGAACTAGCCTTCCCTGAAACCTCAACACTAAACCTACCTGTAATCCAAACACCAACCCCCCACTGTATCCCCAAAACAACCCCCCTAACACCCAACCCATACCCTCCCTGTAACCCCTAACACTGACCCTCCTCGTAACCCCCTAATACTAACCCTCCCTGTAAACCCAACACCTACCTTCCCTGTAACCCCCAAAACCCACACTGTCCCACTAACAACAATTCTCCCAGTTACCTTAATGATGTCTCTTTTTCTTTTTGTTTGTTTTTACTTGTATATCTTTTTTATTTATGACCTTTTACTTTCAGATTTGTGACCTTTTCTGTTTGTATTTTTTTTTTTTTAGCCTCAATGAAGGTGTAGTGTATTTAGCCCCTGAAAAACATTGGATTTATTCTGCAATAAATCAATTTTTCCATTAAATACCTTGGATTCTTGATGCTGTCATTGGATTGTATGTTTGAGTTCAAAACAGCTTCATGGCACCTTGGGTAGGTGCAAACGTCTTAAGGTGCCTTTGAACATCTCTTCCAAGCAGTGTTAATTTTGAAGTCAAATTTCGATTTTAGTCATATTTTAGTCATCTGAATTGTTTTAGTCCTATTTTAGTTGACTAAAATCTAATGGGTTTGAGTTAAATTGTAATGCATTATGTAAGAAAATCTCTAGAAATTACAAACTCGATATATACTCCTGGAGTAAAAATCTAATAACATATTATTAATATATTTAAGATTTGAACATGCACTGCAGGCACAGATTTAGCCATTGTGATATATAACCCAGTGTTAATTTTGACATCACATTTTAATTTAGTTTTAGTCCTAGTCATTTGACCAAAATGCCATTTTAGCTTTAGTCGTATTCTAGTCGACTAAAAAAAGTGTTAACCACTTGCTGACCAGCCGCCGTCGTTATACGGCAGCAGGTCGGCTCGTTCCTGCGAATCACACAGAGCGGCGGTGCCGCGATGTCCGCCGGCCACCCACGGTCACTCCACAGCCAGCCAGAACGGGGATCTGTCAATGTAAACAAACAGATCCCCGTTCTAACAGGGGAGTTCACCTTGATCGGCTGTTCCTAGTGATTAGAAACAGCGATCTCTCTCTACTCCCAGTCCCCTCCCCCCACAGTTAGAAACCCCTCCCAGGGAACACACTTAACCCCTTGATCCCCCCTAGTGTTAACCCCTTTCCTGCCAGTGTCATTTACACAGTAATCAGCGGCTCTTTATAGCATTGATCGTTGTATAGATGTCAATGGTCCCAAAAAAGTGTCAAAAGTGTCTGATCTGTCTGCCGTAATGTCTCAGTCCCTCTAAAAATCGCTGATCACCGCCATAGCTAGTAAAAAAAAAAAGAAAAAATAATAAAAATGCCATAAATCTATCCCCTATTTTGTAGACGCTATAACTTTTGAGCAAACCAATCAATATACGCTTATGGCAATTTTTTTTTACCAAAAATATGTAGAAGAATACATTGTGGCCTAAACTGATGAAGAAATGTGTCTTTTACATTTTTTTTTTTGGGGGGGGGGATATTTATTACAGCAAAAAGTAACAAATATTGTTTTTTTTTTCAAAATTGTCAGTCTTCTTTTTGTTTATAGCGCAAAAAATAAAAATCGCAGAGGTGATCAAATACCACCAAAAGAAAGCTCTATTTGTGGGGGAAAAAATACAAAAATGTCATTTGGGTACAACGTCGCACGACCGCACAATTGTTAGTTAAAGCGACGCAGTGCCGCATCGCAAAAAATTTGCCTGATCATTAAGGGGGCAAATCTTCCGGTCCTTAAGTGGTTAATAGTGTGTTAACACTGCTTCCAAGATGGATAATTAAATGGGTGGACAAATCATGGCTCAAGTTGTCTTTCCAATAGACGACAATTTTTTGTGCTCTACTAGATGGCTACCACCGTGATAGAACTTTTTGGAAAAGTTATGCAATGGAGGATGCATCAATATTTATTTGTATTGGACAGTTTCATGTAGGTATAATGCCGCGTACACACGGTCGGATTTTCCGACGGAAAATGTTCTATGGGAGCTTGTTGTCGGAAATTCCGACCGTGTGTAGGCTCCATCAGCCATTTTCCATCGGAATTTCCGTCACACAAAATTTGAGATCTGCATCTCAAATTTTCCGACAACAAAATCTGTTGTCGTAAATTCCGATCGTGTGTACGCAATTCCGGCGCACAAAGTTCCGCGCATGCTCGGAATCAAGCAGAAGAGCCGCACTGGCTATTGAACTTCATTTTTCTCGGCTCGTTGTACATGTTGTACGTCACTGCGTTTTTGACGTTCGGAATTTCCGACAAGATATGTGTGACCGTGTGTATGCAAGACAAGTTTGAGCCAACATCCGTCGGAAATAAATCCATGGATTTTGTTATCGGAATGTCCGATCGTGTGTATGGGGCATAACATATCAAATCAAAGGGACACACTACTAAGTGATGACAAAGCCTAATTAAAGTGTTTTTTTTTTTTTGCAATAGAAGCAATACAGTACAGAACCTTGTTTACAAGTCGCCGCGCAAGACAAGGAAGAAAAGACGGAGACAGCTCTTCAGCTTTGTTAACATCGCCGATTGGGATTCTGAACGCTCAGTGTCATGGAAGGATAAACATAACACCGGGAGGCCAATGCCTAAACAGTTAATTATTGCGGTGGATGTCCCAGGAACATATGGTTACATCTCATTAAACAGCGGTTTGTAAACTTCACATGTCAAGACGGATCCTGGTGCTCCCTCCGGAGAGGAGTAAAAACCTTCTCAGGATAAAGTCGATCAGCGGGATTCAGACTTCTGAAGACTTCTCAAAGTGGAGACAAAGAACTGCCACTGCCCAAGAGCAGATGTAGAAATATGTAATGTCGGTGTTGTTATTATCAATCTGTGCAGGAAACATACAGTATATTGTGAATGTGTGAAATGTCATTATCCTAATATGTTATTTTGGTGGGGAATACTTATGGATGTATTTTTTTTTTCTTTTATGATTCTTTTAAGTGCAAAAGTAAATTCATTGCTGGATAGGTAGGAAATTTTGGATTTGCTGCTACCATGTGCTCACAAATGGGGAGCTTCTGGCCCAAAACTTTGCAGGTCTCCAGAAAAAAAAGGAACAACCTATGATGCAGTAAGTAGGCAGGTTTGGTCTGCCCTCCCCACTGTAGGTGGTGCTTTCCCGAAGCGGCAATGCAGAAGGGGAAGGCAGTCATGAGCAACTTGGTCCCTCTATGAATTCTTGCAGTCACCAGGGGAACAGCTGTCCGATTGGATACTGGTGCCCATCGTGACCTCTGTGGCCATATTGGGCATACCTCCCAACTTTTTGAGATGGGAATGAGGGACACCTGTAAAAGTGATAGTGTAGCGCTAAATGAAAATTTAACAATGTGTACTCTAGACACAATACAGCTATGGCCAACTAATATACAAGTGTTACATAGCCAAAACAAAGCTAGGGAAAAGCAGTGAGATGAACAAAAGTTCAAATAAAAATTAAATCAGTGAAGTGTACAGAGTCCACAATATTGTGACGAAATAGGTTCCTCCCGTGAGGGTGTCTTCAGTCACATATGGGTAACAAAAGGCTTGTCTGTAGTCATTTTTCAATGGACAAATGGAGTGGATACTTTTACCAGATATGGTGGACCCCAGATGTCATATGACAGAAGGGTCGTACAGGCTAAACGGATTCTCGTGGAGTATAGTACAAATGCGGAAGTCAGGCAAATCCTGATACGGTGTCACCAACTCTCGGTCCGTGGGTCTCCAAGATACTCTGCGGTCAGGACGATGGTCTGTGGGTCCACCTCTTCGTAGACTCCGAGGAACCAACACACGGAGAGAAGGGAAAGGGAAGAAAGACTCCAAATGGTGCAGGTCAAAACCGGATGGTTTATTGGTAATGAATCGAATATCAAATCACAGTACATTAAAAGTGATCACAAAACAGAATAAAAGATAAAAGCAATATGGGGTACAAGGAATGCTGGCCCAACGCGTTTCAACACTAGGAGGTCTTCAACTGGGGCAAAGAGGAGTAAGGAGTACGGAAAATGCGGGGACTACACCATTTCCTCTCAGGAAGCCTCCCATTTGGGTGTGGATCGGACAGGCCGCATTCCCGCTCCTCGCTGCAGAAGAATAACGTTCCTCTTCTTCTGTTTGTAAGTGGCTCCGGTCAGCTGTGCCTACCCACCGGGCTTAATTGTGCCTTGTAGGACTTTCTTAATACACTGTTTTTCATGCACCTTGGCCTCTGTGTATTCTCCCCCGCTCTCATGGGGGCCAGTAATTTGAAGGAATGAGGGTGGGCTCACAGCTGTCAGTGTGTGATGGACCTGTTGGGGAGAGCCAACAATTTCGAGAAGGAAGATACTTTAATTTTTTTTTTTTTTTTAAATGTTGGTGCATATCACCAAAAGCAGTGCCCGGACTTGGCGGTCACAGAGTGCACCGAATGATCATGGGAGGATGTTCATGGACACCCTCCTGGCAAAGTAATCCCATGCTCTTTCGGCTATAGTGCAGTTACAGAAACAAACCATTCAGGCTTTCTCCCCTTTAAGGCTGTGGTACACGCTTTTTGCTTCTGATTGACCACCCTAGAAGCAGAAACCTTTGGCTTGCGGGACAAATACAGCCAACTAGCCGTTTCATGGATTTGACCATAAGGAGCCGGCGAACCGTTTCATGGGTATGGGGATGGAGGATGTGTTGTGTTCTGATCTGGGACAGAAGACCATCCACCTTTATCTATACATGCCTACCACCCCTGCAGGGGTACCAGGAGCTGGTGAGTGGGGACCCTTAAGGGGGAGCACACGAGTCACCTCATTTTGATCAAGCACAAGAGTCACCTGATTGTTTGAGCACCTTGCCAATTTGGAGCTTCACTACATATATTTATTATTGATTTATTTTTTATCATTTTTAGTAACACTGCTGTTTTGGGACATTTTACCTATTGGACTTGTTTTTGTTATACACAATTTTTTTCCCATATAAGTTTGTCATAATAATTTTTGATGACAGTTGGGAATTATTCACTGTTCATTGCACAATTGGTGTATAATTTTTCCTTTATGATATATGTATCTTTTTATATTTGGATCACTTGCCTACTATTATTGATTATTATGATATGCATATTATTCATTTTTTGAGACATCTTTTTCACCATTTCTATTGGTTGGTTTTACACCATAGGCTTACGCTAACACACTATATAGTTTTTTCTGTTAATGCAAGTATTTAATATGTGGGGAGTACACCTTTATGTTTAAACAGGGAGCACATTCCCCCGAGTATAGGGAGCGCCACATACCCCATCTGTTTACTTTATTTATTCATTAGCTCCTTAGGGGGTCTATCAGGGGAGGCTGCATCCCTTTTTTGTCCTAAGCGTAGAGCTTTTTTTCTATTTTTCATGCACCTTGGCCTCTGTGTATTGAAGGAATGAGGGTGGGCTCACAGCTGTCAGTGTGTGATGGACATGTTAGGGAGAGCCAACAATTTCGAGAAGGAAGATACTTTTATTTAATTTTTTTTTTTTTTTAAATGTTGGTGCATATCACCAAAAGCAGTGCCTGGCTTCCTGTACCTTTTTCTTTGACGATAGCTTGCTTATTAGTCTTAAAAATGGCAAAAGTGTAATAATAAAATTCAACCCCCTTAGACTTCAATAGGGTTCACTGAAAGGTTTGTAAATTTTAAATTTTGATCTAGTTTCGCAGAACTTTTGCGAACCGAAACTGGGCAGATTCACTCATATATATATATTGTTGGATTTCTTACAGAGGAGAGCCGGCTGGATCATCAGAGAGCGGGGAATGTCGCTGTAATGCCCCGTACACACGGTCGGACATTGATTGGAAAATCCGATAACAAAATCCATGGATTTTTCCCGACAGATGTTGGCTCAAACTTGTTTTGCATACACACGGTCGCACAAAGTTGTCGGAATTTCCGATCGTTCTGAACGCGGTGACGTAAAACGCGTACGTCAGGACTATAAACGGAGCAGTAGCCAATAGCTTTCGTCTCTTAATTTATTCTGAGCGTGCGTGGCACTTTGTGCGTCGGAATTGTGTACACATGATCGGAATTTCCGACAACGGATTTTGTTGTCGGAAAATTTTATAGCCTGCTCTCAAACTTTGTGTGTCGGAAATTCCAATGGAAAAAGTCAGATGGAGCCCACACACGGTCGGAATTTCCGACAACACACTCCGATCATACATTTTCCGTCGGAAAATCCGACCGTGTGTACGGGGCATAACAGCTTTCATTTGAATTGCCCAGTGTTCCTGGTGCTCGCCGTTACATACAGTCCCAACCTCCTGGCCTGGCTCCTATGATAGACATCACACGTCCCGGCATTGGACCGGTGTACTGTCTATTAAAGGAGCCAGGCCAGGAAACTGTGTGTGATGGCGAGCGCCGGAAACACTGGGCAATTCAAATGAAACCTGTTATGCCCCGTACACACGGTCGGACATTGATCGGACATTCCGACATCAAAATCCATGGATTTTTTCCGACGGATGTTGGCTCAAACTTGTCTTGCATACACACGGTCACACAAAGTTGTCGGAAAATCCGATCATTCTGAACGCGGTGACGTAAAACACGTACGTCGGAACTATAAACGGGGCAGTAACCAAAAGCTTTCATCTCTTTATTTATTCTGAGCATGCGTGGTACTTTGTGCGTCGGATTTGTGTACACACGATCGGAAATTCCGACAACGAATTTTGTTGTCGGAAAATTTTATAGCAAGCTCTCAAACTTTAAGTCGGAAAATCCGATGGAAAATGTGTGATGGAGCCCACACACGGTCGGAATTTCCGACAACAAGATCCTATCACACATTTTCCGTCGGAAAATCCGATTGTGTGTACGGGGCATTAGAGAAGTTCCCCACTCTGTGATGATCCGGCCGGCTCTCCTCTTCCTCTCTTCTCTCTTCCCCTGGGTGATCGCTGAGAGAACGGCTCTGAGTTAACCCCGCCTGCTGGCGGTGCTCGCCCCCCCTCCGAGGCAGCCCCACACTCGCAAAATGCGAGCAGGCGCGTGGAAATTTTGAGGGCTGGACTAAGGACACTTCAGCTTAAAGTGTTTCTAAATGCAGAAGTTTTTTTTTTTTTTTTTTTTTACTTTAACCGCTTCCGGACCAGCTACAGGTTGGCTCTCTTGCGCTAAACCACGTAATTATACGTGGGCTCGCGGGGTCCGGATAGCAGGCGCGCATGTCCACTGAACAGCGGGGGTGCCGATGCTCTTGACCACCGGCCACGAGCGATCGTGACCAGGAGACACAGAACAGGGACGAGTGTGTGTAAACACACACTTCCCTGTTCTGTTCTGACAGGAGTGACAGATCGTGTGTTCCTATTAGCTAGGAACCACGATCCGTCACTTCCTGTAGTTAGTCCCCTCCCACTTCAGTTAGAATCACCTCCCAGGGAACACAGTTTACCCCTTGAGCGCCCCCTAATGTTAACCCCTTCACTGCCAGTGACATTTTTACAGTAATCAATGCATTTTTAATCGCATGATCTCTGTATTAATGACAATGATTCCAAAAATGTGGCAAAATTGTCCGATGTGTCCGCCATAATGTTGCAGTCATGATAAAAATCGCAGATCGCCGCCATTACTAGTAAAAAATAAAATAATAATAAAAATGCTAAAAATCTATCCCCTATTTTGTAGACGCTATAACTTTTGTGCAAATCAGTCAATATATGCTTATTGCGATTTTTTTTTTACCAAAAATATGTAGACGAATACATATCGGCCTAAACTGAGCAAAAAAAAAATTTTTTTATATATTTTTGGGGGATATTTATTATAGCAAAATGTAAAAAATAATGCGTATTTATTCAAAATTGTCGCTCATTTTTTTGTTTATAGCGCAAAAAATAAAAAACGCAGAGGCGTTCAAATTTCACTAAAAGAAAGCTCTATTTGTGGGAAAAAAAGGACGTTAATTATGTTTGGGTACAACGTCACACGACTGTCAGTTAAAGCGACGCAGTGCCGAATCGCAAAAAGTGCTCAGGTTAGGAAGGGGGTAAATTCTTCCGGGGCTGAAGTGGTTAATGCATTCTATGCATTAAAATAAAAAATCTTCTGCATGCAGCTCCCCCAGCCCCCCCTTACACATGAGCCTGACAAGCGTTTCTCTCCCTCCTCATTGGCTCACACTAAGCACACAGCCAAGATAACAAAGGAGTGGCTACGAGACAACTCTGTGAATGTCCTTGAGTGGCCCAGCAAAGAGCCCAGACTTGAACCCGATTGAACATCTCTGGAGAGATCTGAAAATTGCTGTGCACCGATGCTCCCCATCCAACCTGATGGAGCTTGAGAGGTCCTACAAAGAAGAATGGGAGCAACTGCCCAGAAATAGGTGTGCCAAGCTTGTAGCCTCATACTCAAAAAGACTTGAGGCTGTAAATGTGCCAAAGGTGCTTCAACAAAGTATTGAACAAAGGCTGTGAATACTTATGTACATGGGATTTCTTCATTTTTTTTTTTTTACTTTTAATACATTTGCAAAAATTTCAAACAAACTTCTTTCACATTGTCATTATGGGGTAATGTTTGTAGAATTTTTAAGGAAAATAATGAATTTAATCAATTTTGGAATAAGGCTGTGACATAACAAAATGTAGAATAAGTGAAGCACTGTGAATACTTTCTGGATGCACTGTATAATTCCCACAAATACAACAGTGCACATACTGTAGCGTCCATATACCTGAAAAAGATATATAATGATTCAAATATTTTTATCCAATGTGAAGAATCCAGTGACTCAACAGTCAAACTGTTATTAATGAGCCGTAACAAGCCACCCACTGTGATGTACCTCCACCTTTTATGAAGAATGCACACTCACTAGGATATATTGCTGTCTATGAAATGGAACAGCAATCAGCGTCATAGTACCTCTCCAAGAATATATCTCTCAGTTCTGGTCAACTGCAAACTGCCAGATCTTTCTCTCTTTACAGGTGTATATCTCGGATCAGCACTCACTACACAAAGGAACCACCAGCAACAAGAGAAATTCTCATTGTGTAGTATTTAATGGTGACTCAGAGTGCATAACAAAGGTAAAAACATACATCTAAAAAAAATCCATATAAAAAGTACATGCCACTTGTTACACTTACATGAAGGGCCGCCAAACCTACAAGGGATGGCGGTGCGACCTCAAGCAGATATGCTAGCCCAACGCTGTTTTGCGCGTCTTCGGGAGCTTGTGGGTTATTTTATGTTGTGGTGGTTAAGGAAGGGTCTAAGTCACTATAGTTGTGTCTGTGGTTCTTGGTTTCGTGCCATGTTTCACTATGGACGAGTGGACACCATCCTGAGGACCTTGAGTTCACCCAAACATCGAGAGCAACCTCTCATGGAGACCTTTGCTGTCTGGGAGGGGGAGCAAAGCATACTGATATTTTATACGTGACATGAGTTCAGCTTTAACCTGTCACCCGTGTCACTTCATTTGCCCCATCTACACCAGCTCGTTGAAATAACGTACATTTTTTTACATGCTTTGTTGGTAGGTTTTTGCGTGACGGCATAGAGCAACCAAAGTTACATAGTTACATAGTCATTTCGGTTGAAAAAAGACACAAGTCCATCTAGTTGAACCATAAAAATAAAAAATAAAAAAAATTAAATAAAATAAAAAATATCATACAATCCCATATACCCAATCCTATACCCACAGTTGATCCAGAGGAAGGCGAAAGAAAAACAGAAAAGCGTGATCCAATTTGCTACAGCAGGGGAAAAAATTCCTTCTTGATCCCAGAGAGGCAATCGGATTTTCCCTGGATCAACTTTAACAATAAATGTTAGTAGAAAGTAGTTGGAATGATGGACTTTATAGGCATAACACAGAAGATTAAAAAAGAATTTAGATATTTATTACAAAAGTTGTTAAAAAAACATGTACATAGACTATGTACATGTTTTTTTAACAACTTTTATAATAAATATCTAAATTCTTTTTTAATCTTCTGTGTTATGCCTATAAAGTCCATCATTCCAACTACTTTCTAATAATTTTCAATATCGGGACGTGGCACTAATTATTTATGCACCGTATCCACAGTGCCACTCTGTGGTGATACGAACTCCTTTAGAATATAAATGTTAGTACCCAGTTATATTCTGTACATTTAGGAATGAATCCAGGCCTTTCTTAAAGCAATCTACTGAGCTGGCCAGAACCACCTCTGGAGGGAGTCTATACCACTTGAATGGGCTACCCGATGCGCAACATATGCGCAAAAAAAAGCTCCTGCACCGTTTTGGGTGGTGAACTTCACACTTTTTTACTGTGCGTTTTAGTGCTTTTTCTAGCTGTTTTTGGGGTACTATTAACAATTAATGGCACCATAGGTGTGTGCAGCCTATTGCATTAGGGTGTGCACCCCAAAGCTCAAACACACATGGGCAGTAGAGAAGTGGACGGTGTCAGTAGAGCAGTGGGTGGTGTCCGTAGATTTTTGTTTTTATTATTTTATTTTGTTATTTTTTTACAATTTTATAATTTTTTAATTATTTTTGTACAATATTATTTTTACAATTTGTTAGGAGCCCCATTGAGGGGCTTTGGTGATATAGCAGAGAAAGGGACTGAGGACAGAGATTCCCCAGTCCCTTTCTCTGTAGCTTCAGCTGCCATAGGGGTAGGGGTGTTCGGCAGGGGAAATCTGAATTGCACAGGGTGATTAGGGTGTGCCCAGGCACGCCCAGCACGCCCTGTGTGCACACCTATGAATGGCACCACAAGTGTGACGCATGTTTTTGCCCCCATTCTTGAACCACGCAGGTGGCCTACAAGAACTCTTGTCGTCACAGTTATTATTTTTTGCTGCAGACCTACCTGACGTCCAATAGGAAGCTGTCTGGTATTTTAGACTTTAATTACAAGAAATAATGCAAAGCTAATGAATCATCCAATGTAAGTTGGATTCTCAGCTGCTCCTCCTGTACATGGCAAACAAAAAGTCACTAGCCTTCCAGCTAAGGCAAATAAATATCACCCAGCAGAAGTCGGCCGTGTTCGTGAAGCGGGGACTGCGAAGCAACGGAAGTCTGTTTATCCCCGAGCCTCGAAAAACTGTTCCTTTGATTCCCTAAATCTGCAAAAGAAAAAGAATATTGGAACATCTGGTGTTTTTGTTCTTTCCACAAACAGTGCCCCTGCTTCATTCAGAGATGAAGCCGTTTTAACTCAATATATATTTATGACCTTCTGCACGCACACGTTTTCTCCCCGCATTAATCAGCCATCTTTCCATGCCTGTCAGAAGATAAAATAATGGAGCAACTTTCACAGCACTTCTGGAAATAAAATAAGAAAAGACCCAATCGTTTATTTTTAGTTTTTAGGTAGCGGACGCTAGGCTGCTGGCAATCATTAGAACTTACTAATAATATAGCAAAACTGCAATACTATGCAATGTCTCAAGGTACAATAATATTACATAGTTACAGTGTAACAGGAGTACACCCAGCACTGTGTCTTGGCCCAGGCCTAGGGCGGCACTTTGCGGAGGGGGCAGCAAAAAAGCCGAAAAAAGCCCCCCACCTCTTCCGAGTCCCGACGGCCACACAAATACAGTCTCCCATAAAGCGGCATAAAGTGACTGGCAGGGGCGGTCTCAGCTCACCTCGACTATGCTCGTGCTAGGGGAGCGGGCGGTCTTGACTCACCTTGGCTTGGCTTGGCTCGGGCGGAGGGGACAGTCACAGTGATGTAAGTATTGATAACCGGCAAATGTATTAGAAGAAGGACGATGATCATGTTAGAGAAGATGCTGATCATGCCCACAGCCTCTGACCATGTACGCAGCCTTTGATCATGTCCCCAGCCTCTGACTATGTCCCCAGCCTCTGACTATGTCCCCAGCCTCTGACCATGTCCATAGCCCCTGATCATGTCTGCAGCCTCTGATCATGTCCCCAGCCTCTAACCATGTCCCCAGCCTCTGACCATGTCCCCAGCTTCTGACCATATCCCCAGCCTCTGATCATGTCCCCAGCCTCTGACCATGTCCGCAGTCTATGATTATCTCTTGTATCATGTCTGCAGTTTCTGATCATGTCTGCAGTCTCTGACCGTCTCAAGTATCATGTCTGCAGTCTCTAACCATCTCTTTTATCATGTCTGCAGTTTCCGACTATCGCTTGTATCATGTTTGCAATCTCTGACCAACTCCTGTATCATGTCCCCAGCTTCTAATCATGTCTGCAGTCTCTGACCATATCCTGTATCATGTCTGCAGTCTCTAACCATCTTCTGTATCATGTCTGCAGCCTCTGACCATCTCTTGTATCATGTTCGCAGTTTTTGATCCTGTCTGCAGTCTCTGACCATCTCCTGTATCATGTCTGCAGTCTCTAACCATCACTTTTATGATACAAGAGATAGTCAGAAACTGCAGATATGATAAAAGAGATGGTTAGAGACTGCAGACATGATACATGAGACGGTCAGAGACTGCAGACATGATCAGAGACTGCAGACATGATACAAGAGATGGTCAGAGGCTGCAGACATGATACAAGAGATGGTCAGAGACTGCAGACATGATACAGGAGATGGTCAGAGACTAAAATAAGGAAGTTGATAGCCAGTAGCCAATAGCTGCCCTTGCGTCTGTTTTCGTCCGTCGGACTAGCATACAGACGAGCGGATTTTTCGACCGGACTCGAGCCCGTCGGAAAGATTTGAAACATGTTTCAAATCTAAAGTCCGTCAGATTTTTGACCGAAAAAGTCTGCTGCAGGTCCGATGAAGCCCACACACGGTCGATTTGTCTGCCGGATTCGGTCCGTCGGACCAGTCCGGTCGAAAAGTCTGCCCGTGTGTACACTGCATTAGACTGGTGGAGGAACAAGCAGAACAAGGAGCCAATTGTGAGCACTGCCTTGTAAGAAACTTGCTGATAGAGTGGACCAGAGATGAGCCCATCAGTCTTCTGCTGCTTTTTTGTACTGTCCAGTTACAGGCTAGGGTTGAGGCAAAACCCGTAAATGTTACTTTAGCAGAAAAAAATCAGGTTTCCTCTCCTACTAGTCAGGACTGTGCTGTGTGGCAGAGCTGTGAAAATTTCAAGATTGGATGAACAGGATGAATTAAGGACGACCAGATGAATAAACTGGATAAAGTGAACTGGATGAGTACAATTTCTTTGGCAGGTAAAACAACTCTCTTCTATGTATATTCCATCGGTGTATCCAGCTGCTGTCTGGAGCTCAGATTCATACTTGACCTGAGATCCTGGGATGGTGCTCTGAGATACCAACACACTAACAAACTGATGACCAAGAATTACGGAGGCTGGTGCAAGGATTTCACTGCTGTAATAACCTCCATTACATTCCCCATTTTTGGAACCTATTTTTTGCAACCCATTCACTTTTAGAATGATTTAAGAAAAGTCAAGGGTGCCGCTGCCTTTTCTCCTCCCACCGACCAACCCCCCTTGGGCTTTTCCCTGGTCCCTCCAAGGGGTGACTTCTTGCAAGCAGTGTGAAGATGGGGGTCTTTGCTGCCTCTTCTGATGGTGGAGGAACATTGTGGGGGCCTCTCGGGATCGCTGTGATTGGTGGTGTTTTTGGAAGAATAGCAATCTTTCCAACCGTGGCATGAAATTTTTCTCGTCAACGAATGAGCAAATTCCCCTGAAGAAGACCTTTACCTATACGGGTCGAAACGCGTAGGGATATCATGCGAAACTCTACACAAGTTTACGGCATTTATAATATGTATTGAGTTTACATGTGATCTTCTCACATTGACGAGATGTTCTTTTTTATATGCAAGGATCCAAATTGCTTTTTACAACTCCTAAGCAAATCATGCCCCTATCCCTTTGTTTTGTTACTTCAATATGAATAAAGAATTTCAATTTTTAACTCTGTTATGGTCACTTTGATTGGAACACCTACTTAGCTGCTAAAAAACCCCTTGAGGGATTTTCCATTTAACATACTTGACCTTTTTTACCTAAAATAATGCTCCGTACACACGATCGGAAATGCCGCCAGCAAAAGTCGGATGTGAGCTTTTGGTCAGAAAATGCGACCGTGTGTATGCTCCATTAGGCTTTTGTTGGCGGAATTCCAGCCAGCAAAAGATTGAGGGCAGGTTCTCTACTTTTTGGTTGAAAAAAGTTCCTATCCGAAAATGCATTCGTCTGTATGCAATTTGGACGCACAAAAAATATGCATGCTCGGAAACAATTTGACGCATGCTCGGAAGCATTAAACTTCATTTTCTCGGCTCGTCGTAGTGTTGTACGTCACCGCGTTCTTGACGGTCGAAAGTTCAGAGAACTTTTGTGTGATCGTGTGTATGCAAGGCAAGCTTGAGCGGAATTCCGTCGGAAAAAAACATCCAAGATTTTTCTGATGGAATTTCTGATCGTGTGTATGGGGCATTAGTGTAAACCCTTCATTTTTTTTTTTAAATACCAAACATGTTATACTTACCTGCTCTATGTAATGGTTTTGCACAGAGCGGCCCCGATCCTCCTCTTCTCGGGAACCTCAGCGCTATATTTTTTAATTGAGATATTTCAGAAAAATATATCGCTTTATGGCCACTAGACCCCCCCAGAGCCCAACACGCAGTCCATGGGTTTACCTTTTACTGCCACTGATTCCTAGACATGTGCAATTCGGTTCGTAATGTATAGATTTTCGTACGAATTTGTTAGTACTCATACATTCGGATCAATCATCCGAATAGCTGAAAGAACCAAAATACGAAAAATAAGAAATTACGAATAAGTAAAATAACGAACACGCGAAAATACGAATTTACGAACGGACAAACTTCCGAAACTACGAAACAGTAAAAGAAAGAAAATTACATCCATAACGAAGGATTTGCATTTCGTACTTTCAATCCTTTGTCTGTTCGTAATTGCGTATGTTCGTATTTTCATTCGTGTGTTCGTAATTTCGTTTCTTCGTGTCCTCGAATCGTTCTTTTGAATGGACAGTATAATGCCCCGTACACACGGTCGGATTTTCCGATGGAAAATGTTCGATGGGAGCTTGTTGTCGGAAATTCCGACCGTGTGTAGGCTCCATCGGACATTTTCCATCGGAAATTTCCGTCACACAAAATTTGAGATCTAGATCTCAAATTTTCCGACAACAAAATCCGTTGTCGTAAATTCCGATTGTGTGTACACAATTCCGACGCACAAAAGTACACGCATGCTCGGAATCAAGCAGAAGAGCCGCACTGGCTATTGAACTTCATTTTTCTCAGCTCGTCATACGTGTTGTACGTCACCGCGTTCTTGACGTTCGGAATTTCCGACAAGATTTGTGTGACCGTGTGTATGCAAGACAAGTTTGAGCCAACATCCGTCGGAAAAAAAACATGGATTTTGTTGTCGGAATGTGCGATCATGTGTACGCGGCATAAGTGTAACTTAATATGTATGTTCGTAATTTCGTGTTCTCGAATCGTTCTTTCGAATGGGCAGTGTATTAGTGAGTGATGTATCTTACTTAATATCTTTAGCCAATCATCTTATCACTTTTGTGTCGGAGTCACACGGCATTCCTGAATCTTTTTAGATTCAGTTGAGGAGGAGACGGAGTCCGGTCTTGTGACTGAGGGAGTGGACTGGAGTAAGTACAGGACTTATTAGAAAAGCAAGCATAGGATTATTATTCTTTATTTCCTACGAAAGTACGAATCAACGAAAAAGGCAATCTCACAAAAGTAACAATTACTAAATTACGAGTAGTGTACCGAATAAACGAAAATTATCGTTTAAATTATTATTATTTATATTATTATTTAAATTATTATTATTATTATTATTATCGAAAATTATTATTAATAAACAAAAAAAAATCTAACAAAATTACGAATAATTTCGAATCAAAGAAAATATAACTGTTACGAAAATACAAATGAGTCCGAATATAAAAACTTGCGTCTTACGGAATTACGAATCGTTACGAATCAACGGAAATGTAAAGAAACGAAACAAAACAAATATTTTTGTTGTGCAGATGTCTGCTGATTCCTGTCTTGCATTGGTGGACATGGCAGTGAACTTCCAACTACCCCATCTGCCCCTCCTGCATTTGTGGTCATGGAGGATTACATTGCAATTCTACTGTGGGTAGGGGGTTAATAGTACTGACAACAGTGCTGGAGGTTATTATTGCATCCACTGACACCAGTGTTGGGGGTTATAACTGCATCCACTGACACAAATGCTGGGAGTTCTTATTGTCTACACCAGGGGTCTTCAAACTTTCTACACACAGGGCCAGTTTACTGTCCTGTAGGCTTTAGGGGGGCCCGACTGTGGTGAATGGGAGTAGAAAAGGTCCCAACCTCAGTGGGGAAAAAATAATGCTCTGTCGTTAGTTTCAGTGGGAGCAATTGTGCCTCATCATTGGAGTCCATGGTAGGAATTGTGCCCCATCATTGGTGTCACTGGGCGCCATCGTTGGTTCCATTGGGAGAAATTGTGCCTCTTCATTGGTGTCACTGAGCGCCATCGTTGGTTCCATTGGGAGAAATTGTGCCCCATCATTGGTGTCACTGGGCACCATCGTTGGTTCTATTGGGAGAAATTGTGCCTCTTCATTGGTGTCAGTGGGGGAAATGATGCCCCATTGTTGGTATCAGTGGATGAAATAGTGCCCTGAGGGCCAGATAAAAGCAGGCAAATGGCCGCATCTGGCCCCCGGCCTGCAGTTTGGAGACCATTGGTCTACACTGACACCAATATTGAGGGTTATTATTGCATCCACTGACATCAATGTTGAGGGGTATTATTGCATCCACTGACATAAATGCTGAGGGTTATTATTGTGTCCACTGATACCAATGTTGGGGGTTAATATTGCATCCACTGATACCAATGTTGGGGGTTAATATTGCATCCACTGATACCAATGTTGGGGGTTATTATTGCGTCGACTGACTCCGGTTTTGGGGGTTATAACTGCATCCACTGACACAAATGCTGGGAGTTCTTATTGTCTATACCAGGGGTCTCCAAACTTTCTACACAAAGGGCCAGTTTACGGTCCTGTAGGCTTTAGGGGGGCCCGAATGTGGTGAATGGGAGTAGAAAAGATTCCAACGTCAGTGGGGAAATGTTTGGGATTATTATTGCATCCACTGATACCAAAGTTGGGGGTTATTATTGTGTCCACTGACACCAACGTTGGGAGTTATTATTGCGTCCACTGATACCAATGTTGGGGATTATTATTGCATCCACTGATACCAATGTTGGGGGTTATTATTGCATCCACTGATATCAATGTTGGGGGCTTTTATTGCATCCACTGACACCAATGCTGGGCGTAATTATTGCGTCCACTGACACCAACTTTGGGAGTTATTATTGTATCCACTGATACCAATGTTTTGGATTATTATTGCGTCCACTGACACCAATGTTGGTCGTTTATTATTGTGTCCGCTAACACCAATGTAGAGGGTTATTATTGCATCCACTGATGCCAATGCTGGGGGTTATTACTGCATCCACTGGCACCAATGTTGGGACTTATTATTGTGCCCACTGATTCCAATGTTGAGGGGTATTAGTGCGTCCTTTGACACCAATGCTGGGGGTTATTAAGGCATCCACTGACACGAACATTGAGGGTTACTATTGAATCCACTGACACCACTGCTGGGTGTTATTATTGCGTCCTCTGACACCAATGGTGGAGGTTATTATTATTGCCACTGACACCAAAGCTAGAATTATTGTGCTCCAACTTCTTCAGTGAGCATTGCGATACATTGAAAAAAAGCAGCAGGGCCAAAATTTTTGGCTGTTACGTTACAGCTCACTCATTTTAAATGGATTGCCTAACTTGAAGCAATGCACCTCAATGCACAAAAATGTGCTGCAATTGTGCAACCCTCTGGAAGTGTCAGGTGTTGGGCTTGAGGCTCTCTATAATTTTCAGGTTGACCATCACTGTGCTAGATGGAGATGATGATCATAGGACATCACAGTATTAGAGAAACGTGGGGAACACTTGTGCAGCCTGAATGAATGCTTGTGACATTCGTCAAACAAATGCTTTATTAATGGACCCCTTTGTTTCTTTTAAAAATAACTCAAATAAAAAATGTCCAGCAAATATATTACAATGCAAAATAATTTGTGTTCTTGGCTCTTCTTTAATGTTCCCTATGTAATTCCATTACTCTAGTAATGACCACCCTGTAGACTTATTGCGCTCTATCCACAATGCTAAGAACTTTTTTCTTCCTTTATGTTCATATTTCAAGTGAAAGCTGAGGCTGCGATTCAGCAGGGAGAGCTGGTGTGTGCATGTGTCATTCAGACTCACTTTTCATGTATGACGAGTCAACAGATGCAGAACACCTTCTGTATTATTGATTCTGCTGGGAAACAGGGGGCCACGAGCTGGACCTGTGCTATTTACACAGAAACACAGGCCGAGGAAAGAGACAAGCGCAGAACGGCAGATATAAAACATCTGATATTTCATGACTTTATCCATCTCTCTCTGTGCAATCAACATAGATAACCAACACATACCATTGTGCATTAACGCACTGCTGCCAGCAAGTCAGTAAAAGGTACAAAAAGCTAATAGGGAATGGACCGAGGGAAATGCGGTCTAGGCTTTAGGCTATGTTTGCACTTCTGGCAATGCACAAAAATCATAATCTTAATTCTTAACCACTTCAAGACCACCCCATAACAGATATACTGCTATAGGGCGGCGCTCCTGTTGTGTATGTTTGAAAATATGTTGTCAAAAGTATTGGGACACCTGCCTTTACACGCACATGGACTTAAATGGCATCCCAGTCTTAGTCCATATTGAGTTGGCCCACCCTTTGCAGCTATAACAGCTTCAACTCTTCTGGGAAGGCTGTCTACAAGGTTTAGGAGTGTGTAAGGAAGGGACACACACTCCTTTACACAGGACACAGCTGAGGCTGTCAATCACAGGCTGTGTGCAGGAGCTCCCTTCCCTGTCATCTTTTTTCTCTTGGTGTCAGGAAAACTTGTCAGAAGTGACTCATGCTGATAGCAGAGGAACAAAGCAGCAGACAGAAATGACACTTAGTGCTCTTAATTGAGACAAGTACACACTATAGAGCAGTGGTCTCTAAACTGGGGTGCGCATTCAGCCCCTTGCCTTGCCTTTATCTGGCCCTTGGGGCACTATTTCTCCCACTGATGCCAATGATGGGGCACCATTCCTCCCAATGACACCAACAATGGGGCACTATCCCCCCCCCATTAGAACAAATGATGGAGTGTTGATTACTCCTATTGACGGCATGGCATCTTCTACTCCCACCAGCCACACTCCGGCCCCCCCAAACCTTGAAGGACTGTAAACTTGCCCTTTGTTTAGAAAGTTCGGGGAGGGATATGCTTTGTTCATATTTCATGTCTGAGGTTTACACCTACTGTAAACGATCAATTTTTACTACTTCTGGCCAACAGGTACATCTCCAGCCTCTTGTTCATGTTTACCAAGCTAACCTTAACTACTTTGTTTAAAAAAAAAAAGGGTCCATGTTTTTTTACACGGTTGCATAGCTGAAGCCCAGATGTACCTGAATAATGACAAAATGACGTGGACACTCCTCCTAAATATTGAGTTCAGGTGTTTCTATTGAAGGGTACTGTTAATGTTACAGTATTCAAAGACATTTTAGGCAATGGTGGCTACAATTTTGAGAATGTGCTTTTCTGTTCCAGCATGACTGTGCCCTATAACTAGCTCCATAAATACCTGGTTTGATGAGTTTGGTGTGAAGGAACTTGAGTGGCCTTCACAGAGCCCTGACCTCAATGATACTGAACATCTTTGGTTGAGTTGCAAAACCGAGCTAGGTCTTCTCACCCAACATCAGTACCTGACCTCACGAATGTTTGTTTGGTTAATCTTGGGAAATCTTGTGGAAAGCCTTCCTAGAAGATTGAGGACTCTTATGCCCCGTACACACGGTTGGATTTTCCGATGGACAATGTCCGATCAGAGCGTGTTGTTGGACATTCCGACCGTGTGTGGGCTCTATCGGACATTTTCCATCGGATTTTCCGACACACAAAGTTTGAGAGCAGGCTATAAAATTTTCCGACAACAAAATCCGATCGCGTAAATTCCGACCTTGTGTGGCCTTGTTCCGACGCACAAAGTGCCACGCATGCTCAGAAGAAATTCCGAGACGGAACAGCTCAGTCTGGTAAACTTAGCGTTCGCAATGGATACAACACTTTCGTCACGGTGCAATGTTAAAAATGGTTTAATACAGCGCACTCTCTTCTTCTTTATAATGTGAGAAGAATGAAGTAGTTTTGCTGCTAATATTCACACAGACTTCTCACAAACTTATTTCTTTATTATTTATCGGGATTCCCTTAATATATTTTGATTTGTCACATCTGACCAAAATATTTTTAGTTTTTTTTTTTTTTTAAAGGCAGATTTTTTTTAAATTTTAGGTTTGTATTTTTTCCAAGGCTGATCTTTGTTTTATTTTATTTTTAGTTTTACTCCAGAATATTTTTGTGTGTGTTTTGTGTGTCAAGTTACCACAACACCATTATTATCTTGTATTATTTACTCTCAAGGAGATTGTTTGGTGTTGGTGTCCCTGGTTAATTTCACATTGTACTTTTGAAATGTACCTGAATCCTCACAAACAAACTGTCCTTTTTGAAGGAAAATACACATAGGCAAGTATAATAGAAACCAAAAATCCTTTATTAAGGGCTCAGAACCAAACAAAGAGGGAGGCAACGCTGGATAAACAGCAGAAATTAGCGAAGCCTTGGACCCCCAGGGCAGACATCAATTCTTGAACATCAAAATTGGTGGCCTGAGGAGTCCATATGTAAGGGAGTGAAGTCTGGTCCAGAAGTCCCAGAGATCCGGAAAGCAGCAGATGACATCTGTGTCCCCAGGCTGTGGTACCACAAGAGGCTGCATCTTTTGGCCGACCAGACTGGATCCAGGGTCCTCACTTTCTGGTCTTCCTTCCATGCTTCATTCCGGGCTGTGGCTCTGCTGTTGGAGATGTGGCAGGAGGAGGAGTAGGACCTGGAGGAGGAGGAGGACTAGTAGGACCTGGAGGAGGAGGAGGAGGAGGAGGACCTGGAGGAGGAGGAGGAGGACCACGTGTGAGGTCACAAATGTGGGTATCAGATGTTATTTGGGCCCTCAACCCCTTATTGAGAGCTTCCAACATTAATGACTCACACATGAGTTGTTGTCCCTCCTCCATCCGCTGCATTTTACAGGCAATTATGGCAGCAAAGTCCTCCTCCACAGTGTGTGGTGCTCCCAGGGCCTCTGTAGCCTTCCAAAAGAGGCCTATGGCAGCCTCCTCTAGGGCATTCCTCCTCCTGCCACTTTCTCTTTCCAGGTGTAGGGGAGGGATTGGCAGATCAGGCAGGCGGCTCTGCCCGGCCACCTCCTGGCTGAGACTTCCCTGTGTATGAAAAAGGGACATGATTGTAATGTTTTGCATTATCAATCACAATCATAAATTAGTACTCCAAACTAACATCTAGTTAACATCATTGATTGGACAACCTGAAATATTTAGAGGAATGCTATACCTGGCTCAAGCTGGGCTCCTCCACATGTTGCTGCCTGGAAGGCCCAGGTTGGGCATCAGAAGCCTCAGCTTGGGGGGAAGGAAGCGTGGAAGGAAGACTGGAGAGTGATGACCTGGGTTCAGTCTGACCTGCCAGAAAATGCAGCCTGTCATAGTACCACATCCTGGGGACATAGATGTCATCTGCTGCTCCGGATCTCTGCGAATCCTGGACTTTCTTGCGCTCCCTTACATATGTGCTCCTCAGGCCACCAATTAGGATCTTCAAATAGGTGATGTCTGCCGTGGGGATCACCTGCTTCACAATTTCCAACAATTGATCCAGCGCTGCCTTCCTCTTTGTTTGGTTCTTATAATGTGGGTGGTTGATCTCCCACAGACAAGGCAGCTCCCTGAACATTGAATATTGCCATGAAGTCGGTATCGTTCAAGATATCCATTTTCACTGCAAGACACAACACAAGACAAACCCTAATGTTAGCCAAAACTCTCCTAATCTTGTTACAATATAGGCCTTAATCTAGAAGCAGTATAGGCCCAAGTTTGTCTCTTACCTTCGTTCTTACGATCGGCGCCTCCGATGCTCCTTCCTCCACTCACAGATCGTACGTAATACGCACGCGTGTTACGCTTTATACACACTGCGCATGCGTTTAACTCCGCCCGCCCCTGATGTTCTTTCTAGTCTATTCCCCGCCCCTTTTCATTCTGCGCAGTGGGGGAAGAGCACATGGTGGATACACAGCAGGTGCGTGCTAATTACAGGAAGGAGGAGGAGGAGGAAAGCCCGGATCCGGACACGTCCCGATCCAGAAGGAGATTTAAGGCCTCAAATATGTCCTTTGGGGAGATGTTGGAGATGGTTGACTTCCTGAAGAAGGCCGACTATGATGGGAAGTATGGACCTTACCCCAACCCCAATGTCAGAAAGGCCAAGATCATGGCGAAAGTGGTCAGGAGTCTGCACCGGAATTTCGGGGTACGTCGATCGAAAGATCAGCTCAGGAAACGGTGGTTGGACCTCAAATTACGAGAACATGAGCAGTACAGAAAGATCCGGAGAGTGCTGCAAAAAAGTAAGTAATTGTGCTGTGTTCCTATTCTTTATGTTTATTACATTCGTGCTGCTCCATGTGCTTTTCTTAAAAGTGTACATTTTAAAATGGCAACTTTCATTTTCATGGGCACATTATTCGTTCGTATCAAACAATTTTCTTTCTGCCTATAAAACAGCATTGTTTTGGCCATATGCATTTGGCCACATTTTTTACGCCCTACTTGTATGAAACTAATTTGGTTGTGTAGATGTGTTTGTTACTAGAATGAAATGCAAACTTTGATTCTGTGTAAGGAGAGGACACTGAGCAGCTGTTATCACATCTGGACACTGGAGCACTAGTGTGGGACCCCAGAACACCATTTTTATTAGGGGGGCCACACAGGTGCTCCAGTGTATACTATAGGGGTGACTCCATCTGTGAAGCTTGTACCAAACAGGTAAAGTATTGCAGCTTGACAAAGGACACTGAAAATGCTACATTTTGGAACAAAATTTTGTCAAAATAGACAATTGTACCCCACTTCCAAGCAATGTTTCCTATTTATAGTTCTGCCATCAAATATCTGTGTGCTAAGTATACCATTTTTGTTTTACATAGGGGAGAAAAGACTTGGAGGACACCCCTCATCCAAGGAGACCAGAGCCCCCCCATCTCTGGAAGAAGGGGAAATACCCCCAACCCAAGAAGAGCAGGAGGAGGAAGAAGATGTGGTGGAAATTGTCACCACCACAGGCTCAGGTAAGAGATGGATATTTTTTATACCTGTTCTTCTTTGGTTTCTCTCTTTTTAGGTGATAGTGATGTTGTGGATCCAGATCCTTTCAGATCAGAAAGTGCCCACATCCTGATCGGGGAGATCATGGGGTGTAATTTAGAATTGGAAAACCTCAAGAAAAAAATCAATGGTGTTATTCAAAAAAATAAAAACATCATTGATGTTTTGGGGCGAGTTTAAAACCCCTCCAAATCCCTTTGTTTTTTTGTGTGCTACAATGTTAAAAATGTTTTAGCGATTTTTAGAAAAGCCAAATTTGGAGGATGCACACAGTGTGCCAACATGTGCTATCTGCCATCACGGGAGATCAATGTAGGCGTTTTGGGGGTGTAACCCCTTCCTCAATAATAAAGTAGCTGAGAGGAAGGGGTTTCTCCCCCAAAACACGTCCCTTGATCCCCCGTGATGGCAGCTAGCACATGTTGACATTGGCAAATTGGTGTGCATCTTCCAAATTTGGCTTTTCCTGGGGTGACTTCACCCCATCTGAATGCAATATCAAACACAGTTCCTAAATACTCATGTCTGATATTGCCTTCAAATTCTACCAAATGTAAACTTTGTAAGTTCAAGATTTGTGTCTTTCTTGTTGGTTTTACACAGGCCTGTTTTATCTTAAATGGACATTTCTATTTTTTATAATGCCACCCCAAAAATTGTTATACAACAAACATGTTGGTTTGTTTTAAAAACCTTTTCTAAATGCACATGTGATTATGCAGGTATTAAAAAGATTGTTAATCAAGAATGTGTGGATTATTGTCTCAACGCTACAACACTTTTGTGGTGATGTAATTGCTGCTTTCTGTGAAAATGGGGGTTATTTCCTAAGGGCAAATCTTCTTTGCACTACAAGTGCAGTTTCAGTGCAGTTTCAAGTGCACTTGTAGTGCAAAGTGTCTTTGCCTTTAGTAAATAACACCCAACAGTGCTTTGTATAAGGTTACACAATCACGCCATTTTCAGGACTCACCACAACAAACACAAGCAGTAAATGTCACCAAAGATTTGCTTTTTTTTTGTTTTTATTTGATAAAGGCTTCACAAATTGTCTGGCATATTGATGGCCCCCCTACCCGCAAAGAACTCAAGGTATCTTAACCGGACATCACGGGCACTCAGGGAGGGCAAGCCAGGACGGCCACTTTCAAACGCCATCAGGGTTGTTTAATTTAGAATTCCGGCCTCAGGCCCAACTGAGCCAGCATAGTTGGCAGAATGTTGGCGTAAAAAGTTATGTAGAACACAGCATGCCAGGATTATATGATTAAGTTTATACTCCGCCATATGGATGGGTGTCAGAAATAGGCGGAACCGGCTGGCCATGATTCCAAATGTGTTCTCCACCACTCTTCTGGCTCTGGCCAGCCGGTAATTAAAAACCCTCTGTTCCGGGGTGAGGGTCCTCATCGGGAATGGCTGCATAAGATGGTCCCCCAGCGCAAATGCTTCATCCGCAACGAAGACGAATGTGAGTCCTTCCACATTCTCTTCTGGAGGTGGCAAGTCCAAGCTGCCATTCTGGAGACACCTGTAAAACTCCGTCTGGGCGATGACTCCACCATCGGACATCCGGCCATTCTTCCCTACGTCCACATACAGGAAGTCGTAATTAGCCGACACCACCGCCAACATCACAATACTATTGAACCCCTTGTAATTATAATAGTACGACCCCGAGTTGGGTGGTGGGACGATGTGGACGTGTTTCCCATCAATTGCCCCTCCGCAGTTAGGAAAGTCCCACCGCTGGGCAAAGTGGGAGGCCACAGTCTGCCATTCCTGTGGCATGGAAGGAAACTGTTGAGGAAAACAAAAAAAACGTAGTATTTTTGCACATAAACATGGAAAGCAGATTAGACACAAACATTCTTGGTCAACATTCAGATAACATTTATTAAGGGGAATTTTACAACACCAAAGTATAAGGTACACCTATCATATTCCCCCTCCCACCCCCTCTCATGAGCCATTTCTAACATTATAGGGGGGGGGGGAATCTTGGACAGGTAACCCTCTTCATTTCATTGAGAGATGAATGCCTAAATACAGGGTATTACTTGGAACAGCCCCTCCTTAGTTACACTATTGGCAGCCCACTGGGCAGGTAAGAAGTGTCATAATACAAAGATATAAATACACATTGTACACATTTGAGCACATTTGGACATTCTGCTATTACCTATCAAGAAAATAATAATAGGATACAAAAACTTTAAACAGTACCATTTGAAAGTACACAGGCAGGCCCTTGCACTACATGCTTTGGGGAATTCATACATACATCTGACCACTAAAGAGGTGGGTATAGTGTGTATGGGTTTGGCAAAGTCACCAGATAGATGATTGAGGATAGATAGAGAATTGGTATCAGCTGACTTAGCAGTTGGGGGAGGGAGGGTTCCAAATGATTTGGGAACTCCCCAAAAAAGCCTCTGGCACTCTGTCTGAATTTAAAGCACAAATCAGATTTCTAAACATTTTAGGGGATGTTTGGGGTAAAGCACTACTATGGAGCTAATAAAATACATTGTTAAGTGACTACATGAGGTGAATATAGGGCCAGGAGACCATGCTGACCATGAGACCATGTAAGTGAAGGCAAATATGTATGAAGGACTAAAAAAATAATTACATAAAAATCCAGCATGCATGAGAACAAAGGGGACATTCACAGCATATTCCAATCATGGTAATTAGGGAATGAGGAAAGAAATACAATATATTAGCAAACATTCAATACAATAAAATGTGATATTAAAGGATAAATCTTACCTTCATATACTCCTTCTGCAGGACCTGGATGATGGCAGAACAGGTCTCTGGGATAATGATCCCCAGAGCCTGGGGGGAGATGCCTGTCAACTTCAAGTCCTGCAGGCTTCTCCCCGTCGCCAAGTACCGCAGGGTAGCGACCAGCCTCTGCTCCGAAGTGATGGCTTGCCTCATGCAGGTATCCTGCCTGCTGATATAGGGGGTCAGCGAAGCCAACAAACGGTGAAATATGGGGTCCGTCATCCAGAGAAAGTTCCTGAAATCATCAGGATTATTCTCACGGATCTCACGGAGCAAAGGCATATGAGAGAACTGGTCACGCTGAAGCAACCAATTCTTGGTCCATGAACTCCTCCTCACCCTGTTCATGGACTGGACTTGTGTCAAGGTCAGGACCCCAACACCAAGCCCCCTCACAGCACGAACTCTACGAGGAGTACGTATACGCAACATGGCTAGAAAACGGTCGGCTGCTCAGAACAAAGTAACAGAACGCACTGAAGAACAGCAAGGCCTGTGAAGAGCGACCTGAAAAACAGTAACGAACGAACAAGAACACAATGACAAGTCACGCGGAGCTTGCTTGCACGCACTGAAGAGCAGATACAAACCCACAAGCACAAACTGAACCGCAGAAAACGATCTGAAAGCCACGAGTATGAAAAAGCGCAAATCGTCTCTCACCAAACTTTTACTAACACGGGATTAGCAAAAGGAGCTCAAAGGGTGCCGCGCTTGGTTCTGAACTGGCCTTTTCTAGTCTCGTCGTACGTGGTGTATGTGACCGCGTTGTTGGCGATGGGAAATTCTGACTACTTTGTGCGACCGTGTGTACGCAAAACAAGTTTGAGCCAACATCCGTCGGAAAAAATCCTAGGATTTTGTTGTCGGAATGTCCGATCAATGTCCGACTGTGTGTACGGGGCATTACAGCCAACAATGCAGGGACAACTGTCCGTGGTTTTGGAACGGGATATCCATCAAGCAGATCTATGTGTGATAGTCAGGTCTCCAGAAACTCCAGATATAAGAGGCAAGGGAATAATTTTACAAGAGTTACCAAGACATTAGATTTAAAGTATAGCTTAAGGCAACATTTTTGTGGTTTTGGATAAGGGGGACTAGAACACCTGCCATTTTTTTTTTCGCACTCTGTGCCTCCTTAAGGCTTCATGTATACCCCGCCTACATTTACCACAGGAAAACGCAAACCATAGCAAGATTGCGGCAAAAGGCTTTATATACACTAGCAGTTCCTAAACTTGAGTTTAGCCGTTTTTGGTGTTTTTTTTGCCAAAGCTCCTAAACTCAACTCCAAAAAATCCCATCTACACATAAGCCTTTAGCAGAGTTTAGGAGCTGCCACGGTTAGGGGAGCTTCAACCTCCCTCTCCTGAATGCGGAAGAATCGCGCTCAGGATAGTAATGTTTTGACTGCTACTTTTGTAATATTATAAAAAAAGGTTTTACTGCGTGTCACCTGCATAATGCTCATTATTGGGATCTGTTTAGTACCCACAGCATTGCTCATAAATACATTGTGTCTGATATTGATTCATAATAATAGGAGAGATATCAGTAACCAATAGAGTGACATTGGTCAATAAGCTGTTATTTCTTGTGTAATAGTCTGCCTGATATTTCCAGACTCAGATTATTAAGAACAAATCAATTCTTTCCAAGGTGACATTTCTGAAGGATCGGTCTGCAATAAGGAATGGAAGTTGAAAAGATAATAAGTACCCGGTTTAATTAAAATAGAAGGTTTTAATGATTGTTCTATTTAATAAGAAAGTGCAATTTGTAATAACTATAACAACCAGTTAAGGACCAGGCCTATTTCTGACATTTGTTGTTTACAAGTAGGGATGGGCCGAACGACCCCCTGTTCGGTTTGCACCAGAACTTTCGAACACCGCGAAAGTTTGGAACCGAAGAACGAACCCTGTTGAAGTCTATGGGACCTGAACATGAAAGTGCCCATTTTGAAGGCTTGTATGCAATTATTGGGCATACAATGGTTATGGGGGTCCAGGTCCTGCCATGGAGGACATGTATCAATGAAAAAAAAAGTTTGTAAATTTATTGATGCTTAAAGTGAAACATAAAAATGAAAAATTCCTTTCAATATAGTGCCTGTGGGGTCCCCTTAGTCTACCTGTAAAGTGACACATCTGTACTGTGTATAGAAGCTGCTGCAGCAATAATTGCATTTATAAAGCCCAAAAAATGACTTTTTCCCTGCAAGCTTTCTTTATTTTGTAAGCAACGGCTTGGGGAGCCAGTGTGTTTGATGAGGCTACAAAGTAGTGCATGGAGAACAAGATTAGAGATTTTTTTGGATAAATTCTGGTGTCTCTTCCACAGACTTTGGATAGAAGTAACAGGTATGGAAAAATTGGTCTTTGGGTGTCGGTGGCGCTTTCACACAGTAACCCTATAGAGGTAATCTTGATGAAAGCAAGAACTGGCCTTGCTGTCAAAAATCACAATGATATGCACAGTGGCGGCTGGTGAAGTTTTAGAATGGGAGGGCGCCAGACCCTGCCCTTCCTTTTTTACCCCTCCCTCTTCTCAGAATCCACACCCCTTGTTATAATTCGGGGCAGGGCATTCATTTGTAGGCGTGGCATCGCAAAAAATTGGCGTGGTTTCAGAGAAATACTGGGTGTGGCTTAAAGTGGCATGGCTCTATGGGGGTGTGGTTAGAGTCTGAAATGAACGAGGGATGGAGGGAGAGGGAGGAAGATGGAGAGAGAGGGAGGGAGAGGAAGGGAGCGAGGGAGAGAGAGATGGAGATGGAGGGACAGCAGACCCATATCCTACACCACAATAGAAATATGTGTATTCCAGAAAGTTTAAAAATCAGCAGACAAAGATACTCCAAACACCTGGTGTTAGCACTTCAATCATCCCGGCACCATGGTTGTTATGGTGTCAGGATGATTGAAGCGCATTATTTCTATTATTACATTGTAATATAAAATTAAATCATTCCACTCACAATAATACAGAATCAGTGAGAGCCCTGAGTGTGTCACCTGCCATGTCGCCTGCCACCAGATGCCATCAGGTGCCCCCAACGAAGTCTGTCCTTACATCAGGTGCCCCCAGCAGAGTCCGTCCTTACATCAGGTTGCCCCAGCAGAGTCCCTCCTTACATCACTGTCCCCAGCGGAGTCCATCCTCACATCAGGTGGCCCCAGCAGAGTCCCTCCTTAAATCAGGTGCCCTCAGCAGAGTCCGTCCGTATATTAGATGCCCCCAGCAGAGTCCGTCCTTACATCAGGTGCCCCCAGCAGAGTCTGTCCTTACATCAGGTGCCCCCAGCAGAGTCTGTCCTTACATCAGGTGTCCCCAGCAGAGTCCGTCCTTATATCAGGTGCCCCCAGCAGAGTCCGTCCGTACATCAGATGCCCCCAGCAGAGTCCGTCCTTACATCAGGTGTCTCCAGCAGAGTCGATCCTTACATCAGGTGCCCCCAGCGGAGTCCATCCTTACATCAGGTGCCCCCAGCAGAGTTGCAGCATCCCTGCTCCCCAGCCCAGCCCACCTCTGGGCCTGACACTGCCTGTGACTAGCAGATATCTGCCCACAGCATGTAATTGCCTGAAATTAATAAAGATGTGCTTTCAAATATATATTTGTATGACAATTTAAAGCAGTTTTATTAATATTAAACATTTATTTTTACTCTGTATACCAAAGCCTGTTTTTTTTTTTTTTTTTTTATATGTGACCGGCAGCAGAGTACTAGAAGCTCCTGCTTATACTTCCCTGCAGACAGGCTGGGATAGAGCTGGGTCATGTGACAGCTGGATATCGGTTAGGAAAAAGGTACTTCGCTATTTTTTTTTTGTTATTAAAAAAATTACAGTGCCATCATCTATACACAGAAATAGAAGAGACCATGTAAATTATACATTGTGTGTTTGGTATCACTTTAAAGCAGGGCGGGAGGGCAGAGGAAAATACCAAATCCCCTAAGTAAACAAGTTGTAATGGCCCTAAATCACCACTAGATGTTAGCATACATCAACACAATAGTAACTTGATGCTGTTCAACCACACAAAAAATAAAAAAAAAATACAAATAGAATAGGACACAGGTAATGGGTTAGAAAAAATAATTGAGAGACATCTATCCAGAGACTGAATACTGAATATTCATAAACCATATATTGTAAGCTCCTGTATAGTGATTGTCTCATGTATTGTTAGACTCCTGGATAGTAATTGTCTCATGTATTGTTAGACTCCTGGATAGTAGATTGTCTCCAATAGCAAATGTCAATGTACTTGTAACTGATAATTCTCAATAACAAAGAGTGTTTGTTGCTCATCCAGATATTCACTCCAAATTCTAAAAAAAAAAGAGCATATGTCATATGTATGTTAGTGTGATCGTCATTGATAATCAGGTTGACATACATATGATGCATGCAATTTTTCGTCTTTTGAATGTAAATAAGTAAATGCACGAGCGACAAAACATTCTTTGTTATTGGAAATTATCAACCACAAATACTTTGACGTTTGCCATTGGAGGCAATCTACTATCCAGGAGTCTAACAATACACAAGACAATTACTATCCAGGAACATACAATAAATGGTCTATGATCATTCAGTATTCAGTCTCTGGGGAGATGTTGCTCAAATTTTTTTTTTTTTTTATTACACATTACCTGCATGGTTCAATTTGCAGATAAAAGCACTCTAAAAGCAGCGATCGTTGTGCTCTGAAGTGGTGCTTTATATTCGGTCTTGCATGTCTAGCTTGTGATCTTACCACCGTATCATCTATCTGGAGCTATCTTGGCCATACTGTTGAAGGACACTTTACATACGATCTCATTGTAATTTACCGTTTAAAATATTTTTGGGATTACATACCTATGAAGTCTAAATATACAGTATATACAGTGCCTTGAAAAAGTATTCATACCCCTTGAAATTTTCCACATTTTGTCATGTTGCAACCAAAAATGTAAATCTATTTTATTGGGATTTGATAGACCAACACAAAGTGGCACATAATTGTGAAGTGGAAGGAAAATGATAAATGGTTTTCAAAATGTTTTACAAATAAATATGTGAAAAGTGTGGCGTGCATTTGTATTCATCCCCCTTTACTCTGATACCCCTAACTAAAATCTGGTGGAACCAATTGCCTTCCGAAGTCACCTAATTAGTAAGTAGAGTCCACCTGTGTGTAATTTAGGCTTTATGTACATGGGACGTTGTTCAACCTCTCCTGAACGATTTAACTTGACAGCTAGAAACCGGCGTCTAAAAACGGCCACTTTTAGCCGCGTTTAGCCAAAAATTAAAAAACGCCTGTAAACGAAACGCGGCTAAACGTGATTTACCGCGTTTAGCCACGTTTGGCGTTTGAAATGCCTCTAAACACAGCTTCTGAACGCATTTTTAATGGGTTCCAAAAAAAGCCTCTAAATGCACCTACCTAGAAACGACTATAAACGAACCTGTGTACATGTACTGAGATAACACAGAGGAGAGTTCAGGAGCAGTGGAAAAAAAATGCCCAACTGCTCCTAAACGTCTGTTTACCAGCAGCAGTGTACACGAGGCCTTAATCTCAGGATAAATACAGCTGTTCTGTGAAGCCTTCAGAGGTTTGTTAGAGAGCCTTAGTAAACAAACAGCATCATGAAAGCCAAGGAACACACCAGACAGGTCAGGGATAAAGTTGTGAAGTTTAAAGCAGGTAGAAGGGAAATGCCGCTCACCAAGTTTCCGGACCTTTTGCATTTGCTCCCACCCTACAAGATTGAATCCAGGTGCAGGCTCTGCGCACGTCTATGAGAATGAAGGGATCCTGGACTGCCGCACTCCGGAAAAAGACATCTTTATTGTAGTTCGTAAAATCCAACAAACATCACCTTATAAGGACAATACAGAGAGCAACAGCTAACGCGTTTCACATCAACGGATGCTTACTCATAGCTATGAGTAAGCATCCGTTGATGTGAAACGCGTTAGATATTGCTCTCTGTATTGTCCTTATGAGGTGATGTTTGTTGTATTTTAAGAATTACAATAAAGATGTCTTTTTCCGGAGTGCGGCAGTCCAGGATCCCTTCATTCTCAAGTTTAAAGCAGGGTTAGGTTATAAAAAATATATGTCAAGCTTTGAACATCTCATGGAGCACTGTTCAATCCATCATCTGAAAATGGAAAGAGTATGGCACAACTGCAAACCTACCTCTCCTTGCTTGGCCCGCCTAAACTGACAGGCTGAGCAAGGAGAGCATTCATCAGAGGAGCAGCCAAGAGGTCCATGGTAACTCTGGAGGAGCTGCAGAGATCCACAGCTCAAGTGGGAGAATCTGTATACAGGACAAATATTAGTCGTGCACTCCACAAATCTGGCCTTTATGGAAGAGTGGCAAGAAGAAAGCTATTGTTGAAAGAAAGCCATAAGAAGTCCCGCTTGCAGTTTGCGAGAAGCCATGTGGAGGACACAGCAAACATGTGGAAGAAGGTGCTCTGGTCAGATGAGACCAAAATTGAACTTTTTGGCCTAAAAGCAAAATGCTATGTGTGGCGGGAAACTAACACTGCACATCACCCTGAACACACCATTCCCACTGTGAAACATGGTGGTGGCAGCATCATGTTGTGGGTATGCTTTTCTTCAGCAGGGACAGGGAAGATGGTCAGAGTTGATGGGAAGATGGATGGAGCCAAATACAGGACAATCTTAGAAGAAAACCTGTTATGCCCTGTACACACGATAATATTTTCCGACAACAAAATTGTGGATTTTTTTCTGAAGGATGTTGGCTCAAACTTGTCTTGCATACACACGGTCACACAAATGTTTTCGGAAATTCCAAATGTCAAGAACGATGTGACGTACAATACGTACGACAAGACGAGAAAAATGAAGTTCAATAGCCAGTGCGGCTCTTCTGCTTGATTCCGAGCATGCGTGGACTTTTGTGCGTCGGACTTATGTACATGCGATCGGATTTTCCGACACCAAGTTTTGTTGTAGGAAAATTGGGGGACCTGCCCCGACAACAAATGTTCTATGGGGCCTACACACGGTTAGACTTTCCAACAACAAGCTCACATCCAACATTTGTTCTCAGAAAATCCTATCGTGTGTACAGGGCATTAGAGTCTTCAAAAGACTTAAAACTCGGGGAAAAAATTCACCTACCAGCAGGGCAACGACCCTAAACATACAGCCAGAGCTTCAATGGAATGGTTTAGATCAAAGCATATTCATGTGTTAGAATGGCCCAGTCAAAGTCCAGACCTAAATCCAATTGAGAATCTGTGGCAAGACTTGGAAATGGCTGATCACAGACGCTCTTCATCCAATCTGACAGAACATGAGGTATTTTGCAAAGAAGAATGGGCAAATATTTCACTCTCTAGAAGTGCAAAGCTGGTAGAGACATCCCCAAAAAGACTTGCAGCTGTAATTGCAGTGAAAGGAGGTTCTACAAAGTATTGACTCAGGGGGGCGCTATACAAATGTACACCACACTTTTCACATATTTATTTGTAAAAATGTTGAAAACCATTTATCATTTTCCTTCCACTTCACAACTATGTGCCACTTTGTGTTGGTTTGTCACATAAAATCTCAATAAAATACATTTATGGTTTTGGTTGTAACAGGACAAAATGTGGAAAATTTCAAGGGGACAGACACTCTGCAGACACTTTATGTGTACCCACATGTGATCAGTAAAAATTCGTATAATAACTTAGATACAGTATATTGTTTTTTAATTTAAATGGTATTATACTGCGCGGCACTGTGGAATATCAAATTATAAACATAAGAATGATGCATTTTAGTTACATGTATTGTTTTTAGAAGCTAGGCTTCCCCTAATAAAATGCTAATGAAATCATTGGACTGGTTCATGAACTCAATCATGAATAATTGAAGATTGGTGTGCTTATTCCAACATTTGTACAAAGAAAATAAATATGTGACATAACCATAATAACTGCACAAAGTCCCATAAATAAAAAAAAAAATAAACAGACGAATGGTCCTCTTGACGGACTAATAGCTTCTTAAAGTGATCTTAATAGTGCTCATCCAAAAAACTTTAAACTTTTCAGTGATATTGATACCACCTCCACCACCGTGTGCAATGTCTGCTCACCTTAGGGGGTGACCCCACTGGGTCTAGTCGTGCCTTTAAGATGTATATTCCTAGGTGGTCCCAACAGGAACACGCTGCTGTACTGGGTCTCTTCAGAATATCCCTTAGTGTGAAGACACCAGCTGATTTCTCAAAAACTTTCATTGCGCAAAATTGTATGAAAACGTAGATTTAATGTGAATAGCAATAATCCACTCACAAGATTATCGTCTTGTACATTGCATAACAACAGGATGTAAATAAGGAGGGATACAAGGCTCTCCTCCTCACCGCTACTACCGGGTAACTGAGACACCGGAAGTGACGTCAACGACTCCTCCCGATGCGTTGCGTCACAGATCCTGTGGACTCTGGACTTTATTAATTAGGTGATTTGTGAAGGCCATTGGTTCCACTAGATTTTAGTTAGGGGTATCAGAGTAAAGGGGGCTGAATACAATTGCACGCCACACTTTTTATGTATTTATTTGTAAAAAATGTTTAAAACCATTTATCATTTTCCTTCCACTTCACAATTATGTGCCACTTTGTGTTAGTCTATCACATAAAATCCCAACAAAATACATTTATGTTTTTGGTTGTAACATGACATAATTTGGAAAATTTCAAGGGGTATGAATACTTTTTAAAGGCACTGTATGTCTTTGAATAAAAAAATACTTCTGCTTATGTTTTGCCTTTCTTGGATACGCCCTCCCCATCATGATCTTGCTACAGACATTTTTAAATAAATGTTTCCGTTTTCATTATATACCATATTTTAGACCCAATTACATAAACTCTGTGCTTTTCTATGCAACACAGGCAAATCACAACTAGTGGGAGGGCTCAGCAGGGTGCTGTACACAGCTTGCTCCTTCTCTCCCTCTGGGATTTTCTATATGATGTCTATGAAAACATTTAGCATTCTGCATGATTAGATGAACTACCTTGGAGATAGAAATTAGAGAAGCTGAAAGGTGGGGGGGGGGGGGGGGGGGTGGAGGACATTATGATTTTGCTATGGGGACCACATACTATAAAGATATGGAAAGTTGTCAGGAACATCATGACACTGCCATCAGAAAGGCTGTGCCAGCCATAAGGACCATGCACATGAAGGTGTACATCTTTGCGGGCATAGGGGCCTAACTAACTAAATATGCGACAATGGGCACATGCGCACCACGGGTTGCACGTGAGCACTTGGGCATGTCATCTACAGGTACTGGTGCCAAGTGGGCTATTTAAACCTGAGCTCTGCATAGGATCATTGCTGAATAATATTTCAGTATAAGTTCATGTTATTCCTCATCCTGAACCACATGCTTTAACTGGCTTTCGTCTGAACTGCTTTTGGGTTATCCTTGTCTAATTATGTCTGCTGCCCATCTCTGTGACCGACCTTGGCCTGGATTTCTGACCGCGATTTTGGTTATCGACTCACCCCCTCTATGTTGGCAACACAACTTTTGCTTGTTGCTGACCTTGATCCTGCTTACAGTTTTGGTATCTTTCTGCTCAACTGTTACCAAACTTAGCTTGTGACCCAATGCCACTCACAACTGGACATGGTAAATTCTGGGTGCCATTAGTGGATACCAATGCTCCCAGGTTCCAGTCTTCAGTTCCAGCTTCCAAGCTTTGGTGCAGTTCCAGTGCTCTTGTAGACCCTGCACCAACTTCCAGGGGTGCTCGGGCAAGAATTGTGTGAGAGGCCACCCTCAACATCTCGGGCTCCTCATACAGCTACATATAGCTGTATCCCCGTAAGGGCCTCTGATAATAACTGGTTTCCCAAACAGTGCATAGGTCACCAGTCATCCAAACAACAGTCCATTCACATCGGCTCAATAAGCAGTCTAGGGGTTGTCTTTTTAAGATTTATTGCTTGTAGAAACTTGTAACAGGATGGCAAAACGTGTAACACAATCGGAGGACAATCTTCTCCTTAAATGTGCACCAATGCTGGACAGTCTAAAACCCCCACAGCTGAAGACCCTGAGGTGACTTTCTCGATAGGCTAAGGCCGCGTACACACGGGCGGACTTTTCGACCGGACTTGTCCAACAGACTTTCCAGCGGACTTTCGACAGACTTCCGACGGACTTTTTAACGAACGGACTTGCCTACACACGATCACACTAAAGTCCAACGGATTCGTACGTGATGACGTACACCGGACTATAATAAGGAAGTTGATAGCCAGTAGCCAATAGCTGCCCTAGCATCGGTTTTTTTCCGTCGGACTAACATACAGACGAGGGGATATCTGGGTCCAGCGGAGTTACGACGTAAAGATTTGAAGCATGTTCCAAATCTAAAGTCCGTCAGATTTGCAAGTGGAAAAGTCCGCTGAAGGTCCGGTGAAGCCCACACACGATCGGATTGTCCACCGGATTTGGTCCGTCGGCGTCCGTCGGACAAGTCCGGTCGAAAAGTCTGACCGTGTGTACGCTGCATAACACTTCACAGCTGAAGACCCTGTAGCAAAGTTTTTTGGTATGCAAATATGAATATTGGACCGTCTAAGCCAGTTGTCTCCAAACTGTGGCCTGAGGGCCACATGCGGCCTTTCATTTGCCTCTATCTGGTCCTTGGGGCACTATTTCTCCCACTGATACAAGGCACCCTTCCTCTCACTGACACAAATGATGGGGCACCATTCCTTCCACTGAAACAAATGATGGGGCATTATCCCCCCCCACCGATACCAATGAAGCGACATTATTCCTCCCAATAATATCAATGATTAGACATTGATTACTTCCACTGACACTGGGCATTTTCTGCTCCTACTGGCCACATGGAAAGGTCCATAAAGACATGAATGAGTGTGTTTGGGGTGGAGGAACTTGACTGGCCTTTACAGCATCCTGACCTCAACCCAATAGAACACCTTTGGGATGAATTAGAGCAGAGACCCTCACAAATGCGTTTCTGGAACAATGGTCAAACATTCCCATAGACACACTCCTAAACCTTGTGGACAGCCTTCCCAGAAGAGTTGAAGCTGTTATAGCTGCAAAGGGTGGGCCAACTCAATATTGAACCCTATGGACTAATGCGCTGTACACACGGTCGGACTTTCCGACGGAATATGTGCGATCGGAGCTTGTTGTTGGAAATTCCGATCGTGTGTGGGCTCCATTGGACTTTTTCCATCGGAATTTCCGACACACAAAGTTTGAGAGCAGGCTATAAAATTTTCCGACAACAAAACCCGTTCGCGTAAATTCCGACCGTGTGTGGACAATTCCAACGCACAAAGTGCCACCCATGCTCAGAATAAATTAAGAGACGAAAGCTATTGGCTACTGCCCCGTTTATAGTCCCGGCTTACGTGTTTTACGTCACCGCGTTCAGAACGATCTGATTTTCCGTCAACTTTGTGCGACCGTGTCTATGCAAGTTTGAGCCAACATCTGTCGGAAAAAATCCATGGACTTTGTTGTCGGAATATAGTGTACATCTCTATATGTTATGACTGGCCTTTTTTTTTATATAATCAGTGATCTAAACTAGATTGGTTCATAGACACACATTTTTTTTCATTTTTATTTTTTAAATAAGAAAAAAAGTTCATTGTCAATCTGAAGCCACAGCAGGATCCTCAGTCTCAAAGCAGAGAATTTGTAAATCAATCTCCAAATCCTTTCCATAAAAGTCTATTTTAATCACAGTCGGTGGAAAGTGAGGTATGATTTTTCTGTGCACAATGTCAATCAATGACACAACCGCTGGAGTCGGCATCCTGCAAATTCCCTTAATCCTTTCATGTCGCTCTGTCTCCAAGCTGACTATTTTAATGTCATTTGAATTTTAAATGAGTTAAAATAGAAGACTAGTTAAAATGAGAAGAGTTCTGTTACTCTAATATGGTGGAGGGCCTGCAGCCCGGGGGACAATAGTAAGTATGGTACAATATCACAGTTATGCCGCGTACACACGGTCGGACTTTTCGGCTACAAAAGTCCGACAGCCCGTCCGACAGACTTTCGACGGACTTTTGGCGGACTTGCGGCGGACATTCTAACGAACGGACTTGCCTACATACAATCACACAAAAGTCCGACGGATTTGTACGTGATGACGTACACCGGACTAAAACAAGGAAGTTCATAGCCAGTAGCCAATAGCTGCCCTAGCGTGGGTTTTTGCCCGTCGGACTAGCACACAGACGAGCGGATTTCTGGGTCCGGAGTAGTTACGACGTAAAGATTTGAAGCATGATTCAAATCTAAAGTCCGTCAGATTTGCGGCTGGCAAAGTCCGCTGAAAGTCCAGGGAAGCCCACACACGATCGGATTGTCCGCCGTATTTGGTCCGTCGGACTTTTGTAGACGAAAAGTCCGACCGTGTGTACGCGGCATCACAGTATTAGGGAATCCTGGAAAAATGCAGAGCTAAAAACTATGATCATTTAACTGAAAGATGGATAGCATATTTCCAGATGTTACTCTGTGCAGTGGCTACACCTTTGTTGGAGGACAAGTCTTTAACCCCTTCCCAGAGTCGTTGCTTGAAGCTTGTGGGCCCCAGGGCTGTCTTTAAGGCAGGGCAAAAGGGGCAGCTGCCTTGGGCCCTGTCATTGTTGTGGGGCCCAAAGCAGCTGCCTCATACTTGCCAACTATCCCAGTTTAAATTCCCTTGTCTCTTGAAGTTTTAGTCTCTTGACTTGACTCATCTGCAGACCCTGTGTTTACATGTAAATAACCGGCATTCATATGTAAATAGCAGCAGCATTCATATGTAAATAGCTGCATCCGATATAGATATAGCGGCATAGATATGTAAATAAAGGCGGCATTCATATGTATATCATGCCCCCTGCAGTGATGAGATGATGTGCTGTAACCTCTAGCAACCAATCAGTGAGTAGTATTACTGTACAGTAATCTCTATCAACCAATCAACAAGCAAAAATCATGTGCTGTAACATCTAGCAACTAATCAGTGAGCCGTAATGTGTGCTGTAACCTCTAGCAACCAGTCAGTAAGCAGAAGTGATACATTGTAACATCTGGCAACCAATCGCAATCACTGCCTGATCTGATACAGTAAACTGATTTTAAGTCTAGCTGCTATTTATTGTATGTCTCAGAGCAGGTGGATAGCAAAACTGTATGTGCGGGGGGCCCAAGAAAACCTTTGCCCAGGGTCCAATCAATATTAAAGATGCAATATTAAATATTGCATCTTTAATATCAATATTAAAGTTGCAAAAGTTGACCTGGGCCCCTCCCCACTACCACCCACCACCAGGGCCATCTTTAATATTGATTGGACCCTGGGCAAAAATTTTCTTGTGCCCGCCCCCGCCCATGCAATTTCACTCTCTACCTGCTCTGAGACATACAATAAATAGCAGCTAGACTTAAAATCAGTTTATTGTATCAGATCAGGCAGCAATTGTGATTGGTTGGCAGTTACAGCATATCATTACTGCTTACTGACTGGTTGCTAGAGGTTATAGCACACATTACAGCTCACTGATTAGTTGCTAGAGGTTACTGTACAGCAAATGATTTCTGCTTGTTAATTGGTTTCTAGAGATTACTGTACAGTATTACTGCTCACAGATTGGTTGCTAGAGGTTACAGCACATCATCTCCTCACTGCAGGGGGGCATGATATACATATGAATGCCGCCTTTATTTACATATCGAAGCCCCCGGCCGCAGCTATTTACTTATGAATGCCGCCGCTATTTACATATGAATGCCGGATATTTACATGTAAACACAGGGTCTGCAGGTAAGTTATCTGTACACAACAATAAGACAGAGCCTGGGCAGCATTAGTACCAGCACTTCACACTGAGATATTGGGACACAGCACAGGACTAAAACTTCAAAGGACAAGGGAATTTAAACTGGGATAGTTGGCAAGTATGAGGCAGCTGCTTTGGGCTCCACAACAATGACAAGGCCCAGGGCAGCTGCCCCTTTTGCCCTGCCTTAAAGACGGCCCTGCCCACCACTTCAACCGTGCATGCAGATACACCCACTGCATGCCAAGATACTCAAAGTGGCTTAAGAGTTTGAGTTTCCACACAATATGTGTTGCAATACACTGGCTGATAGGATACCATTGGAAATCCCCATTGGTACCTCTAGTCCATTTGAAAATTAGAACAATATTAATCTCATGGAAAAAATATTTCACACCTTACATAATACAAATCATTTATATGATAAAAAATGGAACCCCTGGTTCAATCATTCTAAACACTTCTTAAACCCTGAATAATAATACTTTGATCAGAGATCATTGAAAAATATAAGTTGTTTATGGCAGTGGTCATCAACTCCTGTCCTCAGGTCCCACTAACAGGCCAGGTTTGCAAGATAACTGAAATACATCACAGGTGATATCATTTGCTGCTCAGTGATTGCAGTATTCTAGTCTGCATCTCCCCAAGGTAATACCTAAAATCTGGCCTGTTAGTGGGCCCTGAGGACAGGGTTGATGACCACTGGTTTATGGTATTCACGGATATTATGTTATCATGTTAGTCAACTATAAAACAGTACATTGATCAAGTTTGAGTTTCTATCAGAGTTTGAGTTTCCAGAGTTCCTCCTTACATCAGAGGACAGGGACCCCTGGCAGGTCACTTGGCAGAACTCCTTTCCCATCCCAACACTATACAGCTCCTCCCCCCACACTACACAGGGCTGAAATCACATTCCTTTACACACAGCCTGTCAGTCTTCAATAGGGGTGCTGAAATTAATCGTTGCATTGATGCATCGCGATTCGGGTGTCCCCGATGCGGCATCGATGCATAAGGACCGGAAAATCGTTGTCCGGTGACGTCATTATTACTAGCCCCGCCCCTCCCGGGAAAGCGCTCCGAGCGTATTTATAAAATGACTTTATTTTTATTAATGTTGTATTACAATGGATGCTGTGCCCCCGCTGTATGTGCTTTTTAAAAAATGATGTCACTTCATACCGCATTTCTCCGTAGTACGATCATGTGACTCCTGGCCCGTCCCGCCCCTCTCCGCTCTCCTCTTCCTTTTCCTGAGTCCTGACGTCAGCGGGGAATTCTCAGTCCCGCCCGCCTCTCTTCTGATACGATAACTATAATCAGCGGGCAGGACTGAGAATTCCCCACTGACATCAGGACTCAGGAGACACGTGAGAGGAGAGCGGAGAGGGGCGGGACGATCCGGGGGTCACATGATCGTACTACGGAGAAATTCGGCACATACATCGGGGGCACAGCATCCATTGTAATGCAACATTTATTAAAAGAAAGTAATTGTGGGGGGTGATGGCTGCATTTAATGGGCACAGGTGGCTGCGTTTAGGCACAGGTGGCTGCGTTTGGGCACAGGTGGCTGCGTTTGCGTTTGGGCACAGGTGGCTGCGTTTGGGCACAGGTGGCTGCGTTTGCGTTTGGGCACAGGTGGCTGCGTTTGACGGGCACAAGTGGCTGCGTTTGGGCACAGGTGGCTGCGTTTGCGTTTGGGCACAGGTGGCTGCGTTTGGGCACAGGTGGCTGCATTTGACGGGCACAAGTGGCTGCGTTTGGGCACAGGTGGCTGCGTTTGACGGGCACAAGTGGCTGCGTTTGGGCACAGGTGATTGTGTTTGGGCACAGGTGGCTGCGTTTGTGTTTGGGCACAGGTGGCTGCGTTTGGGCACAGGTGGCTGCATTTGACGGGCACAAGTGGCTGCGTTTGGGCACAGGTGGCTGCGTTTGACAGGCACAAGTGGCTGCGTTTGGGCACAGGTGGCTGTGTTTGGGCACAGGTGGCTGTGTTTGACGCGCATAGATGGCTGCGTTTGACGGGCACTGGTGGCTGCGTTTAGGCACAGGTGGCTGTGTTTGACGAGCACAGATGGCTGCGTTTGATGGGCACAGGTGGCTGCGTTTGGGCACAGGTGGCTGCGTTTGACTAGCACAGATGGCTGCGTTTGATGGGCACAGGTGGCTGCGTTTGGGCACAGGTGGCTGCTTTTGATGGGCACAAGTGGCTGCGTTTGATGGGCACAAGTGGCTGCGTTTGGGCTAGGTGGCTGCTTTTGATGGGTACAAGTGGCTGCGTTTGATGGGCACAAGTGGCTGCGTTTGATGGGCACAAGTGGCTGCGTTTGACGGGCACAGTGGCTGCGTTTGATGGGCACAGTGGCTGCATTTGATGGGCACAGTGGCTGCGTTTGATGGGCACAGTGGCTGCATTTGATGGGCACAGTGACTGCGTTTGATGGGCACAGTGGCTGCCTTTGATGGGCACAGTGGCTGCATTTGATGGGCACAGTGAGGCTGCATTTGATGGGGGAGGTTCAGTATTTTTCAGTTTGCGCCCCCCCAAAAAATTTTGAGCACCAGCTGCCACTGGTCAGGACAGAGACAATACAGGGAACTTCACAGGGCAATTTGTCATCTGTGGATTCTATCCCTCCTGACCTCCCAGCAGTGTGTGTGTGAATCTCTGTACCTTGTAGTGCACCGGATTACTGCACTTTTTAACCACCTTAATACAGTGCACTTACACCCCCTTCCTGCCCAGACCAATTTTCAGCTTTCAGCGCTCTCACACTTTGAATGACAATTACTCAGTCGTGCAACACTGTACCCATATGAAATTTGCGTCCTTTTTTTCACACAAATAGAGTTTTCTTTTGGTGGTATTTAATCACTAGTGGGTTTTTTATTTTTTGTGCTATAAATAAAAAAGACCGTAAATCTTGTGAAAAAAATGCCTTTTTCTTTGTTTCTGTCATAACATTTTGCAAATTAGTAATTTTTCTTCATAAATTTTGGCCAAAATTTATACTGCTACATAGCTTTGGTAAAAATAACCCAAATTAGTGTAAATTATTTGATCTTTGTGAAAGTTATAGAGTCTACAAACTATGGTGCCAATCACTGAAAATTGATCACATCTGATCACACAGATGTAGTGATGGTCTATCTCATTTCTTGGTACACTAACAAGTCAGAAAAGTACAAATACCCCCTAAATGACCCCTTTTTAGAAAGTAGACATTCCAAGGTATTAAGTAAGTAGCATGGTGATTTTTTTTAAGTTGTAATTTTTTCCCACAATTCTTTGCAAAATGAAGATTTTTTTTTTTTTTTTACAAAATTGTCATATTAACAGGTTATTTCTCTCTCAGAGCATATGCATACAACAAATTACACCCCAAAATACATTCTGCTACTCTTCCTGAGTATGGCGATACCACATGTGTGAGACTTTTACACAGCCTGGCCACATACAAAGGCCGAACATTGAAGTAGCATCTTCATGCGTTCTACGAGCCTAAATGACACATCTCATTTCTCAACCACCATTTACACTTTTGAAGGCCCTGGAGCACCAGGACAATAGAATTGCCCCCAAACTGACCCCATTTTGGAAAGCAAACACCCCAACGTATAATCTATGAGGCATAATGAGTCTTTTGAACGGTTCATTTTTTTCCAGAAGTTTTTGGAAAATGTGGAAAAAAATGAAAACACATTTTTTTTTTACACAAAGTTGTCCATTTATCAGATATTTCCAACACATAGCATGTACGTAGCAAAGATGACACCCCAAAATACATTCTGCTACTCCTCCTGAGTATGGCGATACCACATGTGTGAGACTTTTACACAGCCTGGCCACATACAAAGGCCCAACATTGAAGTAGCATCTCCATGCGTTCTACTAGCATAAATGTCACATCTCAGTTCTCAACCACCTATTACACTTTTGAAGGCCCTGGAGCACCAGGACAATGGAATTGCTCCCAAAATGACCCCATTTTGGAAAGCAAACACCCCAACGTATAATCTATGAGGCATAATGAGTCTTTTGAATGGTTCATTTTTTTCCAGAAGTTTTTGGAAAATGTGGAAAAAAATGAAACGCATTTTTTTTTACACAAAGTTGTCCATTTATCAGATATTTCCAACACATAGCATGTACGTAGCAAAGATGACACCCCAAAATACATTCTGCTACTCCTCCTGAGTATGGCGATACCACATGTGTGAGACTTTTACACAGCCTGGCCACATACAAAGGCCCAACATTGAAGTAGCATCTTCATGCGTTCTACGAGCCTAAATGACACATCTCATTTCTCAACCACCATTTACACTTTTGAAGGCCCTGGAGCACCAGGACACTAGAATTGCCCCCAAACTGACCCCATTTTGGAAAGCAAACACCCCAACGTATAATCTATGAGGCATAATGAGTCTTTTGAACGGTTCATTTTTTTTCCAGAAGTTTTTGGAAAATGTGGAAAAAAATGAAAACACATTTTTTTTTTACACAAAGTTGTCCATTTATCAGATATTTCCAACACATAGCATGTACGTAGCAAAGATGACACCCCAAAATACATTCTGCTACTCCTCCTGAGTATGGCGATACCACATGTGTGAGACTTTTACACAGCCTGGCCACATACAAAGGCCCAACATTGAAGTAGCATCTCCATGCGTTCTACTAGCATAAATGTCACATCTCAGTTCTCAACCACCTATTACACTTTTGAAGGCCCTGGAGCACCAGGACAATGGAATTGCTCCCAAAATGACCCCATTTTGGAAAGCAAACACCCCAACGTATAATCTATGAGGCATAATGAGTCTTTTGAATGGTTCATTTTTTTCCAGAAGTTTTTGGAAAATGTGGAAAAAAATGAAACGCATTTTTTTTTACACAAAGTTGTCCATTTATCAGATATTTCCAACACATAGCATGTACGTAGCAAAGATGACACCCCAAAATACATTCTGCTACTCCTCCTGAGTATGGCGATACCACATGTGTGAGACTTTTACACAGCCTGGCCACATACAAAGGCCCAACATTGAAGTAGCATCTCCATGCGTTCTACGAGCATAAATGACACATCTCATTTCTCAACCACCATTTACACTTTTGAAGGCCCTGGAGCACCAGGACAATAGAATTGCCCCCAAACTGACCCCATTTTGGAAAGCAAACACCCCAACGTATAATCTATGAGGCATAATGAGTCTTTTGAACGGTTCATTTTTTTCCAGAAGTTTTTGGAAAATGTGGAAAAAAATGAAAACACATTTTTTTTTTACACAAAGTTGTCCATTTATCAGATATTTCCAACACATAGCATGTACGTAGCAAAGATGACACCCCAAAATACATTCTGCTACTCCTCCTGAGTATGGCGATACCACATGTGTGAGACTTTTACACAGCCTGGCCACATACAAAGGCCCAACATTGAAGTAGCATCTCCATGCGTTCTACTAGCATAAATGTCACATCTCAGTTCTCAACCACCTATTACACTTTTGAAGGCCCTGGAGCACCAGGACAATGGAATTGCTCCCAAAATGACCCCATTTTGGAAAGCAAACACCCCAACGTATAATCTATGAGGCATAATGAGTCTTTTGAATGGTTCATTTTTTTCCAGAAGTTTTTGGAAAATGTGGAAAAAAATGAAACGCATTTTTTTTTACACAAAGTTGTCCATTTATCAGATATTTCCAACACATAGCATGTACGTAGCAAAGATGACACCCCAAAATACATTCTGCTACTCCTCCTGAGTATGGCGATACCACATGTGTGAGACTTTTACACAGCCTGGCCACATACAAAGGCCCAACATTGAAGTAGCATCTTCATGCGTTCTACGAGCCTAAATGACACATCTCATTTCTCAACCACCATTTACACTTTTGAAGGCCCTGGAGCACCAGGACAATAGAATTGCCCCCAAACTGACCCCATTTTGGAAAGCAAACACCCCAACGTATAATCTATGAGGCATAATGAGTCTTTTGAACGGTTCATTTTTTTCCAGAAGTTTTTGGAAAATGTGGAAAAAAATGAAAACACATTTTTTTTTTACACAAAGTTGTCCATTTATCAGATATTTCCAACACATAGCATGTACGTAGCAAAGATGACACCCCAAAATACATTCTGCTACTCCTCCTGAGTATGGCGATACCACATGTGTGAGAATTTTACACAGCCTGGCCACATACAAAGGCCCAACATTGAAGTAGCATCTCCATGCGTTCTACTAGCATAAATGTCACATCTCAGTTCTCAACCACCTATTACACTTTTGAAGGCCCTGGAGCACCAGGACAATGGAATTGCTCCCAAAATGACCCCATTTTGGAAAGCAAACACCCCAACGTATAATCTATGAGGCATAATGAGTCTTTTGAATGGTTCATTTTTTTCCAGAAGTTTTTGGAAAATGTGGAAAAAAATGAAACGCATTTTTTTTTACACAAAGTTGTCCATTTATCAGATATTTCCAACACATAGCATGTACGTAGCAAAGATGACACCCCAAAATACATTCTGCTACTCCTCCTGAGTATGGCGATACCACATGTGTGAGACTTTTACACAGCCTGGCCACATACAAAGGCCCAACATTGAAGTAGCATCTCCATGCGTTCTACGAGCATAAATGACACATCTCAGTTCTCAACCACCTATTACACTTTTGAAGGCCCTGGAGCACCAGGACAATGGAATTGCTCCCAAAATGACCCCATTTTGGAAAGCAAACACCCCAACGTATAATCTATGAGGCATAATGAGTCTTTTGAATGGTTCATTTTTTTCCAGAAGTTTTTGGAAAATGTGGAAAAAAATGAAAACGCATTTTTTTTTACACAAAGTTGTCCATTTATCAGATATTTCCAACACATAGCATGTACGTAGCAAAGATGACACCCCAAAATACATTCTGCTACTCCTCCTGAGTATGGCGATACCACATGTGTGAGACTTTTACACAGCCTGGCCACATACAAAGGCCCAACATTGAAGTAGCATCTCCATGCGTTCTACGAGCATAAATGACACATCTCAGTTCTCAACCACCTATTACACTTTTGAAGGCCCTGGAGCACCAGGACAATGGAATTGCCCCAAAAATGACCCCATTTTGGAAAGCAAACACCCCAACGTATAATCTATGAGGCATAATGAGTCTTTTGAACGGTTCATTTTTTTCCAGAAGTTTTTGGAAAATGTGGAAAAAAATGAAAACGCATTTTTTTTTTACACAAAGTTGTCCATTTATCAGATATTTCCAACACATAGCATGTACGTAGCAAAGATGACACCCCAAAATACATTCTGCTACTCCTCCTGAGTATAGCGATACCACATGTGTGAGACTTTTACACAGCGTGGCCACATACAAAGGCCCAACATTGAAGTAGCACCATCAGGCGATCTACGAGCATAAATGACACATCTCATTGCTCAACCACCTATTGCATTTTTGAAGGCCCTGGAGCACCAGGACAATGGAATTGCCCCCAAAATGACCCCATTTTAGAAAGCAAACACCCCAACGTATAATCTATGAGGCATAATGAGTCTTTTGAACGGTTCTTTTTTTTCCAGAAGTTTTTGGAAAATGTGGAAAAAAATGAAAACACTTTTTTTTTTACACAAAGTTGTCTATTTATCAGATATTTCCAACACATAGCATGTACGTAGCAAAGATGACACCCCAAAATACATTCTGCTACTCCTCCTGAGTATAGCGATACCACATGTGTGAGACTTTTACACAGCGTGGCCACATACAAAGGCCCAACATTGAAGTAGTACCATCAGGCGATCTACGAGCATAAATGACACATCTCATTTCTCAACCACCTATTGCATTTTTGAAGGCCCTGGAGCATCAGGACAATGGAATTGCACCCAAAATGACCCCATTTTGGAAAGCAAACACCCCAACGTATAATCTATGAGGCATAATGAGTCTTTTGAACGGTTCATTTTTTTCCAAAAGTTTTTGGAAAATGTGGAAAAAAATGAAAACGCATTTTTTTTTTACACAAAGTTGTCCATTTATCAGATATTTCCAACACATAGCATGTACGTAGCAAAGATGACACCCCAAAATACATTCTGCTACTCCTCCTGAGTATAGCGATACCACATGTGTGAGACTTTTACACAGCGTGGCCACATACAAAGGCCCAACATTGAAGTAGCACCATCAGGCGATCTACGAGCATAAATGACACATCTCATTGCTCAACCACCTATTGCATTTTTGAAGGCCCTGGAGCACCAGGACAATGGAATTGCCCCCAAAATGACCCCATTTTAGAAAGCAAACACCCCAACGTATAATCTATGAGGCATAATGAGTCTTTTGAACGGTTCTTTTTTTTCCAGAAGTTTTTGGAAAATGTGGAAAAAAATGAAAACACTTTTTTTTTCACACAAAGTTGTCTATTTATCAGATATTTCCAACACATAGCATGTACGTAGCAAAGATGACACCCCAAAATACATTCTGCTACTCCTCCTGAGTATAGCGATACCACATGTGTGAGACTTTTACACAGCGTGGCCACATACAAAGGCCCAACATTGAAGTAGTACCATCAGGCGATCTACGAGCATAAATGACACATCTCATTTCTCAACCACCTATTGCATTTTTGAAGGCCCTGGAGCATCAGGACAATGGAATTGCACCCAAAATGACCCCATTTTGGAAAGCAAACACCCCAACGTATAATCTATGAGGCATAATGAGTCTTTTGAACGGTTCATTTTTTTCCAAAAGTTTTTGGAAAATGTGGAAAAAAATGAAAACGCATTTTTTTTTTTACACAAAGTTGTCTATTTATCAGATATTTCCAACACATAGCATGTACGTAGCAAAGATGACACCCCAAAATACATTCTGCTACTCCTCCTGAGTATGGCGATACCACATGTGTGAGACTTTTACACAGCCTGGCCACATACAGAGGCCCAACATCAAAGTAGCACCATCAGGCGTTCTAGGAGCATAAATGACATATATAATTTCCTGGCAACCTATCATTTTTGAAAACCCTTCATATTTCTAACACATAGCATGCACATACCAAGAATTACAATCCAAAATAAATTCTATTGCAGAAAGGGTAAAAAAAAAGCATTACCTGTGCTTTTAGTAGTATCCACAGAGGAGAGCACTGGTCCAGGCAGCAGGCAGGGAGGTGCTTAGCGACAGCAATATTAACTATCCAGGCAGCAGGCAGGAATATTGTCTATAGTCGGCACAGCACAGTCCATAGAAATTGTCCAGGCAGAGACAGCCAGCATAGCCATAATATTGGTCCTGGTACACTGTTAACTGCAGACACTCATTATTGTACCGCGACAGGCATGGGCATGGTGGCAGTAAGTCAGCAGCAGGCTGAGGGCCACAATCAGGTAAGACCTGTGCACAGGGGCACAGGGGTAGAGGCTTCGACCCACCCAAATCTCTATGAAGCCTCCGGACTCCAGACCCTAATTCCGAAACCCGGAGAAAACAAAAATAATTGTTTTCTCCAACCGGAAAAACAATTCTGGAGCCCCTCACATATGTGAGACCCCTGTGTACTACAGTAGAAGGGCAACAGATCAGTCCAAGCGGTAGGCAAAAGCATAGTCCATAAAACAGGCCAGGGTCGGTTCACATGTAAGCAGTCCAAGCGGTAGGCAGTAGAGTAGTTGATAAAACAGGCCAGGGTCAGTTCACGTGGAGGCAGTCCAAACGGTAGGCAGAGGCATAGTCACAAAACAGGCCAGGGTCAGTTCACATGAAAGCAGTCCAAACGGTAGGCAGAGGCATAGTCAAAAAACAGGCCAGGGTCAGTTCACATGGAAGGCAGTGGCATGGTTATTTGGGAAAGAATGGAAAATGGTCAGCACAGATGATGAAAATGGGGAAATGGTTAAAAATATGGGCTAATATTTTATGGATGTGTGATAAATTTGGAAGCATTCACCAATGCAAAGGCCAGGTTGGGAGGGACACTGGGGACAATGGTAGCTGGTATCTCTTCTAAATCCTCTTTTGGTGCACACGCGACATTTTTTTTGCCGTCTTCGGCCTGCTTCAGATGGTGGAATGCTGAAGAGGAAGTGGCGCTCATGGAGTCGGCAAACAGCCTCAGAGCGAAGGTCTTCTTGGGGGGGTCTTTGGTGATAGATGAGGGACGTGACAACTTCTTCTATGAATTTTAGGAAGGGGGCGGGGCTTTCAATGGATTTGGTGTAGACTATGTAGGAATTGTAAATGGCCAAATGAATGAGATAAATTGCTACCTTCTTATACCAGAATCGGGACCTCCTGATTGACAAATAGGGCTGAATCATTTGATCGTTAAAATCTACCCCCCCATGTAGAGATTATAATCTTGGACACATGTTGGCTTTTCAATGGGACCTTGTCTTCTTTGTACCACAATTGCAGTGTCTTCATGGATGGTGGACATCATGTGCACGTCCCTCTTATCCTTCCACCTCAAGGCCAGCACTTAGTTGCATTTCAATGATGCTCTTTCCCCCCTTCGCAGCTTTTTGTTCACTAAAGATTGTGGGAAGCCCTTTCTATTTTTTCTGGAGGTTCCACAGGCCAGGGTTTTTGCGATGTATAAGTGTTTGAAAAGGGGCAGGCTGGTGTAAAAGTTGTCAACGTAAATGTGATATCCTTTGTTTAGAAGTGGGTATGCCAGGTCCCATACAATCTTTCCAGTTGTGCCCATGTAGGCCGAGCACTCAGGGGGCTGGAGCTGGGAATCTTTTCCTTCATATATGCGGAATGCATACAAATATCCCGTGGCTCTCTCACATAGCTTGTATAACTTTACTCCGTATCTGGCCCTTTTGCTAGGAATATACTGCTTTATTCCTAGCCGGCCTGAAAAGGGTACCAGGGACTCATCGACGCAAATTTTCTGATCGGGGACATAGAGTTCTGCAAATTGTTGAGAAAAGAAATTTATCAGTGGGCAAATCTTGTATAACTTGTCGTAATTTGGATGATTGTGGGGAGGGCACTGGGTGTTGTCGCTGAAGTGAAGAAAGCGCATTATCATCTTGTATCGGGACCTGGACATTAGGGCAGAATAAATGGGCATATTGTGGATGGGGTGGGTGGACCAATAGGCATGTCCTTCATTTTTTTTTGTAATCCCCATGTTTAGGGTGAGGCCCATAAACATTTTGAACTCCTCCAAATTCAGATCTCTCCACTCAAAAGGACGGGCATAGGATGATTGGGGGTTGTTGGCAATATATTGCTGGGCATACAAATTTGTCTGGTCCACAATAAATTGCAGCATAGTGTCGGGCAAAAACATATGAAAGAAATCAATCTCTGAGAAATTTTGGGTGTTGGTCTGCACACCTGGCAGTGCTGTGAACGGGGGAATAATTGGCGATGCCGAGTTGGAAGGCAGCCATATTGGGTTGGCAAGACCATCTGGCATGTATGTAGAGGCCCTGGCTCTTGGGGGGTGTGACACTCCAGTAGTTGGATTGGAATTTCCTGTGCTGGTACTCAGGCGTGATGTGGCAGGACTGGTACTGGGTCTGGGCATTTGTTCCTGGGGCCTATCGCCGGCGGCAGCGCTGGTACTGGGCAATTGTTTCCGGGGCCTAACGCTGGTGGCAGCGCTGGTACTGGGCCTGGGAATTTGTTCCTGGGGCCTATTGGTGGTGGCAGCGCTGGTACTGGGCATTTGTTCCCGGGGCCTAACGCTGGCGGCAGAGCTGGTACTGGGCCTGGGAATTTGTTCCTGGGGCCTATTGGTGGTGGCAGCGCTGGTACTGGGCCTGGGAATATAATCCTGGTTTCCAGAGTGCCGTGCCCTTTTGGGAGGGACCCATTCTTCCTCCGAATCATTTGTCGATTCACTATTTGGTTCAAATGCCGAACTTGAATCAGAATCCAAATTGGAATCTGATGAGAACTCCCGTTGCTCTCATCGGTCATGGAGAGGATCTGGAACGCCTCCTCACTGCTGAATACTCTTTTGGACATGACGCGGTGTGACAGGTGGCAGGTGACGGTCACTGATGGGCTGTGCGATAGGTGGCAGCTGACGTTCACTGATCGGTGATGACGGTGTGACAGGCGATGGTCACTGATGGGTGACAGGCCACGGACACTTTCTGGTGATGGGTGACGGTCACTAAAAGGTGACAGGTGATCGGTGATGGCTGACGGTCACTGATGGGTGACAGGTGATGGGTAACGGGTGATGGCTGGCGGTCACTGATGGGTGACGGGTGATGGCTGGCGGTCACTGATGGGTGACGGGTGATGGGTGACGGGTGACAGGTGCACCGCTGATGGTCACTGATTTGTGACGGGTGACAGGAGCACCGCTGGCAGTCACTGATGGGTGACGGGTGATGGCTGGCGGTCACTGATGGGTGACGGCTGGCGGTCACTGATGGGTGACGGGTGACGGCTGGCGGTCACTGATGGGTGACGGGTGACGGCTGGCGGTCACTGATGGGTGACGGGTGATGGCTGACGGGTGACAGGTGCACCACTGATGGTCACTGATTTGTGACGGGTGACAGGAGCACCGCTGGCGGTCACTGATGGGTGACGGGTGATGGCTGGTGGTCACTGATGGGTGACGGCTGGCGGTCACTGATGGGTGATGGGTGACGGCTGGCGGTCACTGATGGGTGACGGGTGACGGCTGGCGGTCACTGATGGGTGACGGGTGACAGCTGGCGGTCACTGATGGGTGACGGGTGATGGCTGACGGGTGACAGGTGCACCGCTGATGGTCACTGATTTGTGACGGGTGACAGGTGCACCGCTGACGGTCACTGATGGCAGTCCCTTATGTGACAGGTGCACTTTATTGGGTGACACTGGTAACTGTTGGGTGACAGATGACAATTGGGGGGGGCGATGGGACAGGTGTGGTGTTGGTGCAGACACTACAGAACACAGATCGGTAACTCACTGCTTCTGGCTCTTCTCTCCTCACACTGGAAACGGTGTGTGAGGAGAGAAGAGCTGGTAACAGCTAGTTACTGCTCTGTGTTTACATTTATGATCGGCTGTGAATGGATCACAGCCGATCACGTGGGTAAACAGCCAGCCAATGGCTGTTTACCGCCGTCGGTGACGAGTAGTATTCCCGGGAACACTCCGTCACCGAGGTGCACGCGCAGCGCGCTCGCGATCGCGCGCGTGCGCCGTGCACAATGGGGTGGACCTATCTGTGATCGGCCGTGACTTCATCACGGCCGATCACGTGGTAAACAGCCATGTTCAATGGCTGTTCACCCCCCTCGGTGGCGAGCGGTGTCTCCGTGACACGCCGCCACCGAAGGAACAGGGATGCGCGCGCACGATCGCGCGCATTCCCTGTTTAAATGGGAGGACGTCATATGACCCCCTCCCGCAACGAGAGCCGCGCCGCCTGGCCGTCAATTGACGGCCGGCGGTCGGCAGGCGGTTAAAGGAGTGAGGTTATTTTTAATTCAAAGCAGAGTTCCAGTCAATTTTTTGTTTATTAGAAGTCAGCTACAAAAAAAGTGCATCGTCTGACTTTCAATAAAAAGACACTCACCTGTCCCACAATCCAGCGACGTGGCCACCCAAACCCTCCCTTCTCTCCCCTGCCTGTCCACAGCGCTGGCAATACTACTGTGGGAATCCGGCTGTGACAGCTTGCAGCTTCACAGCCGGGTGCGCATGTCTCACTGCGCTGTCCTGCATAGCCGGGCAACCTTTTGGGAACTGTGATGTCTCCCAGAAGATTGCAGGGTGGAAGGGCCGCCTAGGCAGCCCAAGCGGAAGTGGGAGCTCGTCGGTAATCGTGATGCATTGTGATGCATTGCTTAATCAAATCGAATCGTTGACCAGATAATCGTAATCGAATCGTGAGACCAGTGAAGATGCGCACCCCTAGTCTTCAAAGGGTGTATCTGGCTTTTATGTTGCCCTTCTGACCTGTGAAATTCTCTGGTCGGAACGGCAGTGTAGTTGCAGTAGGCAGATACACCCTGTGCTGATCGTGGCTAACTGGCTGTGTTGTAAAGGAATGTGACTAAAGCCCTGCGGAGGAGGAGCAGTATAGAGTGCTGTAATAGGAAAGGAGCTCAGCAGCCGGGCATAGCATCCAAGGCAGAGGGGCGGTCAGGGGGCTTTGGGGAGCTTTGGGGGGGGCACAACTTAGATCTGGGGGGGGCAAAGCCATGTGACACAGCATAGACACTTTCCCATCCTGGGCTGTTCTCACCCTGTGCTCCTCTCCATTCAGGAAATGGATTCGCAGCTTCTCCCCAGCCAATAAGAACGGAAGGGTGTGGACTGTGGAAGGCAAAACACAATAATAAGGGCAGAAATAGTCAGCAAATAGCACCACATCTCATACTGAATGAAAACAGGAAACGGAGGGAGGGGGTTTAACAAACGCCCCAGGGACTTTTAAGGTGCTTAAATTAAGTAATGGGCGAAATAGAAAGACATGTATGATCTATCCATAAAATATATTACATTTTATTGAAAATTTTCTTTAAAAAGAACATCTCGTTATAGACAAGACACCAACATAAAAAGATAATATATATATCTCAGTATTCAAGCCCTACGAGGGCATACGATCAAAAAAAACATTTTATTTCATAACAGCATGTTTCGCTCAATACGAGCTTCTTCAGGAGTTTTGGTATGGATTGTAGAAAGTTCTAAACAATGAGTAAAAAGCACATATATGAGACATAGTATTACATAATGGAGTTAACAACTTAGGGTTAAACAGAGTAGTATATAAATATATAAAAATGATGAACATTTAGATCATACATGCACAAAGCAAAAATCGGTCAATATATAGCAAGATATATATGGAAGAGAAATAATGCATTAAAACATTGATATTTGCAATCTTACCAGGCTGTAATGCGTTTGGAGGTATATTGAAAATAAATGAACAATTTCCTGCTGCAGTAGTGTCACCAATGTACAGGCTCTCATATCATGTGTTACCGTCTTTATATGGCCACAGGGGGGTATAAAGATTTATATATCCTTAATAAAAGGAAAATGTTCTTATATCAGAACGTGAAATGATGAATAATTAGGCAAGGCATTCTAATTGACCTAAATTGAATAGTGAAACAGATTTTACCTTTAATAGAATCAATAGTTATTTGCTGGAAGTAGGAACACCTCTTAGCAAAAAAGGAAAGGAGTAGCAGGTCAGTGGACTAATAGAGGAGCCATGGCCAGAGCTTGGGGAATACTCTTTAAAGAGGGAGTCCACCTAAACTGCCTAAAAAAAAATAAATATTAAAAGCCAGCAGCTACAAATACTGCAGCTGCTGACTTTTAATAAATGGCCACTTACCTGTCCCAGGGTCCAGCGATGTAAGCAGCCGACGCCGAGAACCCGCTCGGTTCTCGGCAGCTGCCGCCGCCATCCTGGGTGAGGGAATCAGGAAGTGAAGCTTTGCAGCTTCACTTCCCGGTTCCCTACTGCGCATGCGCGAGTCACGCTGCGCATCGTAACTGGTCCCTGCTATCTCCTGGGACCTGTGTGTTTCCCAGGAGACAGCGCGGTGGGGACGGGAAGAGGCGTAGACTCCTATGGGAGTCTATGCCGGAAGTGGGTGCAAATACCTGTCTTAGACAGGTATCTGCACCCCCCTCCCCCCTGAAAGAAGGAAGTTCCATTTTTGTGTGGAACTCCGCTTTAAAAGAGATCCTCATAAGCAGGTTCTGAATAATGAAAGTAAAGGAAACAATGCTGATTAAAAGTGCGTAGGTGCAGTACCTGTCACTGTCAGACATGACTGCACGTAGGACACTTACTGGTAGAGGTAGAAAAGGCGTGGAATTTAGGAGCGGTGCGCACCCTCCCTGGAATAAACAGCCTGTGACAGAGGGTGTACACCCGCCTTTATACACCCTCCATTCCGGCGGCGTCTGACACCACCGCCGGGATGCGGACGCATAATGAGATTGCCTGAAAAGCAGCTGGATGAGAAGCGCAGTGGCGTCATTGACCGACGCTCGCTGCGTGGGAAGTCAATTGTGCGCATGCGCGGGACGGTATAATATAATTAAAGCCACTGAGGCTAGATGCGCCATTTTAGAAAAGGGCGATTGAATGAAAGACGTGGCGGCGTCATTGTTAGATGCCGGCCACGTCAGAGGTCACTAAGACGCATGTGCAGAGCAATATATTGAAGTTAAAGCAACGGAGGCCAAAAACGCCATCTTAGGAAGGGGGGATAATAGATAAGACAAATGTAATAGGCTAACAAGTTTTAAGTGTCAAAGACAATGTTAGGCACAAAACTAAAAATATATTGTATCATGATCCACATATTGATCAAAAATAGGCGCAATATTGGGTTTATGTAGGGCAAAAAAGTGCAAACAGTTACTGTCAAAGTTGTGATGTAAACCAATGTGACGGCTGACACCCTGTAGGTGTTTCCATTCTTTTTTTATTTATCAAGGAAACACGGTCCCTTACCCGGCAGAAAAAAAGGTCGCTTGGTCTTACCAATGTAAAACATCTGACATTCGCATAGCATAATGTATACAATGCCCACTGATTGGCATGTTACTGAGAAATTGGGTCTAAAGAGACGGCCATTCGGAAGCCGTAGGCTCCATGCTGCAAGTATAAACCTACATAAGTTACAACGATGGCAGGGTCTACTGTCTTTGTTGAATTCATTGGTAGTTTTTGTATGGCTATCATAGTGGCTATGTACCAGAGTATCCCTTAGAGATGGGGTCGTTTAAAAGTAATTTCCTGGATAGGGTTTTAGATGTTTAGCAACCTTTTCGTCTCCCATCAACAGATACCGGTATTTTTTCATAATTTCTCGTACTTGCCGGTGCTGGCTAGAAAACCTGGTGATAAGCCTAACACCAGGATTGGTCCTTTTCGGTTTTGAGTCATGTATGAAGGAGGCTCTATTGTGGTTTTTTGCCCTAAGGTAAGCTTTCTTGAGACATTTTTTACAGTAGCCGCGCTTAAGAAAGCGCGACCGCAGCAAGCCAGCTTCTCTTTCAAAGTCAGAATCAGCACTGCAATTCCGTTTGATTCTCAAGTACTGCCCGTAGGGCACACTTGTGATAAGAGGAGTAGGGTGGGAACTAGTGGCATGGAGCAATGAATCCCCTGCAGATGGCTTACGATACAGGGTTGTCTCCCATCAGTGTTGACTAGAATTTGGACATCCAAAAAGGTAAGGTTCTGTTGACTGAACTCAATTGTAAATTTGAGGTTGTAGTTATTAATCTTGAGACTATCCAAAAATGAAAGAAGTGAATCCTTAGTATCCGTCCAAATAAAAAAAATGTCATCAATAAATCTTCATATAAAGACGGTAACACATGATATGAGAGCCTGTACATTGGTGACACTACTGCAGCAGGAAATTGTTCATTTATTTCCAATATACCTCCAAACGCATTACAGCCTGGTAAGATTGCAAATATCAATGTTTTAATGCATTATTTCTCTTCCATATATATCTTGCTATATATTGGCCGATTTTTGCCTTGTGCATGTATGATCTAAATGTTCATCATTTTTATATATTTATATACTACTCTGTTTAACCCTAAGTTGTTAACTCCATTATGAAATACTATGTCTCATATATGTGCTTTTTATTCATTGTTTAGAACTTTCTACAATCCATACCAAAACTCCTGAAGAAGCTCGTATTGAGCGAAACATGTTGATTGGTAGATTGTTATGAAATCAAATGTTTTTTTGATCATATGCCCTCGTAGGGCTTGAATACTGAGATATATGTATTATCTTTTTATGATGGTGTCTTGTCTATAACGAGATGTGCTTTTTAAAGAAAATTTTCAATAAAATTTAATATATTTTATGGATAGATCATACATGTCTTTCTATTTAGTCCATTACTTAATTTAAGCACCTTAAAAGTCCCTGAGGTGTTTGTTAAACTCCCTCCCTCCGTTTCTGTGGAAGGCAAAGTGAAAGCCCAGTACTGGAGCGTAGTTGTGGGGCCCTAGGGCAGATCGGAGCTGGACTTTGTGGAGGATATGATATGACAGGGAGGCTGCCGGGGCCCCCTGGAGATAGGGGCGGGGTTGCGATTGTGTCCCCTGAAACCCCTTATGCTATGCCCATGCCCCTTCCTGCACAGCCCTGATATCCCTTTAATTGGGTCTTTATGCCCTGGCTCAATGACAGCTTGGTCACTGTGCTGGGAGTGTTCAGTGAGTATTTTATCTTGCCCATACTCTCTCTTGTCCCGATGTGATAGCACTGGATACCTGAGTGCCCAATCACCAAGCACCACTTTAGTCACATTTGAGGAACAGAAGAAAATCACAAGCTTCTCTAAACCCAGAATTAAGGTATATCTTCTTCTGCGGGTAAATGCAGTGGTAAGAGAGCAAAGGGAAGGCAAACATATGCTCTTGGTGGGGGCACCATTAAAGTGAACCAGTTTGTAGGGGGGGGGTTAGAATGATTGGCCTCCAGTCTAAATCCTCCATGCTTCCCTCTTCCCTCATTGAGCGCCAAGCAGAGTGACATGAAAAGTTCCCCCTCGGGGTGGGTTCTTTGGACTATGCCAGGCATTGACCTTGCACGGGGTAATACTTATCCCGAGGGAAGCTCACCAAAGCTCGGGGACCAGGCGGGAGCCATGGTCATGTGAAAAGTAAACATTAACACGGTCTCCTAACTCAGTAATGAGCCACATGTGTGCAATACCCACAACAGATTTCCTCCTTAAGCTTCTTTGTCCCATGTCCTACACACTTGTACTAATATATATGTTGCATTTGGAGGGATAGACTGAGCCACTGCCTGCTCCACCAGTCAGCATACCTCTGTTACCTCACTCCCAGTGACAGAATGGGGTCCCACAAATCACATAGCATGGACTTTATATGTGCTCAACTTAACTCATCTTGTTTCGAACCAAATTACCAGGCGTAGATCTCCGTATTGCTAGTCCACTCCTGGTGACTGACAGAGACACTCAGCTAGGGAGGGAGTAAAAACACAGACTCCCTCGCTACTAGAGAACCTGTTACCTATCAGGTACCACGCCAATGACTGGTTGCTGTTTCTCCTCATAGTTACTATTGAACCTTTGCCATAGTGGTGTTAACCATACCCCATATTGTGGTTAAGACCTATTTTCTTTAATAATATGCCAGGACTAGGGATGAGCCGAACACCCCACGGTTCGGTTCCCACCAGAACCTGCGAACGGACCGAAAGTTCGCACGAACGTTAGAACCCCATTGACGTCTATGGGACTCGAACGTTCGAAATCAAAAGTGCTCATTTTAAAGGCTAATTTGCATGGTATTGTCCTAAAAAGGGTTTGGGGACCCGGGTCCTACCCCAGGGGACATGTATCAATGCAAAAAAAACTTTTAAAAACGGCCGTTTTTTCGGGAGCAGTGATTTTAATGATGCTTAAAGTAAAAAAAAAAAAAGTGAAATATTCCTTTAAATATCGTACCTGAGGGGTGTCTATAGTATGCCTGTAAAGTGACGCGTGTTTCCCGTGTTTAGAACAGTCCCTGCACCAAATGTCATTTTTAAAGGAAAAAATCTCATTTAAAACTGCTTGCGTGTTTAATGTAATGTCGGGTCCTGGCAATATGGATGAAAATCAGTGAGACAAATGGCATGGGTACCCCCCAGTCCATTACCAGGCCCTTTGGGTCTTGTATGGATATTAAGGGGAACCCCGCACCCAAATTAAAATAAGGAAAGGTGTGGGGCCACCGGGCCCTATATACTCTGAACAGCAGTATACAGGCTGTAGGTTTGTTGTTAAGTAGAATCTCTTTGTAATTTTGAACGGGTACATTTTTAACGTGTTTAGCTCCAGCCAAAAAATCTTTTTTAAGCTTTTTGGAAAACATAGGGAAGGGTTATCACCCCTGTGACATTTGTTTTGCTGTCTTTCCTCCTCTTCAGAAGATTTCACCTCACTTTTTGTCCCAATGGATTGGAAAGCATCAGTGGAAAGGAGAAATGTTTTTCCCATATTAACTCTTACAGGAGAGAATTTCCCTTCCTAGGGGTAGATTTATTCTCACTTCCTGTTGTCTCCTTCCGTTTGCAAGTAGGAGTCGTTTGTAAGTTAGTTGTTTGAAAGTAGGGTCCTGCCCTATATACTCAGCAGAAATTTGGGCCTTCGGTTTTGCTGTGGCCACAACACTGTAAGCCCTCACAGGGCTCTGCTGTGAAATATTAGATCAAGAATTGTAATTACATGCCCCTGTTGAACAGGAGCTGAAAAATTAGGCCTTAGGCACTGGTGCTGGTGCCACAACACTGCAACCCCTCACAGACACTCTAGTTGGAATGCAGGAACGAGCCCTGCTGCAAAGTATTGCATCAAAAATTGTAATTACACGCCCCTGTTAAACAAGGGCTGAAAAATTGGGCCTTAGGCACTGGTGCTGGTGCCACAACACTGCAACCCCTCACAGACACTCTAGTTGGAATGCAGGAACGAGCCCTGCTGCAAAGTATTACATCAAAAATCGTAATTACACGCCCCTGTTAAACAGGGGCTGAAAAATTGTGCCTTAGGCACTGGTGGTGGCGCCCAGAACCAAAAATGCTCTTACAAGCTATCAGCGTGATGATTGAGGAGGAAGAGGATAATTACTCAGGAATAGTCACTCAGCATCAGCATAGGCAGTCTTTAAAGGGGTCTGAGATTTCAAAAAAAATTATTCAGTTACATCAGCATCAGGTGCTTGGTAGCTGGTGGTGATCCAAGACTCATTCATTTTTATGAAGGTCAGTCGATCGACCGAGTCAGTGGACAGACGCACCCTGTGATCGGTTACCACGCCTCCAGCAGCACTGAATGTGCGTTCCGAAAGAACGCTGGATGCAGGACAGGCCAGTAGCTCAATTGCATACTGTGCAAGCTCTGGCCAGTGATCCATCCTCAAGACCCAGTAACCCAGAGGCTTTTCGGTGGGAAAGGTGTCCAAGTCTGATCTTGCCCCTAGGTATTCCTGCACCATGTAAAACAGACGCTGGCGATGGTTGCTGGAACCGATCATACCTTGGGGCTGCGGACCAAAAAATTGTCTGAACGCATCGGTCAGACGGCCACCTTCTCCACCGCTCCTTCTTTGACTGACCGAAGCCTCAGCAACACGTTGTCCAGAAACAGGAGTTTGTAACCTCCCAGTCTCTGGGAACGCATTGCACAGACCTTTCTGCAAGGCCTCCCGAAGATGTTTCATCCTCTGCTCCCTCTGCGATGGCAAGATAAGGTCCGCAACCTTACCCTTGTAACGTGGATCAAGGAGGGTTGCCAGCCAGTATTGGTCCTTCTCCTTGATACCACGAATACGAGGATCCTTACGCAGGCTTTGCAGGATCAGGGAGGCCATGCAGCGTAGGTTTGCTGAGGCATTCGGTCCGGAGTCCTCTGGGTCACTAAGGACGACATGGTCCGCAGCCACCTCCTCCCAGCCACGTACAAGTCCATGTGTTTCTTGGGACTGATCCCTTAAAGACTGCTGCTGATGCTGAGTGCCAGGCTCCACCTCCATACTGACACAATCTTCCTCCTCCTCCTCCTCCTCTTCCTCCTCGTCCTCTTCCTGTGTGATCGGCGGGCACGCAGGAACACTGTCTGGATAAAGGGGGCCTTGAGAGCTAAGGAAGTCCTCCTCTTCCTGCCTCTGTTCTGCCTCAAGTGCCCTGTCCATTATTCCACGCAGCGTGTGCTCCAACAGGTGGACAAGGGGGACAGTGTCACTGATGCATGCACTGTCACTGCTCACCATCCTCGTGGCCTCCTCAAATGGTGACAGGACAGTGCATGCATCCCTGATCATGGCCCACTGGCGTGGGGAAAAAAAACCAAGCTCCCCTGACCCTGTCCTGGTGCCATAGTCGCACAGGTACTCATTGATGGCCCTCTGCTGCGTGTGCAGCCGCTGCAGCATGGCCAACGTTGAGTTCCACCTGGTGGGCATGTCACAGATTAGGCGGTTCTTGGGCAGGTTAAACTCCTTTTGGAGGTCCGTCAGCCGAGCACTGGCATTATATGACCGGCGGAAATGCACACAGACTTTCCTGGCCTGCCTCAGGACATCCTGTAAGCCCGGGTACCTGCCCAAGAACCGCTGCACCACCAAGTTAAGGACGTGAGCCAAACAGGGCACATGGATCATTTGTCCCTGTCGGAGGGCAGAGAGGAGGTTGGTGCCATTGTCGCAAACCACCATTCCTGCCTTAAGTTGGCGTGGCGTCAACCACCTCTGAACCTGCCCCTGCAGAGCTGACAGAACCTCTGCCCTAGTGTGGCTCCTGTCCCCCAAGCACACCAGCTCAAGCACCGCATGGCATCTTTTGGCCTGCGTACTTGCGTAGCCCCTTGAACGACTACGGAGCACCGCTGGTTCCGAGGAAGAGGCCATGGAGGAAGAAGAAGAGGAGGGGGTGGAGGAGAGAGGTGTGTCACAATCATTAGCATTTTGGAGGCGTGGTGGCGGAACAACCTCCAACACTACTGCACCTTGTCCTGCATCCTTCCCAGCTGCCAGCAGAGTCACCCAATGCGCCGTGAAACTTAGGTAACGTCCCTGTCCATGCCTGCTGGACCATGAGTCAGCGGTAATATGCACCTTACCGCTGACCGCCCTGTCCAGCGAGGCATGGACATTGCCTTCCATATGCTGGTAGAGAGCCGGAATCGCCTTCCGTGAGAAAAAGTGGCGTTTGGGTACCTGCCACTGAGGAACTGCACATTCCACAAACTCACGGAAGGGGGCAGAGTCTACCAACTGAAAAGGCAGCAGTTGAAGTGCTAGCAATTTTGCCAAGCTAGCATTCAACCGCTGGGCATGTGGATGGCTGGGAGCAAACTTCTTTCGGCGGTGCAGCAGCTGGGGCAGGGAAATTTGCCTGGTACAATCTGACGTCGGTGTACCAAAATCAGATTGCCCACAAGTACGTGGCTGTGACACACCTAATTCTACACCTTCATTCCTCTCAGTGCAGGTCTCAGAGAGGACTGAAGGTGTAGTGGGGTTGGAAATCTCAGCTGATGAGGAGCAAGCAGAGGTCCTCTTTGTTCTTTGGTGTGGGTCTTTTAGATACGCTTGCCAACGAACTGCATGGCAGGTCAACATATGTCTGGTCAAGCATGTGGTACCCAAGCGGGAGATGTTTTGGCCACGCGAGATACGCTTGAGACATATGTTGCAAATAGCAGCGGTGCGATCTGATGCACTCGTCTCAAAAAAGGCCCACACCAAAGAACTTTTTGAATAACACGCAGAGACTGCAGCGCCCTGCACATGTGGAGCTTTGGGTTGTGATGCAGTCAATGTGCTGCCCTTAGGCTGGCCCCTGGAGGGCATCCTGCCTCGTTGGTGATGTGCCGCCTCCTCCTCCTCCTCCTCCTCTCTCCTATCAGGCACCCACGTTGAGTCAGTGACCTCATCATCCCCTCCCTCCTCATCACTGGAGCAAACCTGGCAGTATGCTGCAGCAGGGGGAGCATGGCTGCCAGATTGCTGTCCTTCTTGGGCACCCCCTCTGTCCGTGCTCGTGTTACTGCCTTCATCGAGCTCAGTATCATCATCAGAGCCTTCCAAACGCTGGGCATCCTCCTGGAGCATGTACCTAACACTGTGGTCAAACAGTTCGAGAGACTCCTCAGGAGGACATGGTGGGGCTAGGGAAGGAGTCACTGATGACATTGAGTCGAGGGAAGAGGCCGCTGCTTTGCCAGACAAAGTACCCTGGGCATGGGTGAGAGAGGATGAGGAGGATGAGGACGGCTTGGTCATCCACTCGACCAAGTCTTCCGCATGTTGCGGCTCAAGATGGCCAGCTGCCGAAAAAAAGGCCAAGCGTGTCCCATGGCCACGTGCTGATGAGGATGCACCGTCTCCACGACCAGCACTAGACACAGAGCCTGCTTGCCCTCTCTTATTGGCTTGTGACTGTCTGCCTCTCCTTCTTGGCCTTCCAGACATACTAATGGCCTGTAGCTGCACTAAGCTGGGATATATATATATATATATGTACTGATACTGCAGCTAGCAAAATCAACTGCCTGCCTGTAGTATGAGAACACCACCAACCTTCTACAGGTAGCTTTAGCTGAACACTGTGAGGTGGACGCACCCCACTAACTTGTAGGTTTAGCAGAACACTGTGAGCAAGAGGCACTGCACTAACTGTAAATAGTCTAGCTGCCTGACTGTGGTACTAATAGGATCAAAAGAACACCAGCAATTTTCTTTAAAATACTGTAACAAGACAAGCCTGCCTGTCAGTAAGAAGATAACAGGAACGGATCTAGCTGAACACTGTGAGCAGGACGCACCCCACTAGCTTGTAGGTTTAGCTGAACACTGTGAGGTGGACGCACCCCACTAACTTGTAGGTTTAGCTGAACACTGTGAGCAGGACGCACCCCACTAACTTGTAGGTTTAGCAGAACACTGGGAGCAGGATGCACTGCACTAACTGTAAATAGTCTAGCTGCCTGACTGTGGTACTAATAGGATCAAAAGAACACCAGCAATTTTCTTCAGGTAGCTGTATTTACTGTAACAAGACAAGCCTGCCTGTCAGTAAGAAGATAACAGAAACGGATCTAGCTGAACACTGTGAGCAGGACGCACCCCACTAACTTGTAGGTTTAGCAGAACACTGTGAGCAGGACGCACTGCACTAACTGTAAATAGTCTAGCTGCCTGACTGTGGTACTAATAGGATCAAAAGAACACCAGCAATTTTCTTCAGGTAGCTGTATTTACTGTAACAAGACAAGCCTGCCTGTCAGTAAGAAGATAACAGAAACGGATCTAGCTGAACACTGTGAGCAGGACGCACCCCACTAGCTTGTAGGTTTAGCTGAACACTGTGAGGTGGACGCCCCCCACTAACTTGTAGGTTTAGCTGAACACTGTGAGCAGGACGCACCCCACTAACTTGTAGGTTTAGCAGAACACTGTGAGCAGGACGCACTGCACTAACTGTAAATAGTCTAGCTGCCTGACTGTGGTACTAATAGGATCAAAAGAACATCAGTAATTTTCTTTAAAATACTGTAACAAGACAAGCCTGCCTGTCAGTAAGAAGATAACAGGAACGGATCTAGCTGAACACTGTGAGCAGGACGCACCCCACTAGCTTGTAGGTTTAGCTGAACACTGTGAGGTGGACGCACCCCACTAACTTGTAGGTTTAGCTGAACACTGTGAGCAGGACGCACCCCACAAACTTGTAGGTTTAGCAGAACACTGTGAGCAGGACGCACTGCACTAACTGTAAATAGTCTAGCTGCCTGACTGTGGTACTAATAGGATCAAAAGAACACCAGCAATTTTCTTTAAAATACTGTAACAAGACAAGCCTGCCTGTCAGTAAGAAGATAACAGGAACGGATCTAGCTGAACACTGTGAGCAGGACGCACCCCACTAGCTTGTAGGTTTAGCTGAACACTGTGAGGTGGACGCACCCCACTAACTTGTAGGTTTAGCTGAACACTGTGAGCAGGACGCACCCCACTAACTTGTAGGTTTAGCAGAACACTGGGAGCAGGATGCACTGCACTAACTGTAAATAGTCTAGCTGCCTGACTGTGGTACTAATAGGATCAAAAGAACACCAGCAATTTTCTTCAGGTAGCTGTATTTACTGTAACAAGACAAGCCTGCCTGTCAGTAAGAAGATAACAGAAACGGATCTAGCTGAACACTGTGAGCAGGACGCACCCCACTAGCTTGTAGGTTTAGCTGAACACTGTGAGGTGGACGCACCCCACTAACTTGTAGGTTTAGCTGAACACTGTGAGCAGGACGCACCCCACTAACTTGTAGGTTTAGCAGAACACTGTGAGCAGGACGCACTGCACTAACTGTAAATAGTCTAGCTGCCTGACTGTGGTACTAATAGGATCAAAAGAACACCAGCAATTTTCTTCAGGTAGCTGTATTTACTGTAACAAGACAAGCCTGCCTGTCAGTAAGAAGATAACAGAAACGGATCTAGCTGAACACTGTGAGCAGGACGCACCCCACTAGCTTGTAGGTTTAGCTGAACACTGTGAGGTGGACGCCCCCCACTAACTTGTAGGTTTAGCTGAACACTGTGAGCAGGACGCACCCCACTAACTTGTAGGTTTAGCAGAACACTGTGAGCAGGACGCACTGCACTAACTGTAAATAGTCTAGTTGCCTGACTGTGGTACTAATAGGATCAAAAGAACATCAGTAATTTTCTTTAAAATACTGTAACAAGACAAGCCTGCCTGTCAGTAAGAAGATAACAGGAACGGATCTAGCTGAACACTGTGAGCAGGACGCACCCCACTAGCTTGTAGGTTTAGCTGAACACTGTGAGGTGGACGCACCCCACTAACTTGTAGGTTTAGCTGAACACTGTGAGCAGGACGCACCCCACAAACTTGTAGGTTTAGCAGAACACTGTGAGCAGGACGCACTGCACTAACTGTAAATAGTCTAGCTGCCTGACTGTGGTACTAATAGGATCAAAAGAACACCAGCAATTTTCTTTAAAATACTGTAACAAGACAAGCCTGCCTGTCAGTAAGAAGATAACAGGAACGGATCGAGCTGAACACTGTGAGCAGGACGCACCCCACTAGCTTGTAGGTTTAGCTGAACACTGTGAGGTGGACGCACCCCACTAACTTGTAGGTTTAGCTGAACACTGTGAGCAGGACGCACCCCACTAACTTGTAGGTTTAGCAGAACACTGTGAGCAGGACGCACTGCACTAACTGTAAATAGTCTAGCTGCCTGACTGTGGTACTAATAGGATCAAAAGAACACCAGCAATTTTCTTTAAAATACTGTAACAAGACAAGCCTGCCTGTCAGTAAGAAGATAACAGGAACGGATCTAGCTGAACACTGTGAGCAGGACGCACCCCACTAGCTTGTAGGTTTAGCTGAACACTGTGAGGTGGACGCACCCCACTAACTTGTAGGTTTTGCTGAACACTGTGAGCAGCACGCACCCCACTAACTTGTAGGTTTAGCAGAACACTGTGAGCAGGACGCACTGCACTAATTGTAAATAGTCTAGCTGCCTGACTGTGGTACTAATAGGATCAAAAGAACACCAGCAATTTTCTTCAGGTAGCTGTATTTACTGTAACAAGACAAGCCTGCCTGTCAGTAAGAAGATAACAGAAATGGATCTAGCTGAACACTGTGAGCAGGACGCACCCCACTAGCTTGTAGGTTTAGCTGAACACTGTGAGGTGGACGCACCCCACTAACTTGTAGGTTTAGCTGAACACTGTGAGCAGGACGCACCCTACTTACTTGTAGGTTTAGCAGAACACTGTGGGCAGGACGCACTGCACTAAATGTAAATAGTCTAGCTGCCTGACTGTGGTACTAATAGGATCAAAAGAACACCAGTAATTTTCTTTAAAATACTGTAACAAGACAAGCCTGCCTGTCAGTAAGAAGATAACAGGAACGGATCTAGCTGAACACTGTGAGCAGGACGCACTGCACTAAATGTAAATAGTCTAGCTGCCTGACTGTGGCACTAATAGGATCAAAAGAACACCAGTAATTTTCTTCAAAATACTGTAACAAGACAAGCCTGCCTGTCAGTAGGAATATAACAGGAACGGATCTAGCTGAACACTGTGAGCAGGACGCACTGCACTAAATGTAAATAGTCTAGAAGATAACAGGAACGGATCTAGCTAAACTGAATACAGTGTATATATATATATATATGCAACACCTGGGATGCATATATATACACAATACACTTTAAGTGCAGCTAACTGACTGACTGTCCTGCCTAATCTAGCTAACTCAAATGAAATGACACTGTCTCTCTCTCTCTCTAAGCACACCGGAACACACTGCACAGGGCCGCCGTGCAGGCGGCCTTATATAGTGTGGGGCGTGTACTAAATCCCCTGAGCCATAATTGGCCAAAGCCTCCTTGGATGCAGACCTCTTCCCTTTTATAGAACACGGGAGGGAGGCTGGACCCCAGCAAAAGCCCACGCACACACTGGGGAAAAGGTGACAAAAATATTAACCTCTTCCCCCTGACCTGGGCAGCCAGGTGTTAACTACACATATAGTATGCTACCTTCCTACAAGTTACATCAATGCACTTTAAACTACATATTAGGATACCAGAGTATATGCAGCTAATAGGTTATATTAAAAAAATGACACTCGCTTATTGTGTGAAAAATCCAAAACACTGGTTCCGTAGTTAACCAGCGCTGACTTTACTCTACGTGTTTCACAGTATCTTACTGCTTCATCAGGAGTATTAATGGAGGTAGCATCTACAATAATTGCTAAGTATGTAATACGGTAATAAACAACATTCATTAAATATATACACATATATATTAGATTATCATATGATCCATAAAACTCTACACATTTCTTACTGCAGTGTATACACAATGACAGCAATAATCTACTCAACACATGTATACCACCAATGCAGCAAGGATCTGGACAATCTGGACAAGTGTTTTTTTGCAGGGGTTTAATTCTTAGTATGTTGTAGTTAATGTCTTGTTCAGTCATCTTGTCTGGTAGCCAAGTCCAGAATTGGGAGAAGCAATTGACATTTGGGCAATAAGACACAGAGAGTAATAATACCCTGGCAGTGGTTCTAACCCTTCCCTCTTTTACCGAACAAAGAGTTTTTTATGCGTTTTCTGTGTCTTCAATTAAGAAAATTACCTTTTATTTCCTATTTCATGAAAATGTCTGATGAAATCTCCCCAATGAGGTCACAGACTGCAAATCAATGCTTGAAAAGGCCCTAGTCTTTCCATTCTGTCCAAAGCAAAAGGCTGGCTGGTTTCGGACTTTCATTCTTAGTCTTGATGTGTGTCTCTAAGGTCTCTGTGATACCTAAAACATTATAAAGACCTCCCTGCAAAAGAAGAAGAATAATACCTGACCCACCGCCCATATATTGGATTATCTCTAGGCTATCCTTATAATATTCTTCATCTGACACATTTCTAGTTCTAATAAATGCCTGGTTCTCTGTTGACTTACAGGACACATAGGGTGGAACCATAGAGCAAAGGCGGGTGGACAGTAGGCCGCCACACCTAGAAGTGTCAGATTCTGAAGACTCTGCTGGAGGCTGTAGCTCTTCAAGAGTGAAGATCTGAGGTATAGGCAGCACTTCTAGGTGTAATAAATGTCTGATTCCCTGCTGTCTTCTGGTTCCATTTACCAGTCATTACCTCACTACAGGACACGTAGGGACATAGGGCAATAGGGTGGAACCATAGCACATAGCAGGGTAGGCAGCCCCCCGCCACACGTAGACGTGTCTGATTCTGAAGATTCTGCTGGAGTCTGTAGCTCTTCAAGAGAGTGCAGATCTGAGGAATGGGCAGCACTTCTAGGTGTATTCCTTGCTGCCTTTGGTGCTTCAATTTGCCAGCCACTAAATCCCTACAGGACACGTAGGGGCATATGGGCCATAGGGTGAACAATAACGCAGGGTAGGGTAACAATAATAGCAGGGTAGGCAGCCATCTGCCACACCTAGAAGTTCCACATTCTGACAATTTTTCTGGAACCTGCAGCTCTTCAAGAAAGTACACACCTAGGTATAGACAGCAGTATAGGAAAGTAATAATGCTCTTCTTTTGCTGGGATTTTTTAAAATGTGCTAAATAGTGACAAGTTAGAAAAAAAAATACTTATTTAAGCTAGCTCAGCTGAGAAATGATATTATGACTTCTGAAGGAATACATATAGGAGCTAAAGGATGTTTTTATACATTTGAATGAAGTTGCTCTCCTACAGGGGAATATGAGAAATAATGCACGTACGGTGGTTCAGCAACTTTATCCTTTTGCATGAACGATTGTATTGAACTTTGTAATATGCTTATTGCAGCTGTAATGTCATTTATCCCCCGATGGGCATAGCTGTCAACATTAAAAAGGTCCCTAGACACTAGTTTCCAAGAACTGTAGTGAATCCCCAGTGTGATTGGTTGGTAACTGAGTGCCAGCCACGTTGATTCTTGTTCTGCACTTTTATTAGACAGTAACTTGGAAAAAGATGTGAGCAAGAATGAGGTGCTACATTTCAAAAGAGGTTGTAGCTCAAATCAAGTCCCAGAGAAATGGTACAGGGTAACAAATCCAACAAAGGCAGTTTCCTATGTACAGTATGCTCTGCACTGGGATCAGGACCTAATGTAGGGATCCTATGCAGGCTCTACACTGGGGTAAGGATCTATTGTAGACTTCCTATGTATACTCTGCACTGAGAGAAGGATCTATTGTAGACTTCCTATGTATACTCTGCACTGGGATAAAGATCTAGTGTAGGCTGGAATCAGTGTGCAGTGTAGGCTCCTCACATGCTCTGCTCCAGGGTCATGTTCTTATGGAATCTTCCTATGTATTTTCTGCACCTGGATCAGGATGTAGCACAGGTTCCATAAATATAATCTGTACCAGGGTCAGGTTCTTATAGAGGCTCCCTAAATATTCTCTGCACCAGTATCACTATCTAGAGCAGGTTTCCACATATTATATGCACCAGATTCATGTTCTTGCAGAGGATCCTCATGTATGTTCTACACAAGTATCTGGATATAGTAGGGGCTCTCTGTGAATGCTCAGTACTGAGGTCACGATCTTGTGGCGGTTTACCATGTAAGCTCTACACTTGGGTTAGGATCCAGGGGGCTCCCTGCACATGCTCTGAACTAGGGTCAGAATCTAGCCAAAGCTTCCCACATATGCTCTGCACTGTAAACACGATCTAGCCAAGACTTACCAGGTATGCTCTGCTCCAAAATCATGATCTATCCAAGGCTCCTCACACTTATGCTTTGTACCATAATTAGGATCTAGCCAAGGCTCCTCAGTATATTCTGCACCATGATAAAGATCTACCTAATGCTGTACACTAGGGGTCTCCAAACTTTCTAAACAAAGGGCCAGTTTACTGTTATTCGGACTTTAGGGGGGGCAGACTGTGGCCAGTAGGAGAAGAAAACACCCTGGCCTTAGTGGAAGTAAACAATGTCCCATCTTTGGTATTAGGGAAATTATTAGTACCCCATCGTTGGTGTCAGAGAGAAGAATAATGCCCAATTATTGGTGTCAGTGAGAGGAAACGTGACCCATCATTGGTGTCAGTGAGAGGAATAATGCCCAATTGTTGGTGCCAGTGGGAGGAATATTGCCCCATTACTGGTGTCAGTGCAGAAATGATCGCCCCATTGTTGGTGTCAGTAGGAGGAATGGTGCACCAAGGGCCAGACAAAGGCAAGCAAAGGGCCATATTCAGCCCCGGGCCGCAGTTTGGAGACCACTGCTCTACACAATAATCAGAATTTATTTAAGACCAGCCATAGATAATTCAAATCATGTATTGGCAGGTTACATGTACCAAGTTGATCGATCAACTTGGGTACAACCAGCCTGTCAAAACTGTACATACGATTATCGCTAGTGGCTGGTATAGCCGCTAGCAAAATTCACTGTCTTCTCCTGGCGGGGATGACTCCCCCCCCCCCCCCCCGGCCAGGAGAATACGATGGCTCGGTGGGAGGGATTCCCCTGTCAACACTGTCTGTGTTGATGGGGGAATCAAATTAATTTCTTTCCTGCAACCCATGGTTACAGTAAAGAAATTCGTGTATGGCCTGCAAGAAAAAACCCTGCAAGACAATTGCATAATATGCTAGTAGCATTGCCTACTAGCACATTATGAAATACCTTAGAACGAAGCTCCCGCAGCGTAATCGGTCACTGCTGAGGGAGCTGACACATTCCCTCGACCTTTATTCCAGGATGTGTGAGTGGCCAGAGCCGCGATAACGGAGGATGCTGGAGCCCACCATTTCGGCAAGTTCCGGCAGGATACGCCGAACCTGCAGAGCGCATGCACCGCTGACGTCAGTGGCTGCATGCAGGGTCAATATCTCCTAAATCATGCAAGTTTAGGAGATATTCCTTTTACCTACAGGTAAGCCTTATTATAGGCTTACCTGTGGGTAAAAATCACCAAGCGGGCAATACAACCGCTTTAAGCTGCCCAGGTATTATGTTCACAAGGATCAGGCTCTAGATAAGGCTCCCATGTAGACTTGTGCAGAATGAAAAAAATTAGTTTTGTTTCGATTTATTATTTACATGAATTTGTTTAATTTGTTTATTTAAATTTGAAACGATTCAAATTTTTCAAATTCCATTCAAATTCGAATCAATCTATTCTTTTCTATTCCATTTGAATTTATTCTATTCAAAATTTGAATTTCGGAAAAAAATTAAATTTTGTTATATTCATTCTATTCTATTCTATTCTTTTCTATTGTTATTCTATTATTGCATTTTCTATTCTTTTCTATTCTATTCATATTTCAATTTATTCTATTAGAAATTTGAATTTCAGAAGATAGTTATATTCTTTCTATTCTATTCTGTTCAATTGTTTATTCTATTCTATTAAAAATTCTATAATGAGGGAATTGGCGCTGTTCTATTGCATATACACTGGGTAGTAAATCGTATTGATAGAAAATAATAAATACAACACATCTATGTGAAAAAATGTGGTAAAATAGAATACAAAAATGTGTGAAATACTCCTACACCAATACACTCTAGGATAAAGTGCACAGTGCTAGTAAACATAATCAATAATATCCATAAAAATAAAAATGTGCAAACATTCCAAAATAGTAGTAAGAATTATTTTGCAAAATATCAGAGCCTACCAAACCACTCCGGTATGCAAAACCAGTAAATAAACAGAGTATATATGTTAATTATATTAAATAAAAATGTGCAAGCATCAAAATAGTGTTATAAAATATTGCAGAATATCAAAACATTGGGAGCCACTCTGATGTGAAAAACAATAAGGTAAACTGAGTGGTAAAACAGTATTGCTAAAAATAGGTGAAAAGAACTGTTGAAAAATAAAAAAGGTGAAGTAGTGTCCCAAAAAATTAAAAAGTCAGAAAAAACTTTAATATGTCCTTTCGATCAGTGGCAATATTCTTATTGTGGTAAGTGCTCCCCGTCTTCCACTGCACCCCCACTCGTGCCCTCATTCACCAGAGTGACCAACCCCTGCAGGGGTAAAAGGCATGTAGATCAAATCCAGCAATGATGCTCCTAAGTCCAGTGGCCGTCCTCCCCTTCTCTGGTATCGCGGTTCCCCCAGCATTAAACATCCATTTGTGGCAGAGAAAAAAATGCTCTCATAGCGTGAATCCGAAAAATATATAGTTTATTTATTAAAAATGTATATAAAAAGCAAAAGGAAGGAGCTAACAGCACTCCACTACAAGTACAAAGCCTTGACTGGACAGGCAGGTGCGTTCCACCAGCCGCCTATGCAAACCCGGAAGAGACGTGCACAAGAGGTAGACGTATGCGTATCACGTGGCCACGTCTTACGCGTTTCGTCATCAAGACGTCATCTGAGGCGCGGCCATCTTGGTACTCCATACGTCTATATATAGTCAATGGAGGTGCCGCGCTCGTCACTGGAGACATCCATTGACTATATATAGACGTATGGAGTACCAAGATGGCCGCTCCTCAGATGACGTCTTGATGACGAAACGCATAAGGCGTGGCCACGTGATACGCATACGTCTACCTCTTGTGCACGTCTCTTCCGGGTTTGCATAGGCGGCTGGTGGAACGCACGCCGGAACACGCTGCCTGTCCAGCCAAGGCTTTGTACTTGTAGTGGAGCGCTGTTAGCTCCTTCCTTTTGCTTTTTATATACATTTTTAATAAATAAACTATATATTTTTCGGATTCACGCTATGAGAGCATTTTTTCTCTGCCACAAATGGATGTTTAATGCTGGGGGAACCGTGATACCAGAGAAGGGGAGGACGGCCACTGGACTGAGGATCATCATATAGGAGCATCATTGCTGGATTTGATCTACATGCCTTTTACCCCTGCAGGGGTTGGTCATTCTGGTGAATGAGGGCACGAGTGGGGGTGCAGTGGAAGACGGGGAGCACTTACCACAATAAGAATATTGCCACTGATCGAAAGGACATATTAAAGTTTTTTCTGACTTTTTAATTTTTTGGGACACTACTTCACCTTTTTTATTTTTCAACAGTTCTTTTCACCTATTTTTAGCAATACTGTTTTACCACTCAGTTTATCTTATTGTTTTTCACATCGGAGTGGCTCCCAATGTTTTGATATTCTGCAATATTTTATAACACTATTTTGATGCTTGCACATTTTTATTTAATATAATTAACATATATAATACTCTGTTTATTTACTGGTTTTGCATATTGGAGTGGTTTGGTAGGCTCTGATATTTTGCAAAATAATTCTTACTACTATTTTGGAATGTTTGCACATTTTTATTTTTATGGATATTATTGATTATGTTTTCTAGCGCTGTGCACTTTATCCTAGAGTGTATTGGTGTAGGAGTATTTCACCCATTTTTGTATTCTATTTTACCACATTTTTTTCACATAGATATGTTGTATTTATTATTTTCTATCAATACGATTTACTATCCAGTGTATATGCAATAGAACAGCGCCAATTCCCTCATTATAGAATTTTTGGTTGATTGGGATCTCACCTAGGTGATATTCTGGTTTAGGGGGGCTGCAGTTCTTTTTTTTCCTTGTTTCCTAAGCGCGGAACCATCGTCTTTGATGTTGTATTCTATTCTATTCTCTGCCTTTATTTTATTTTATATTTCATTCTGTTCTTTTATTTTCTATTCTATTCTGTTCTGTTTTACTCTTTTCTTTTATTTTCTATTCTATCCCTTTTTTTATGTTCTATTTTTTCTTTTTTTTTATTTTGTATTCTGTTCTGTTTTACTCTATTATATTCTATTCTTTTTTTATATATATATATTTTATTCTTTTATATTCCATTATATTATTTTCTGTTCTATTCCTTTATTTTCTATTCTATTTTATTCTCTTCGGAAAATCGAATTCGAAAACTATTCGAATTCAATTCGAAAACTATTCGAATTCAAATTTCGGCAGAAATTTTGATTCGTTATTTCAGATTCATTTAAATTCATTACTATTGTAATTTGGAAATTCCGATACATCGGAATTTACGAATAACGAAAATGTTTAATTCGGAACAAAACAAACTGCACATATCTACTCCCATGTATGCTCTGCAGCAGGATCAGGATCTGGCCAAGGCTCCTAATGTATGCTTTGCACCATGATCAGGATCTATCCACGGCTCTCCACGTATTCTCTTCATGCTATCAGGGTCTAGCCATGTCTCCCAATGTATGATCTGCTCCATAATCAGGATTTAGACAAGGCTTACTGTGCATTAACTACGTAGAATATTTGTCACTATGACCCAAAAACATTCAAACAAACATTCCTGCACACCAGTGGCGGCTGGTGGGTTTTTCTTTTGGGGGGGCTGCAAACAAGCACCCCCCCCTCCGGGCAGCCAGCAGCACAGCACTGACAGCACCGTTGCCCCCCCGGGTTGCCCGCAGCGTGGCACTGACACCACCCCCCCATCCGGGAGGTCGGCAGGCAGTGCTGACAACCCCCCCAACTCCTCCTCCGGGCAGCCGGCAGTCAGGCACTTACCCAATCTATGGCTGACAGGGTGTGGTATCCCCTCCTCCCTCGGCTTCCGCGGCCGTGTGTCTCCTCTCTGTTCCGCCTAACTGCTAGGCATCCAATAGCACCACCTGATGCTTTGGTCAATCGGGAAAAAGGTCTTACCACCTGCCTCCTGATTGGCTCGGAGGAACTTTAGTGTGAAAATAGCGAAAATTAATTACCTATCGTCACATAACTGGGTGGGATTGGGGCGCAGTGCCCTGCGCCCTGAGTCTACTTTTTTTTAAGCCTACTAGAGCCTCTGGCTCTAATCAGGTGCTTCAAACCTCCCCCCTCCTATTAGTATCCATAGTCCGGCGCCCTGTTATGTAGATCAGGGGGCCGGACTCATGGATGGGGGGCAGCGCCTGTGTGCCCTCTATAGACGGGCCGTCACTGCTGCACACTAAAAGCATAAATCCTTAGGGGAGTTTGCAGGGGCTGACAATCTTTCACATTTCAGCCACACTGCGTAACTTCTCACCAAAAAGAAAAAAAAATCCCATTCCATCTATGCCTTTCTATAAATGTAAAACAAATGATAATCCCCCTTTTAACAAAGTCTTATTTCCGCCCTTCTCTGTGTGCTGTCCTGACATTTAAATTCAAATTATGTATTCGCTTTCTGCAAGGTATTAAACAGCAGAAGCCCCATCATGTATAGACTCTGTCACTTATTTTCATAGGAGGCTTGATAAACATTTCAGCAAATCCTATTACGCCCGTGAATAAGAATTTCCACAGCATGTTCCACTAATAGGAATTGTGAATGCAAGCGTTCCGGTCTTCTCCCTTCAGTTTAATTCTGGCAATTACCCAGGTGGCTTAATTCAACGCACGCAGCCTCTGCGGGTTTATGTACAATACAGTCTATTAGCAGTTTTTTATGTCTGCCCCATTGTAATGTATCAGATGCTAAAAAAAAGAAAAAAAAAAAAAGAAAAAGAAAATTGCTCTGTCCAGGCCCTGATTGAATAAAGCCATCCATGGTACCACTAATTGCATCTGGCTGTAATATTTTTGAGGTAAGGGATTGTAAGGTAAACACTAAAGTAAGCTTGTGAATAATAATAGAAGAAAAGTAAATTCCAGGCATAAATGGAATAGGTCCTCTTTAGTTGCAGTCATGCAGGAATAGATCTGCAGTGTGTTGCAGGAATCCGTCTTGATAATTGGGGCTTCAAGGGTAAATCCGAGGGTTGGATGTTACCGTCTATGCAGGAAGGTCAAGGAACTTAGGGGGGCAAAGGCACAAGCGTCACATTGGATAGGAACCACAAGCTATCCTGTTCTATGGGTTAAAGTAACTTTGTTGCCAGACCATTTATTTTATATAACAAAGATGTTTCCACAATGTTATATAGGTATGTGGTATTTGTGGATGAGGCTCTTTATCTTCTCAGATGGTAAAGCTGCCCATTCCTCTTGGCAAAAAGCCTCCAGTTCCTGTAAATTCTTGGGCTGTCTTGCATGAACTGCACGTTTGAGATCTCCCCAGAGTGGCTCAATGATATTGAGGTCAGGAGACTGAGATGGCCACTCCAGAACCTTCACTTTATTCTGCTGCAGCCAATGACAGGTCGACTTGGCCTTGTGTTTTGGATCATTGTCATGTTGGAAAGTCCAAGTACATCCCATGCGCAGCTTCCTGGCTGATGAATGCAAATGTTCCTCCAGTATTTTTTGATAACAAACTGCATTCATCTTGCCAACAATTTTGACCAAATTTCCTGTGCCTTTGTAGCTCACACATCCCCAAAACATGAGCGATCCACCTCCGTACCTTTCATCATAGGCCTTGTTGACTCCTCTCCAAATTTATGGTTGTGGCCAAAAAGCTAAATTTTGGTCTCATCACTCCAAATGACTTTGTGCCAGGTTTGAGGCTTGTCTGTATGGCGTATTGTAAGTGGGATACTTTGTGGCATTTGCATAGTAATGGCTTCTGGCAACTCGACCATGCAGCCCATCTTTCTTCAAGTGCCTTCTTATTGTGCATCTTGAAACAGTCACACCACTTGTTTTCAGAGAGTCCTGTACTTCACCTGAAGTTATTTGTGGGTTTTTTTTTGTATCCTCAACAATTTTCCTGGCAGTTGTGGCTGAAATTTTAGTTGGTCTACCTGACCGTGGTTTGGTTTCAACAGAATCCCTCATTTTCCACTTCTTGATTACAGATTGAACACTGCTGACTGGCATTCTCAATTCCTTGGATATCTTTTTATATCCCGTTCCTGTTTTATACAGTTCAACTACCTTTTCCCACAGATCCTTTGATAATTCTTTTGCTTTCCCCATGACACAGAATCCAAAAAAGTCAGTGCAGCACTAGATGAAGGATGCAAGGGTCTGTCAGGAGTCCAGAAACTCATTGACCTTTTATACATACACACTAATTACAAGCAAACAGATCACAGGTGAGGATGGTTACATTTAATAGCCTTCCAAACTCCTTTGTGTCAACTTGTGTGCATGTTATCAGGCCAAAATCACCAGGGTATGTAAACTTTTCATCAGGGTCATTTGGGTAGTTTCTGTTGCCATTATGATTTAAAAAGAGTGAACACAGTTGATTGATAATAAATGGCTTCAGCCAAACATTAACCACGAGTGAAAGAAATGTTTTTGTGTTATCATCCATATTCTCTGAAAAATGGCCAAGAAATTATAAATTCTGCCAGGGTATGTAAACTTATGAACACAACTGTATATACAATATATATATATATATATATATATATATATATATATATATATATATATATATATATTTAATGTATATGTTACCATATACCATGGGTGCCCTGTATCACACCCTCTCTTCTTTGCCTTTATTTTATATATCCACAGGTTTCCACCACATCCCACAACCTTTTTCAAGTATTGAACTTGGTGCTGCGATATTATATACTGTAAAATACATGTTGGAGTTAATGGGGATTCTCTCAGCTAGGAGGCACCCACAGTACATGGTAGCATACATATACAATATATATACCCCAACACACTGCAGGATTATGTATATTAAAAAACAAAATTTTCTTGCTGACAGATGCCTTTTTGTGGCTTATTTACACCTCATCAAGCCACAAAGTCTGGAGCCCTTCCATCGATCACTTTATTATTGAAAGGACTAAGTCATTCAGCTAAACATTATGTTTTATTATTACTTTTTGTGAGCCCATGTTCTATCCTCTGCTGAAGATTAATATAACACATAGCTATATCCCGAGGCCCCACTGCAGCCAAGAACGAATAAACCAGTGTGTTTCAATTTTTACCAAAGCCTCTGGTACTATCACTTAGTTATTAATTCACAGTGGGGTCAATATTATTGCCCATTTTGCATTTGGAAAACCCTTGGTGGCAATGAATGCCGATTGATTTCTAGAGAAAATAAGGTTCAGTTATACCCATGTGTTTTTTGGGGATATACACTATTTATATACTTTGATAAACTGGATATTGTGTACCAGAAATGTGATGCAGTTAAATGTGGTTTACAAATCTCTCCTTAAGGGAAACCATTTGTTGAAAAATGCATATATTTACAGTAATGGCAAAATAAATTCTGCAATTTAATGGTAATAAAAATCCACTCTCCCTATGTCAGCCCGGAGTCAGTAGCGATATTGAATTGATAGCAGCGAGTTCAGAGTCACGCTTTGCAAAAACCGGTGCATGATATGGATTCTGCTGAAGAAGAGAGTCAGAAAGAGATCAGGTTATGACCCCTCCAATGACAGCATACTGCTGGAGGTGGAGGGACCTCATAGGAGGGTAGGTTATGCTCTTCACCTTCAAGTGGGTTTTGGAAGCAGAGAGACCTGGGAGGGGCCTTGGTTATGTTCTCCTCCCTCCAGTGGTAGCAAGCTACTAACAGAGAAGAGAATGTGGAGGAGGGTAGGCCATGTTCTCCTCCCTCCAATGGTAGCAAGATACTGACAGGGGAGAGAACTTGGAGGAGGGTAGGTCATGTTCTCCTCCCTCCAATGGTAGCAAATTACTGATAGAGGAGAGAACTTGGAGGAGGGTGGGTCATGTTCTTCTCCATCCAATGGTAGAAAGCTACTGATAGAGTAGGGAACTTGGAGGAGGGTGGGTCATATTCTCCTCCCTCAGATAGTAGCAAGCTGCTGGAAATAGATAGACTCTGGATGAGACTAGGTTATGTCCTCTTTCCACCAGTAACAGCATACTGGTGGAGGTGAGTAGCCCTGAAATGGCAGGGAGCTGCTGGAGGCAGAGAGACCTTGGAGCAAGCCAGGTTATGTTGCTTTCCCTCCAAAGGTAGGAAGCTGATGGAAGTGGAGAGACCTAGGGTGAGGCCAGGTCATGTTCTCCTCTCTCTAATGATGGAAGCTGCTAGAGGAGTAGAAACCTTGGAGGAGGATAGGTCATGTTCTCCTCCATCCAATGGTAGCAAGCTGTTGGAGGAGGAGAGACCTTGAGAGCGGCCAGGTTATGTTCTCCTCCCTCTAATGATGGAAGCTGCTAGAGGAGTAAAAACCCTGGAGGAGGATAGGTCATGTTCTCCTCCCTCCAATGTTAGCAAGCTGCTGGAGGAGGAGAGACTTTTGAGGAGGGTGTGTGGGGAGGTGCAGTGTAGTGTGACGGCAGTGAACACCGGTCTAGTTGTAACAACGGAACTGTATTGAAGGTAAAGTTCAGTAAAGCACAACAACCCGGCAGGAAGACAACCCAACTGGGCACTCTCACTGAATGATACAGTGAAGAGTACAATAGGTGCACCGACAACATCTGTTTTGAGGGGCAGAATGCATCCTGGCCAGTCTGTACCCACACAGGGAGGCTTCCAGGAAGGATAGCATGTCCCTACTCATCTGGAAACTCTCCTTGCCTCTAATTACTGGCCCTGACAGAAGGGTGACCTGTCCCTACACTATCAACGCGTTAAATGCGCACCAAGCCTGGGAGCCAGGGTCTTAAATAGACTCTGCCTGACCCAAGAGGGATGCCAGAGTCACATGGGGTTCCAGCATCCAATAAGATAGCTTCCCAGTGACCCAGGAAACCATAGAGGAACCATGTTCCTCTTGAGCTCCTTTCCCACTGCAACGCCTCTATGGTTGAGCACCACCTTCAGTGGGGAAAGTAGACTGCACCTGCCTACAGATGTGTTATGCATTGTTCCCTCTGGTATGCTCACCAAGGGGTCGCTGCACAGTGACAGAACTGTAGTAGCTTGCAATCTTTGGCCACTTGCTGCACCATTTCCACAGTCTAGAAAGGGGTCAGGTTGTTTGGTTTTGTGTTAATCTGTTTTTTGTAAGATGCTCTAGACACCTTCCACTTCTCTTCATATGAGAGGAGCTTACCTCCTTGTCAAGGTAAGTACCACCACAATTTGTATCAGTGTCTGATGTTCACTCCTGCACAGTCAGGACTGAGAGAGGAGTAGTTATTATCATTAAATACCTTCTAAATTTGGAAACAGGAACACTTTTGGCACCAAAGTATACAGGGAAAGGACACATCTCCACAATGACCCCAGTTTCATAGACCATGAAAATGCAAAAAATGATTGGTTAACCCCACAAGTGCAATTTCCACCACTATTATTCCTTTATATTGGCTTTTCAAAGTAATAAATGCAACAGTTTAGAGTTTGGATGAAAGGCTTAGTGCTATATAACACTTTGGTTCATTAAAGCGGAGTTCCGCCAATTTGTTTTTTTTTTTAAATCAGCAGCTACAAATACTGCAGCTGCTGACTTTTAAAATATACACTCACCTGTCCAGGGCGCCCGCGATGTCGGCACCCGAAGCCGATCTGTCCTTCGGCTCTCAGGTGCTGCCGCCACCATCTTCGGTAAGAGAATCAGGAAGTGAAGCCTTGCGGCTTCACTTTCTGGTTCCCTACTGCGCATGCGCGACTCGCGCTGTGCGTTCCCACTGGTCCCTGCTGTCTTCTGGGACCCGTGTGTCTCTCCGAAGACAGTAGGGGGGGGACGGGAAGTGGCGTAGATACCCGTGGGTGGCGGTATCTATGCCCGGAAGTGGGAGCAAAATACCTGTATTAGACAGGTATTTGCTCCACCCTCCCCCCTGAAAGGTGCCAAATGTGACACCGGAGGGGGGGAGGATTCCGAAAAGCGGAAGTTCGATTTTTGTGTGGAACTCTGCTTTAAGCAGTACATGTTTATAGAGGTTTTAGAGGACAACAGAGGGATTTGTTTCATTAAATGAGAGATGTGAGCTATACTATTACAGGTAGGTGGGTTTTTTATTTGTTTTTGTGTAGCCCTGGTCTGCAGTGCTTCTGACCATGGCCCCACAACCTGGACTGTCAATGAAATGCAACATAGACAGTCAGCACTGCAGCTTTTCTTCCTCTCCCTGGCTGCCAGTTAGAGGAAGAGGAGAGAGCGTGTGTAGACAGGTGAAGCCTCTATTTCAGGTGGCTCTTCTCTGCAGAGGCACTGCAGCTGGAGAGAAAGTCAAGATGAACACATTCCTCTATGGTTTCCTGGGTCACTGGGGAAGCACGAAATTGGATGCTGCCACCCCATGTGACTTTGGCTGCCATCTTGAGTCAGGCAGAGTCTATTTAAGGCCCTGGCTCCCAGGTTTGGTGCATTTTATGTGGGTCAGCAGTGTAGGGAAAGGTACCCCGCCTGTTAGGGACAGTACTAGTTGGTAGGGAAAGGTTCTTGACAAGGAGGGAAAGAGTAGGGTCACAACTCCTTTGGACCTCATCCCACATGGGCATGAGACGGCCCGGTCGCATTCTACTCTCTTTACAGATGCTGTCAACCCTGCTGATACCTGTTCTCGTCTCATTATTGGAAGCTGTGAGTGTATCTGGTTGGGAAGGCATCCCTCCGGATTTGTTGTGAACTGTCTCTGCATTACTTCAATACAAGTTTTCTATTGCACCTGACTGTGTAATTTATTGCCGCTGCACCCCACCTGTCCACCAAGTAGACACAAGGTACTGTGAAGAGAGCCTGCACACCACTCCAAAATGCAGACAACACTGTGAAGGGCTGCTGTGCAGTCTGGGAGAAAAGAGGGAAAGATGACTGCTGGAAACCACCTGGGACTATGGGAAATGTAGTTCCCAGGAAGCATCTTCCTATTCAGCCAAGTATGGGACAGGACTACAAGTCCCAGGAGACAGGAGAGTTGCAGGAGTAAAGGAAAGGGAAGGAAGGTTCAAGGCAGTCTCATGGGTTGCTGAGAGTTAATCGCTAGAGAGAGAGATCCACTGTCTAGGAGAGATGCCTGTCTTAGTGCTTGTCGCAGAGAGAGAAAGATTCTACTGCCACATCTAACCAGAGGTCACAGCTGTGAGAGATCACCACTGTCAGGTCCTGAGTCACTACTGACATCATCATTTTTGGGTTTTGAGTTGCCCTTGACATCATGAGTTTATGTGGGAGATGCGCTGAGTACAACTTCTTACCCACTTCTTAAAGGGACCATCCCACCTATTTTTTAGGATACAGTTTGGATACCTGTGCCCAGTATTAAGGCTGGGTTTACACCATTCCATCCAATTCGCAATAGCAGGAGAATGTGACCCAGTTATCTATGGAGCCAGTTCACATACAATGCTATGAAAAAGTATTTGCCCCCTTTCTGATTTTTTTTTTTTTTTTGCATATTTGTCACACCTAAATGACTCAGACCATCAAACAAATTTTATCATTACACAAAGATAACCCGAATAAATACAAAATGCAGTTTTTAAATGATGGTTTCATTTATTAGGGCAAAAAAGCTGTCCAAACCTGCCTGGCTTTACGTGAAAAAGTAATTGCCCCCTAAACCTAATAACTGGTTGTGCCACCCTTGGCAGCAACAACTGCAATCATGCATTTGCGATAACTGGCAATGAGTCTTTCACATTGCTGTGGAGCAATTTTGGCCTACTCTTCTTTGCAGAATTGTTTTAATTCAGCCATATTGGAGGGTTTTCCAGCATGAACGGCCTGTGTGAGGTCATGATACAGCATCTCAATTGGATTTAAGTCCGGGCTTTGACTAGGCCACTCCAAAACCTAAATTTTGCTTTGTTTGCACCATTCGGAGGTGGACTTGCTGTTGTGTTTCGGATCATTGTCCTGCTGCATAACCCAAGTGCACTTGAGTTTGAGGTCACGAACTGATGGCCGGACATTCTCCTTTAGGATTTCCTGGTAGAGCTCAGAATTCTTGGTTCCATCAATTATGGTAAGTCGTCCAGGTCCTGAAGCTGGAAAGCAGCCCCAGACCATCACTCTGCCACCACCATGTCTGACTGTTGGTATGATGTTCTTGTTATGAAATGCTGTATTAGTTTTATGCCAGATGTGACGGGACGCACACCTTCCAAAAAGTAAAATGTTTGTCTCATCAGTCCACAGAATATTTGCCTAAAAGTCTTGGGGATATTCAAAGATGTTTTTTGGTAAATGTGAGATGAGCCTTTGTGTTCTTTTTGGTCAGCAGTGGCTTTATCCTTGGAACTCTCCCATGGATGCCATTTTTGCCCAGTCTTTTTCTTATTGTTGAATCATGAACACTGATCTTATCTGAGGCAAGTGAGGCTTGTAGTTCTTTAGATGTTGTTCTGGGTTCTTTTATGATCTCCTGGATGAGTCGTCGTGGTGCTCTTGGAGTAATTTTTGTAGGCCGGCCACTCCTGGGAAGGCTCACCACTGTTCCAAGTTATCTCCATTTGTGGATAATGGCTCTCCCTGTGGTTCACTGGAGTTCCAAAGCCTTAGAAATGGCCTTGAAACCCTTCCTAGACCAATACATGTACATTACTTTCTAATCTGTTGTTGATTTTTTTTAGATTGTGGCATGATGTGTGGCTTTTTGTGATCTTTTAGCGTGCTTCACTTTGTCAGACAGCTTCTATTTATGTGATTTCTTGATTAATAGGTCTGGCAGTAATCAGGCCTGGGTGTGGCAAGTGAAATTTAACTCAGCTTTCCAAAAAATTGTGGTTAATCACAGTTCATTCATGATTCAGCATGGGAAAGGGCAATTACTTTTTCACATAGGGCCAGGCAGGTTTGAACAACTTTTTCCCCTTAATAAATGAAATCATAATTTAAAAACTGCATCTTGGATTTACTCCGGTTATCTTTGAGTAATATTAAAATTTGTTTGATGATCTGAATCATTTAAGTGTGAGAAATATGTAAAAAAAAAAAAAAAAAAAAAATCAGGAAGGGGGCAAATACTTTTTCACAGCAGTGGATCTCCGCAGCGGGTCCTGTGAGATTTGCACAGGAGCCCTGTGCGTCTTTTGGTCCATTTCAGGTCCGAATTCAGCCCAAAATTCGGGCTGAAATCAGAACTGAAGCGGTGAACTGGGACGCACCGGACTCCTGATGTAAGCCACATGCGGCTCATATGTGAACCCAGCCTGAGGTTTCCACTCAAATCTGAGTGCTCCTTTGCCAGAACTTTGGGCCCCATTAACTGTTATGGTTTGCAATTATTGGTGTTCTGTATTTTTTTTTTTTTTGCCCAGCGGTGCTGGTGGTGTGCTGAGTCTCAGCCAGCAACTGACAAGATGGTCTTGCTAAGGGGATTGTAGCAAGATACAACGTCCCGGGAATCCCGTCAGCAGCAGAGTGCCCATGATCTGACATTCACGGTGATACCTCACATGTGTGGGACGATCGCTGTTTACATGTGTGCGGGACTGACACGCACGTTCGCTTTTGTGTGGGAGGATGGGGGCACTTTAATTTTTAATTTTTTTTCTTTTTTTTTTGCACCTCCCCTGCACTTAAATGGTAACTCCACTGTCGTGGGGAAAAAGAATAGCAAATAAAGAAAAAATAATATAGCGTATACAATTGCTACACAAGTCATATTGTAATTGAATGTTATTATAAATGACCTTTCCTTTTCAATCTGCAGCCGCTGTAATTTTCTGAAAATGCAATATGGCTACTTGGAGTTGTTCTGTACACAGAATGTATACTGGACACACCCCAGAAACATAATTTCCTGCTTGTGTGATTGGCTCCCAATTTTCCCAGAAGTCTGCCTAAGATACAAGTCAGATTTCAGGCATCCCCTGCAACAAAAATGTCATTTTTGGAGAGATACTTTCAATATGAACACGTCTAAAAGGATGCCGGCCCAGCAGATTTCGTCATTAGTGCTCTGCAGCTGCCACAGCTGACAGATAATTATGAAACCACTCCCATTAGACCTACTCGGCACAGAGGAACATACAGGGATTTCTTAAGAATAACAAAAGGTAGGAATCTGCAACAAAGGTTGTTATAATCCTTGCAATTTACAGAGATCACCCAGAGGGGAGTGTTTTTTTTTTATCAACAAAAGTGGAGTTACGCTTTAAAAGCATACCTCCCAACTGTCCCTGATTTCCAGGGACTGTCCCTGATTTGGAGCAATGTCCCTCTGTCCCTCATTCCTCCTCATTTGTCCCTGATCTGATCTATATAGATGTATATAAAATGCACTTTTTATCTATCAAGAAGTGCTTCCCGGTACTAAACCTTTCAATTGATTTCTAAATTGCTGCATTTGTAGATTCCAAAAGCCAATATAAAGGAACAGTAGTGGTAAAAAAGCACTTGTGGGTTTAACCAATGTTATTTTTTTTGTACAATTCTCCTTTAAGGGGGTGTGGCAAGGGGCGTGTCCTATGCCTGCATACTTTTGCTGATAGGTGTCCCTCATTCCCATCTCAGAAAGTTGTGAGGTATGTAAAAGCATTCAAAACATGAAGATCAGTGTTTTTGAATGCTATCAATTTTTAATTCTGGCGCTGATGGTTTCTGAGTAAACCAGAAGTGATGTCATGTCATAGTTTCCAGTTTACTGTTATGAACAGCTGATCAAAGCCAATCCTGGCTTTGCTCGGCTGTCTGGCCAGCCGGCGGACGCGGTTGATCGGATCTCCCAGTGGGATGGAAGAGCCAGAGAGAATTGTGGAAGGCGCTGCTTGTAATAGCAATCGAGTGGCTAGTAAGCCGCTCCGATTTCTATTACAAGAAATTACATTTCTATTACAAGAGAGCCAATCACTAGCTCTAAAAAACGGTACCGAGGCATCATCCTGGTACAACCACCAAAAGTCACTGGACGGGAAGTGGTTAATTAGGTGACCATAAGGCCTAACTAAAGAGCCGCCTTCTGCCTGGGGGAGGCGCTGCACCCCTGAAAAATGCTGCCCAAGGCAAACTCCTTGTTTGCCTCGTGGTACATACGCCCCTGCCCCTGGAGGTTCCTGGCTCCTCTTCTTCTCAGTTTGAAACCATAGGAAGCCGCTTAGCTATGGCTCAGCAAAGCCTGTGAGAGCAGGGAAAGCCATTGCAGATGGGCACATCGCTGGATCGAGTAATGCCGCGTACACACGGTCGGAATTTCGGCCCGCAAAAGACCGATGAGAGTTTTTCGTCTGGAAAATGCGACCGTGTGTATGCTCCATCGGTCTTTTGCTGGCGGAATTGCAGCCAGCAAAAGATTGAGAGCATGCTCTAAATTTTTCAGTCGGGAAAAGTATCTATCCGAAAATGCGATCGCCTGTGGCAATTCCGACGCGCAAAATCCCTACGCATGCTCGGAAACAATTCGGCGCATGCTCAGAAGCATTGAATGTCATTTTCTCGGCTCGTCGTAGTGTTGTACGTCACCGCGTTCTTGACGGTTGTACTTTCAGCGAACTTTTGCGTGATCGTGTGTATGCAAGGCAAACTTGAGCGGAATCCCGACGGAAAAGCCGTCATATCTTTTTCCGACGACAAAATCGATCGTGTGTACACGGTATAAGGACTTAGATAAGTACAAGGGGGATGATAGGACAATATTACTAAATCTAAATCTAAACATTTTTTACCTTAATGTAAGGAATGCATTAACCCCTTTCCCGCCGAGAGTACGCAGATGTGAGTACTTGACTTTCGGGGGTTATACCGGGATGATGCCCGCAGCTGCAGGCATCATCCCGGTACTGTTTTTTAGAGCCGGCGATCCAGTGATAACAGCCGATGTGGCCAAAAGCCGCTCGGCTGTTATACCGGAGAAGCGGGAGGGGACGTCCTCCCTCCCGCCGCCTCCCGCCGCTCCGTTCCACCGGGAGGCCCAATCAACCATCCACCTCCTCCGGCGGCTAGTGACAGTCTGGAAAGAAGCTGTAAGTGGCTTTGTTCCAGTATCCTGCGTGTAAACACGGAAGCAACGTCATGACATCACTTCCCGTTTACTCGGCTGCCAATGGCGCCGCTTTTAAAAAAATATACAGTATTCAGAATCACCGAAAACGGCAATCTGAATACTTTGAAGTGCAAAGGAGGGATTAGGGGTCTTTTAGACCCCCGATCCTTCCATAAAGAGTACCTGTCACCACCTATTATTACCTGTCACCACCTTACTATTACTAAGGGATGTTTACATTCCTTGTGACAGCAATAAAAGTGATCATTTTTTTTTTTTTAAACAAAATTTATTAATATAAAAATAAATAAGAAAAAAAAGTAAAGCGCCGCCGTCGCCGCGAGCTCGCGCAGCAAAGAAAACGCATAAGGAAGTCGCGCCCGCATATGTAAATGGTGTTCACATGTGAGGTATCGCCGCAATCGTCATAGCGAGAGCAATAATTCTAGTACTAGACCTCCTTTGTAACTCTAACCTGGTAACCGTAAAAAAAATTTAAAGCGTCGCCTATGGAGATTTTTAGGTACCGTAGTTTGTCGCCATTCCACGAGTGCGTGCAATTATAAAGCATGACGTGTTTGGTATCTATTTACTCGGCATAACATCACCTTTCACATTATACAAAAAAATTGGGCTGACTTTACTGTTTGTTTGTTTTTTTTTTATTCATAAAAGTGTTTCCTTTTTCCCAAAAAGTTGCGTTTAAAACACCGCTGCACAAATACCGTGTGACATAAAATATTGCAACAATCGCCATTTTATTTTCTAGATTCTCTGCTAAAATATATATATATATATAATGTTTGGGGGCTCTAAGTAATTTTCTAGCAAAAAATACGTATTTTAACTTGTAAACACCAAATGTCAAAAATAGGCTTAGTCATGAAAGGGTTAAGGTAAAACAATGTATGGGCTTTACAGCCACTTCAATACATTCTATGTGCTCCTAGCTGTACTACTAATGGCAAGTAAATTCAATAATTATTATATACTGCCTTTATAAGAGCAACTATGAGGGCAGAAATGCATTGTTCACTTACACGTTGGTTTTCTAATGCTTGTGAACAAGACGCCTAATGTGGAAAAGGTTGCTGACCCCCGATATAGAGATATGCATTAAAAATAAGCAAGCAGAACATAAATACGGAATGTGTGACATTTCAGGGCACTGTAAATGCAGCATGGAAGAAGTGTTTTGACAAGAAGCTTTCTCCCACTCAACAAATGAAATCCATGAATTTAAGCCACCTAGAGATTAACAATTCCACCAATGAATCACACAAGATCCAGCTGTCAGTCAACCTCTTACAAAAAAATAGCCGTAGAAATGGTAATGTCTGCTAATATGCAGAGGATGTGCTTAGACATCTCTTCCCCTAGGGAAACATTATAAATAGGGGTTTTGTTTGGATATATACACTATATTACCAAAACTATTGGGGCGCCTAACTTTACACGCACATGAACTTTAATGGCACCCCAGTCTTAGTCCGTAGGGTTCAATATTGAGTTGGCCCGACCTTTGCCGCTATAAAAGCTTCTGGGAAGGTTGCCCACAAGGTTTAGGAGTGTCTATAGGAATGTTTGACCATTCTTCCAGAAGCTCATTTGTGAGGTCAGGCACTGATGTTGGACGTGAACACCTGGCTCTCAGTCTTCGCTCTAATTCATCCCAAAGGTGTTCTATCGGGTTGAGGTCAGGACTCTGTGCAGGCCAGTCATGTTCCTCCACCCCAAACTCGCTCATCCGTGTGTATCTGTGTATTGATACACAGAAAAGAGGGATTGGTCAGCTGAGTGCTGGATAACAACCCAGACTCAGGAAAAGAATTCCGCTAAAAGGCAGCTTAAAACGGTACAATAGCACAAAACACAATTTACATATATGTACAATGAATTACCGCTTGGAGCATAACCTGTAAAGGTAGAAAGAGAAACATGGGCGTACTAGTCAGTACCACTTTACAAAAGTGTATTCACCTCTCATGTTGGGTTTTCTACATGTGTGGATGTTGCTGTATTATATAAAACTATTAGAATAGTTTTTAGAATGGGGTGCCTCAAGACTGTCCATCATTTTTAAAGGGTGCCTTGACTGAAAAAAGGTTGATAAACACTGTGCTAGATTGGTTAACTATGTTGATTGTTCCTATACTGTATGTGCGGCCGCAGGCCCGGATTTATTCCCTTTGCTGCCCCAAGGCCGGGTCCCTCAATGCCGCCCCCTCCCCACACACACACACACACCACCATTCTCGTCCTTTATCGATGACTGCTACAATAGATCAATTAAAAACATATCACCACACACAAGAACACTGAAAATAACTGGCTTTAATTGTACAGACTGAAAATACTTCAGGGTAAGCGCGCGAGGGGTAAGGATTTTTTGCGGGCAATTTTTCAGGGCAATGGCTGGTGTTAGTGCTTCAGGATGATTGAAACGCATTATTTCTATCATTACATTGTAATATAAAATGAAATAGTTCAACTCACCATAATGCAGAATCATTGGGAGCCCTGAGAGTGTCACTTGCCACCATCGCTTGTCACTTGCCACTATGCCTGCCACCAGATGGTGATGTCACTTGCCACGCTGCCTGCCACCAGATGGGGATGTCACTTACCACGCTGCCTGCCACCAGATGGGGATGTCACTTTCCACGCTGCCTGCCACCAGATGGGGATGTCACTTGCCACGCTGCCTGCCACCAGATGGAGATGCCACTTGCCACTCGGGCTGCCACCAGATGGGGATGTCACTTGCCACGCTGCCTGCCGCCAGATGGGGATGTCACTTGCCACGCTGCCTGCCACCAGCTGGGGATGTCACTTGCCACTACGCCTTCCACCAGATAGAGATGTCACTTGCCACTATTCCTGCCACCAGATGGAGGTGGGCGGAACAGCGGTGTGGGCAATGAGAGATGTCATCTCTCTCCCCCGCCGCCGCAAAGCTGACATTGCATGTCTGCTCCGCAGCTCAGCATGAGAGGCGCCGCAGCCCACAGGTTGGAGAGCTACTGTGGATCTTTTAAAAAATGGTGCCGGGCGGCGCAATCACGCTACTGCGCATGTGCCGCCTGGCCGAGCGCGTACGAGCTTTCCCGAGCCCGGAACGGCGCATGCGCAGTTGCGTGGTCGGCTCGCGGCCATCTTTTCTATGGGCACCGGTGCCCCTAATGGACTTTAATGGGCAGCCCGAAAGGGGGGTGGCCGCGAAGTCACCGCAGGAGCAGCGCTGCCCCTGCACCACTGGCGCCCTGAGCCCTGGCCTCGGTGGCCTTGTGGGAAATCCGACCCTGTGCGGCCGTGGTTCCCAGCATTGGGGCTGGTTCATTTCTGTTCATCGGTTCAGGTGTGAATCAGGTCTGAATTTTTGCCTTATATGCACACCTGAACCAGACCCAAACACGCACAGGACCCCTTTGGAATGCGGACAGTGGCCACCCCGGACCTGTGTGAACCGACTCCATTGGGAGCTGGTCACATTCGCATGTTATGATGCAGGGAAATCCACATCCAATTCGCACATATGTGAACCCAGCCTCAGGGATGTGGATGGGCTCTTGACATCCTCACCTATAATGTAAAATTATTGGTTCTGGATTGTATGTGATGCTAGCCCCGTGGTTGCGGCATAGTATTTCCATTCAAAAATCACTGCAGATCACTCTTCACAGAGCAAAACAAAAGTGAATGAGCACCAAGGGTTAACTTTTGTTTTCCCCAAAAGTTTGGCTTTAATTAGGTACCATTTTCCCTCTTACAAACAAGTTTATTTGCATAACTAGGTAAAAAAACGAATTCCCAGACAGATTTAAAATCGGGTGCTTGTATTAAAGTATTGTGCACCCATCTGTCTCTACGATCACACAGATGCCAGAAAAGCAAAAGTTGGGTTTGAGATTTCTCTGAGATGTAATCCGCGCTGCAAACAGCGGCAGCTGAAAGGGGATTGATTAGGAGCCCATCTGTAACCCCTTCCTCTCTGGGGCTTTTAAATGACAATCACTGACATTTCAAATTTTGTACAGAGGCTACGCCGTAGATTTTTGCTAACTCACAATTCTAAATCCCCATGTGATTAATCACTAAAAGAAGCAATCGATCATTGACTGATGGAACAAATCACTCTCAGAGGTGTAGTGATAGCTGTACTCTTAAGGACAAGCAATCAGTTAATAACAGATTTCACCAATTCAGTCATGGAAAGGATTGTGTTGAAGTAAATTATTGCCAATCTCCATTTACCCTCTACACCAGGAGTCTCAAACTGGCGGCCCTCCAGCTGTCACACAACTACAAGTCCCATGAGGCATTGCAAGGCTGACAGTTACAAGTATGACTCCCTCAAGCAGAGGAATGATGGGACTTGTAGTTCCGCAACATCTGGAGGGCAACCAGTTTGAGACCCCTGGTCTACACACTTCAGTGCTCTCCTCAACTTTCTGCTCAGTCTGGTGCCATCCCTCCAACGTCTCCTTTCTCCAGTGCCCACACCCAGCTTTCTCCTTGATCCAGTGCCATCCCTGACTTACTGCTTGGTCCAGCACCATCCCAGACTTTCTCCTCTGTCCTGTGCCCTCACCAATTTTCTGCTTGGCCCAATACCATACCTAACTTTCTCCTCAGTCCAGTGCCATCCCAGAACTTCCTCTATAGTCCAGCACCATCTTCGGCTTTCTGCTTGGTCAAGCACCATCTCTGACCATGTCCACAGTCCAGCACCATCCTCCACTTTCTCCTCTGTCCAGTGCAATCCACAACTTTTTCCTCAATCCAGTGCTATCACTGACTTCCTCTTTGATCCAGCACCATCTCCAACTTTCTGCTTGGCCCAGTACCGTCCCCAACTTCCTCCCCGGTCCAGTGATATCCATTAATTTTCTGCTTAGTCCAGCATCTCAGACCTTTTCATTGGTCCAGCACCATCCCTGGCTTTCCTCTGGTCCAACACTATTCTCAACTTTCTCCTCGATACAGCTTCACTCCTGACTTTCTCCTCCGTCTGACACCATCCCCAGCTTTCCCCTCAGTCCAGCCCCATCCCTGACTTTCAGCTCAGTCCAGACCTATCTTTGATTTTCTCCTCTCTCCTTTGCCATTCCCATCTTTCCTCTCAGTCCAGCACAATCCACTGTCCATGACCATCCCTAGCTTTCTCCTTGATCCAGCACCACACCCGACTTTCTCTTTGGTCCAGCACCAACCCCAACTTTTTCCTCAGTCCAGAACCATCCCAGACTTTCTCCTTGATTCAGCACCTTCCCGGGCTTTCTTGTTTGTCCAGCCCCATCTACAACTTTCTTCTCTGTCCAGTGCCATCCCCAACTTTCTCCTCAGTTCAGCACAATTTCCAAATTTCTTCTCTATCCTGCTTCATTCCCATCTTTCACTTTGGTCCAGCACCATTCCTGAGTTTCTTCTAGGTCCTGAACTAACGGTCCTCTTCAACCAGAAAAACACTTCTGCTAATCTTCCCATTTCCTGTGAGCCCATTCTGTCATTTATATGCCACAGTGGGGGGGGGGGGGGGGGGTTGTGTGTGTGTGTGGGGGGGCATATCTATAATTACCATAGCATGTTAATGTAATTTCTAGAGTTTTTTCAATCTTTCTAAATATGAAGCTTGCATTAAAAATATCTGTGTTCCCCCCTTAAAGGTCCTTGTTTAGACACTTCCTGTTATGAGGTGTAGCGCTACCCATGCAGGAGCCACTTGGTAGATTGGTTTCTTTGTTCTTCTGCCTCAACTCTGAGAACAACCTCAGCCCTACTGACACACCAGGTTAAGCACATAGATACTGCACGGCTACTGAGAGGAATATAGATACCCTGCGTACAACTAGGGTTTAGTATCAAAAAGAAAACATCAGATTGGTTAGTGGTAAATTAACCCAATATATTTTCATGGGTTACAGTAAACAGCAGTATGAACATGAATGACTAAGTTACAGGATAAGGTCAATCATGGTTCACGAGACAATTTGTTCACTCGGCTATAGCGGCATAGAATGAAGTTCTTTGCTGCTAAATTAGAGTAATTCTGGTAATCCACAAAATCAGCAAGTAATGACATCAAAAAACAGTAACAGTAATGATAATCAATACTGCGATGACTACTCTGTAAACAGTAGGCTATGTTAACTTTAGAGTGCACTCTGTATGAATTGCAGCAATTAAATTTAAAGCTCGCTAGAGAGTTACCTCTTACTATGGACAACAGTCAAAGTTCTTGTGAAGCTGCTATCTGAGTAAGCAGTCTTCAGCCCTAGTTCTTCAGCCGGCTACTTATGGGGCCCAGTCTTTATGGTGGTGCACATGAGTACAGTCCCAGTAAAGTCTGCATGCAGTAAATAATGCTGCTAGTTAGATGTCCCTTTGTGCTCAGTCTGCTAGCAGCAACAGGTTAATGGCAGCAGTGTCCGCTCATAAGTCCATGCAATACAGCAACAAGGGTCTTGGTCTCACTGTTCAGATGTCAGCTCACTTCTGAATCTGTCTGGAGCAACTCTGGTCATTAGCAAACAGCCATAGGCTTATGGAAGGTTGATGTACACACAGGAGCAGCGATGTGCACATCTCGGTTTCTTTGCGGCAAAGAGGACGTTCTTTGGTATTCGGCCTATGAAAATACAACTCTCTCTTTATACCTGTCTTGCATTGGGAATTGTAGCTTTATTGTCTATTGACTTCCATAGCATTAACCTTCCCTTGCACTACATCTCCCATGATTCATTCCTGCCCACCATTTTCTAGTCTCTTACATCTTCCAAGTCTCTAGAGCTTCTTCAGCTTGTCAGCTCCCCCTGATTTATGGAGGCAGCACAGAAAGCACTACAGTACAGTGTCCTAAATCACTCTCTGTCTCTAGGAAAGCAACTGGCTACAGAGGTGACAACTGTCTCCCAAGTGAGCTCCTGCATTGCCACCGTGTTACACACACCTCTAATGGAGACCACAGGTGGATATGCTGACACAGTCTAAGCAGACATGATACAACATCACTATTGGGAGGTGCACTAATCAGCCATAACATTATGACCACTGTTAGGTGTTGGCATCTGAAAATTAGTGGGATATATTAGGCAGCAAGTGAACATGTTGTCCATGAAGTTGATGTGGTGAAAACAGAAAAAAGAAATGGGCATCGCAGTTTGTTGTGTATGGGGCTGTGAAGCTCATGGTGACCCATGTCCACAGCCAAAGTCATCTACAATGGTCACATGAACATCAGAACTGGACTTCATAGCAATGGAAGAAGGTGGCCTGGTCTGATCAATCATGTTTTCTTTTACATCATGTGGATGGCCGGGTGCGTGTGCATCACTTACCTCGGAAAGAGATGGAACCGGCATGCAGTATAAGAAGGCAAGTTGGCAGAGGCAGTGTGATGCCTTGGGCAATGTTCTGCTGGGAAACCTTGGGTCCTGCCATTCTTGTGGATGTTACTTTGGTGTCCATGCCTCAATGGGTCAGGGCTGTTTCCGCAAAAGGGGGCCATACTCAATATTAGGTGGGTGGTCATAATGTTATGGCTGATCGGTGTAAGTGCAGAACAATAATGTGCTCTGGAGCGATTGCATGTAGATAGGCAACGGCTGAGAGAGACTGGAGTAGATGAGAAGCACTGAGATACAAACATTGGTGGAATATGTATTTAAGGGCTCCTTACACATGTGGCAAGGACTTCGATGCCTCTGAAAAGTAATCCGTGGTCGATTGCTTTTTAGAGGTATTTGACATTTTTTATGGAAAAAAAAAGATCCTGGCAATCACTGCTTTAGCAAATGAAACGTGGTCTTTTTGGAATTTAGATATACTTATAAATAATTATCATGTAGTAGTGATCAATCATACATTGCTGCATTGTGGGATCCTGTGATTAATCCTTATGTAATACAAGTAGGTTACACCATAGGGAGCTAGTTATCCCATCTGCTAGCAATCAATCACTAAAATAAAATACAGGTGATTTTAGTAACACAGTTGAGCTATTACAAACCTGTTGGATTCTGCGGGCCTAAAAAAGCGAATTCCTTTTTTTTTTTTTTCTAATTCTTATTATTATAGGAAAGCTAATTTTGTCACTTTTTTATCACAGCTTTTTCATTAATTTTTTTTTTTAGTTTAAACGATTAATACTTTCCTGGGGAGCTTGTCATCTTGAAGGACAGCAAATCGCTTTATACCAGATTATGATCCGTTTATTAAAACAAACCCGTCTGCCTAAAATTCTGCAAAATGAACCTCATCATGCAATGGTAGACACCCTCCAGTGTCTGTAGGTACTAGCAGCAACCATGAAAACTTTAACGGGGTTCAGGAAACCACCAAACATTTTAACCAGTTGACCTCTGCAAAGGTTTTACCCCCTTCATGACCAAGGCATTTTTTGCTATTCCGCACTGCGCTACTTTAACTGGCAATTGTGCAGTCATGCAACACTGTACACAAATTAAATGTATACCATTTGTTTTCACACGAATAGAGTTTACTTTTGGTGGTGTTTGATCACCACTGGGTTTTTAATTTTTTAATGTAAACAAAAAAATACCCAAAATTTTGAAAAAAACCCCATATTTTCTACTTTCTGTTATAAAACATATCCAGTAAAATCAAATTTCTTCATACATTTAGGCCAAAATGTATTCTGCTACATGTCTTTGGTAAAAACTAAGCTCTGTTCCAAAAGAAAGTGTCATCAGGTGCTAGGCCCCTTTTAGTCAGAGCCCTGCTGTAGCGATGTCATGGTTGAGTCAGTTCTCATATATGAGCCAGGTTGGGAAGAGCCTTAGTGCATACCTCCAAACATTTTGAGATGGGAATGAGGGACGTATGTAGGCATAGGACACGCCCCGTTCCACACACCCTTAAAGGGGAAATAACAGAAAAAAGGTTAATTAAATCCACAAGTGCTTTTTTTAACCACTACTATTCCTTTATATTGGCTTTTTAAACTGAACAATGCAGCAATTTAGAATTTGGATGAAAGGTTTAGCACTGGGAAACACTTTTTTAAAAGATAAAAAGTGCATTTTACATACAACTATATAGATCTGACCAAAATGAGGGACAAATTAGGAGAAAAGAGGGACATTGCTCCAAATTAGGGACAGACCTTCGAAATCGGGGACAGTTGGGAGCTATGCTAGTGCAGTAGGGGCATGGAAGCCAAACATCCCACATCTAAGCAGATGTAGCCAGCAATTGTAGTCCCCGGACAGGGCTGAAGGCCAGAGAAAAGACCTGCACCCAAGAAAGCCAGCTGTGAACTTCACGACCTTTATGGAGGTGGGGCCTAGTGTGGGTTGTGGAAGACCTTTTAGGCTTGTCCAAGAGTTTCTCGAGTGACGCTATTCCACTGGAGCAGAAAATATGTCCCCTGCACTCCAGGGATTCTCCAAACTGGTCAAAAGCTTTATTCAGTGGTCACATCATATTTACAATGGCAACGTTTCAGAGCCGCGCAGGGCCCCTTTATCAGGCAAGATTAATATTATTATTGATAATTCCCCTGGAGGGTCCTGGGAGAGGTGTACCTATGGAGGAGGTGACTACAGAGATCCCAATACAGTGAGTACCCCGGGGGAAGGAGAGACTATCAGAGGGAAGATGGCTTACTTTAATGGCTGCACAATGCTTTCACGTGTGACTGCTGTGGACCGTCCACTAAATGTGATTGACTATGTCCTGTCAAGCAACCTGGATAGTATGTCAGCGTGATGTGACTGTTGTGCCATTTTCCAAGTACCCCCATTAAAGTGCAGCAATCCTATTTATGTGCGGACATTCCTTCCTTGGGGATATAAAGGTCAATGGCCGGGAATGTCCTCTGGAGACCTATGGCATGAAGTGGGACACAATATGGAGGAGGGTACAGCCTCAGCAGGAGGGTAACTGTTTTAGCATGGGAGCAGTGGGGCAGGGACTTGACCTTTTGGACCCAACATCCAGCTAATTGCAAAGTACCTCTTACAACCAAAGCGCTGCCCATACTGCATATGCACCTGTATACAGTACCAGAACTCTAGCCATATGGAACATATGCCAAAACACACATCATGAGACATGTAGTCCCGAAGATCTCTGATGTGCAAATGGTGTCTATGCCAACTGTAAGTTCAGGGAAACTAGAACAGTAAGGCTGGGTTCACACTGGTATGACACGACAGTCGTACGACTGTGTATCCGACTTTGCCCTGCGACTTGAAATCCATCTTTCATCCAACTTCAATGAACGGGATCTGACTTTGATCCCGACAATACCAGGCATTTTAAGTCTGGTACGAATCTTGAGGGGAAACTCCACACCAAAATGTAAAAAAAAGGCATAGAGCCTTTTGGTCTGGTATGGAATTTAAGGGGAACCCCCTCACCAAAAAAAGGCCCCCACACCTCCTGAACCATATCAGGCCACATGCCCTCAACATGGGGGGCTGGGTGCTTTGATGGGTACAAGAGCCTCTTCCTGACAACCCTGACTGGTAGGGCAGGACTTAGGGTGGTGGGGGCCCCTGGGCTTGAGTCACTTTCGGGCCCTACCCAATCTATACATATGCACAGCTCTATAAAATAGAAATAGAAAAGGACAAGTTGCGCCAGACTCAAACAGCCAAATGGCTACTCACAAAAGTAGATAATATATAAGCGTATAAGTGGGGGATACTGTACTGGTATTCGGCCTGGGTCCACGATGAATAAAAGCAATAAAAATGGATAAAATGATAATTACCATATTTATCGGCGTATAACACGCACCCCAAGTTTAGGAGGGAATTTTAAGGAAAAAAATTTTAGGAGGGGAGTTTAAGGAAAAAAACCTTACATTTAAATGCCCATCAATGCAGCCTTATCAGTGTCCATCTGCAGCCTTGTCAGTGTCAGTGTAGCCTTGCCCCAGTGTCATTTGCAGACTTGTCAGTGTAGCCTTGCTCCAGTGTCATTGCTGCCTTGTCATTGCAGCCTTTCAGTTTAAAAATGGCACCGCAGAAAAACAGAGCCAAATGTCCTGTGAATCTCGGCAGCTTTCGGCTGCTCTCGGCGGCTTCCGGTGGCTTTCGGCCGCTCTTGGCAGCTCTCGGCGACTTTCAGCCACTCTCGGCAGCTTTTGAAATTGGCCGGGGCCCATGGGCTTGAGCCCAGTCAAGCCCAATAGTAAGTCCGGCCCTGCTGGCTGGTGGTTGTCGGGAATCTGGAAGCCCCCTTTAACAAGGGGGACCCCAGATCCCGGCCCCCCACCCTATGTGAATGAGTATGGGGTACATTGTACCCCTACCCATTCATCTAAAAAAAAAGTGTCAAAAATAAAAACAGTACACAGGTTTTTGACAAAGTAATTTATTAAAGCAGCTCAGGCATCTCTTCTCCTCAAATTTATTCTCCCTCCGGTGAAGTCTTTATTCTCCGGCTCTTCTCACTGCTGTCTTCTCCCTCCCTGTTTTTCCTCCAATCTTCACCCGATGCTCACTATCGCTATAATGCTAGGGCCACCATGTGCCATTACTTATTTAGCCATGGGGGATGTCATCTGGAGGCCCTGCCCCTTGTGATGTCACCACCCGTGACAGAACCAGTAGAGAGATAGCGGAGAGAGACAGCAGAGAGAGGAGAACTGGCAGCAGAGGGAGAAGAATCAGAGGAAGATGTCAAAGGGGCTTGTTAAAGGGGCTTGCAGTTTAAAATAAGTCCCGCCCCGCCCGCAGACCCCGACAACCATCGCCCCCCCTGCCCCAAAGCACCCACCCCCCCATGTTGAGGGCATGTGACCTGATATGGTTCAGGAGGGGGGGCGTTCATTCCCACCCCCTTTCCTGACCTGCCGAGCTGCGTGCTTGGATAAGGGTCTGGTATGGATTTAGGGGGGGGACCCCACGCCATTTTTTTTTTTTGGCGTGGGGTTTCCCTTCAAGATCATCAGAGCACAAGTCGCATGCCAAAGTCGGATCAGTTAAGACGTTGATCTGACTTTGATCCGACTTCAATGAGATTCAATGGGCTGAAGTAGGATCAAAGTTGGACCAAAGTAGTGCAGGAACCTTTTTCAAAGTTGGACTGACTTGTGTCGGACCAGTTAAGATGGTTCTCATAGGGAACCATTCATTTATACACATCATGCGACTTGTGCTCCCAATGTCGGAGCATTTGTCGTACCAGTGTGAACCCAGCCTTAAGGCTAAAAAGTAAGACTGGGGCAAAAAAAATACAATATTTTACTAGCTATCTATCTAGATATAGCTCGAAAGAACACCTTTGGGATGAATTAGAGCAGAGACTGCAAGCCAGGCATTCTCGTCCAACATCAGTACCTGACCTCACAAATGTACTTCTGGAAAAATGATCAAATATTCAAATAGACAAACTCCTAAACCTTGTGGACACCTTCCCAGAGGAGTTAAAGCTGTTATAGCTGCAAAGGGTGGGCCAACTCAATATTGAACCCTATGGACTAAGACTGGGATGCCGTTAAAGTTCACGTGCGTGTAAAGGCAGGCGTCCCAATACTTTTGACAATATAGTGTATATTCTTAATGCAAAAAAGTCCCTTCTTTTGCTCCCAGTTACTACAAACCTCCATTTTTCTTGTTTTTCTTTTTTTTTTGCTGCTGCGATCCAACTTCCTGTTAGAGGGTGGCTACGTTCATTCTCCATGATCCCACTGTATGTAGAAATGTAGCCACCCTCTCTTCACCCTCTCGTCACCTTAATGTAAATAGCATTATCACACTGAGTGTTTAATACTACTTTAAAGGAGAAGTACAGCCAAAGCTCGTTTGGCTGTACTTCTCCTGTGGATCACAGGAGTGCAGTTCGTTCTGCACTCCTGTGACCTGTTTTTATCAGACAGTGGGCTGAATCCCCCTGTCGGCTGACGTCGCAGAGTCGGTCCAGGCCGGGGAAAGATCGTGACCATATGGCCGGTATCCACCCAGAAGCCTGGACCGGCACCTGGCTCAGCCTCTCAGCGAACTGCTGAGAGCCTGGGCTAACCACCCCCTCCACAGCCCAGCGCTCCAGTGAGTGCAGGGGGGCAGAGCAGAGAGGCGGTAACTAACAGTCCCCAGCTCTCTGCTCACGGAGCTCTGAGTACCGAGTGCTCGATTCTCAGTCTTAGAGCTGGCGGGGGACAGATGCAGCATCGAAGTCCAATGTTGCATTCATCTAGGTAAGTATGATTCTTTAAAAAAAAAAAATCCCGAACTTCTCTTTTAAGGTTTTCAGAAGTTTACAAGAATATGATGCAGTATTTGTGGCAGTCACAGATCACCAAGGCACAATGCCTGCATGAATGTAATTTCAGACAATAGCTTTGATTGTCACTTCAATTCTACTGTCCTGCATCCAGGGACCAGGTGTGAGACACGTCGTCTGCTTCATGTGGGTTGTAGGTCACTTGGACGAGTGAGTCATAATAGAAGGGCCCACATAGTGAGCAGTAGAATAAAGGCATTGGTGATTTTCGCTAGACCATGAAGATGACAGCCAGAGGAAAGGGAAAAGAAATAAAAAAGGAGAAGGGAGGACAGGGAGAAGGGGTGAAGAGATGAGGAGGTGATGTGACCAGGGAGGCCGAGACCTCCGTGCACCTAAACTCAATGTTCAGATGTGGAGGAGTCTTTAATCAAAGTTGGGCAGTAAAAGAAGTTTTTTGTGCCTCTACGTTTTCTTTCAAAATAATGTGCAATAATTTAAGCTTTGAAAAATAGGTTTTGGGAAATACAACACTTTTGAAAGTTATATATATTTTTTTATATAATCTTTATTTTATAAATGTTTCCATTTTACACAAAACATAAGAGAAGAAGGCAATTTTGGTTATCTTTTAAAAACAGCCATAAACCATTACCGAGACATATATTATTTCATAATTCTATATCCTATTGTGGTCTATGTTTGAGTCCTTTGTTTTCTCGACCACCATATGTCCATCCAAGATCACAAAATTGCTCATCCAAACACATATAAACTAATAGACATTTACCCATATAACCCTACCCCAAAACAAAAAAAAAAAAAGTTAAAAAAAAATTAAAAAATTACGGTATTGTTCTATATATAGTTTGATAATATTACTGAGGCCCTGAACTCCTCCCATTGTTGCCATGTCTTTAAAGTTTGTTCTCTAAGACCTGCTTCTGTCTTTATCGTCATCTCCAGAAACTGTATCTCGTTTATTTCACACACCCATTCTCCAGTTGAGGGATCTACTTCCTTCCTCCATTTTCGAGCTATGACTGTACGTGCTGCTGTTAAGATATGTCTTTAAATACTTTTTTTATAGATTTTATGGGGTCTGGGATCATTGACAGTACTGAAGCCAACACATCTGGTTGTACAGTCAATCCTGTTAATGCCCTGTACACACGGTCGGACTTTGTGCGATCGGTGCTTGTTGTGGGCTCCATCTGACTTTTTCCTTTAGAATTTCCGACACACAAAGTTTGAGAGCAGGCTATAAAATTTTCCAACAACAAAATCTGATCCTTTAAATTCTGATCGTGTGTAGACAAATCCGACGGACAAAGTGCCACACATGCTCAGAATAAATTAAGAGACAATTTATAGCTATTGGCTATTGCCCCGTTTATAGTCCCGACGTACGTGTTTTACGTCACCGCGTTCGGAACGATCGGATTTTCCGACAACTTTGTGCGACCGTGTGTATGCAAGACAAGTTTGAGCCTACATCTGTCTGAAAAAATCCTAGGATTTTGTTGTCGGAATGTCCGATCAATATTCGACCGTGCGTACAGGGCATTGTTCCGTGGTATATGTCGTAAATCTTTGACCAAAATGTCAGCACCCCCGGGCAATAGTACCATATGTGTGACATTGTACCCCTTGCATTTTGACATCTCCAACAAACTTCTTAATTTTCCTTATTAATTTTATGCATATCTACAGGACATTTATACCATCTTGCTAAGATTTTATAATTCCTTTCTTGATGTCTAGTTGACAAGGATAATTTATGTGTCAAAAGAAAGGATCTTTCCCACTCCGATCTAGAGATGGTCCTCCCCAGCTCCTCTTCCCACCTAGTTACATATGTTGACTCTTGTTCGTTATTTTTTGGGAAAAAATATTTATATAGCATAGATAATGCATGGACAGGTTTATGCTACTGCAGTAATAATTGTTCAAATTCTGTTAATGGTCTATCTAACAAAAATTTTTTTTGCCAGAGATTGGATATATGTTTGGAGTTGTTGATTTTGCATCCACTTATTCCTATATTCTGGGCCCAAGGAGTACAACGGGGGGGAGTTTGCTCTCCACCAGGGTCTGGACCACCCTTACGTCCTCATTTCTTTACCATTTTTAAAAGACCGAACCTTCCATTGCTGGTAGAAACTCGGGATTACAGAATAAAGGTGTCATTGGCCCAATCTGGGTAGACCAATTCTCATTTTTTAATAATATATCCCATGCTTTCAATGTGGAAGATACCAAAATTGGTATTTCTTTATTGGGAGGCCGGACGTTCCTATTTATCCATGGTAATGATTTCAGTTTCATATCAGTGGCATCCTCCTCCAATTTCACCCATTACTTGCTTTTTGTGCTATGGAACCAGTCCACTATCCTAGACATTAAATACAGCACGGAGATATATTGAAAAGTCTGGGAGAGCCAAGCCTCTATTTTTCTTTGCCCTAATTAGTACATCTCTTCTAATTCGAGGTGATTTATGTGCCCATATGAATCTCCTCACAGCGCTACGCAATTGACCCATTAGATGAGTTGGAAAGAATATTGGGATTGTCTGGAATATATATCACAACTTAGGCAATATGTCAATTTTTACGATATTGATAGTTATTTTAACACTTCTTATCGAGGTCTACACATCCGACCAAAAAGATGGACAATTGAGGAGGAAAAAGGGACAATTGAGGAGGAAAAACAGACTGAGGGACTTGGCTCCTTAAAAGGAAAAATTTTTCCAAATAAGGGACAGTCCAAAGCTATAGTTGTAGGCGGGGCCTACTTACCCTATACGAGGACCTTTCGCTTGCTAATGTCCGGAAAATAGGCGGGGGCCGTGGTCATGCGAGAATCAGCATTAAGGCGGCACCTCAAACTTTGAAGCCATCTATTCGCTATGCATAAATGCACAAAGCACTTTACTGTGTAGCACTCTTTCAGTGGCACTGCGCAACTTTCTTCCCAAATGCAGCATTTTGAGGGGACACTGTGGAGCCTGTGTCCCACTCCACCAGTTCAGCCACGATTTGCCACCTCATTCCCGGTGACAATGTAGAAGAGCCTTAACTCTTTGTGGATCCACTTCTCTCTCTCTCCCAGTATCTCCACCTAGATTCATTAATTCCCTGTACTATGAGTTCAGTCCCAAATACCGAGCACCGTTTGCTAGGGAGGAGGTCAGACCACCAACCCCTTCCCTTCCAGGGGACACTGTCACCCATGCCTGGTATTACCTGCCCACTGGCTGGGTGCGATAGCATTCCCACCAGTCCTGGTTACTCATTGCATCGGCATGGTAAACATCTTCCCGCCAACTCCACTGTACAATTAACCCCTTCATGGTGGCTCTCTTACTTCTCTTTATCCTCTTGATGTTACAGGCCCTAGTCTTTTGGATATGCTACATGCAGTGGCGTGTGGAGGGGGGGCTGAGGGGAGCTGGAGCCCCGAGTGGGTCCCAAAAAAGCCCTATGTCTCGGGCGTGCACAGTTCTGTTATTAGCCCCGAGCACTGCCACCGAGTGGGGACAGATCTGACCCCGAGCGCGGCCAAGTGACATAGCAGGTCCCGCCTTCGGGAGCCTGCAGCGCCTATGATGGACATCCCACTAGTCCAATGCCAGGACCGCGGGATGTGTGACGTCCATCATAGTCGCTGCAGGCTCCAGAAGGTGGGAATTGCAAAGCGGCCGCCGTGCCACTGTCAGAAGATCCCCACTCGGCACTCGGGCGGGTGGCTCTCCTCTCCTGTCATGGCTCTGGCTCTGGCTGCCTGGAGTGTCTGCTGTCTACTCTACTGTGATGGGCGTGTCGCACATTACGGCTGAGCTGCATGAAGAGGTCACATCACCTAAAGTCTGGATAGTGTAGGTCAGTGTGTGTCAGGTAGGTCAGTGTGGGTCAGTGTATGTCAGGTAGGTCAGTATGGGTCAGTGTATGTCAGGTAGGTCAGTGTATGTGGTGTATGTCAGGTAGGTCAGTGTGGGTCAGTGTGGGTCAGGTAGGTCAGTGTGGGTCAATGTATGTCAGGTAGGTCAGTGTTAGGTCCGTGTATGTCAGGTAGGTCAGTGTATGTTGTGTATGTCAGGTAGGTCAGTGTATGTCAGGTAGGTCAGTACACGTCACGTAGGTCCGTGCGCGTCAGGTAGGTAACACTCCCCCCGGTGCCCGGCTCGGACGTTGGGCCCCTGGTCTTTTTGCCACCTAGCAATGCCCCTGGCTACGTGCCTTAATGCATCCCTCTAAAGAACTTCAGACCAGGCATTTAGCAACTTTGAGAACATTTACTGAAGCTTCCTTGCATGTATAGAGTTAATCCAATTAAGGGTCTCTCTACCTCTCCAGTTTTCCTCTAGTGATACAGGATTCTGTTTAGAGCAGTTGTATAAAGATTGCCAAACTTGATCTACATTCATTTAATTCACATTATTACTTCCTGCATAAACCAATCTGTAGCCAGTCAGTTCTGGCCCTTATAGCTATTGTATAGTCTTCTATGGCTAGAGTTAGGTCTGGTCATAGATGGTTCTAATTTGAACCGTATGTGGGCGGACTGAATGTACCAAGTTGATCAATTGAGTACAACCAATCTGCTGGATTCACTTTTGATTATTGCTAGCGGCTGCTATAGCTGCTAGCAATAATCACTGTCTTTTCCCGGCGGAGGCGGCTTCCCCTGCCTGCCCCCCCGGCCAGGAGCAGACAGCCGCTGGGCAGGAGGGATTGCCCTGTGAGCACTGTCTGTAATGATGGGGGAATCATGCAAAGATTCTACGGCTTGCCATCTACGGCTTGCCATACACCCCTGTTTAGCAGACAAAGAGCATTTAGAGAAAACAAAGTTTGCAAATAATTTAACACTGTCTGGCTGCAATTGGTTGTGCTAAACATTATAGAGGAAATACATTCATTCAGTTTGTGCTGTATGGCCAAAAGTTTATGAACATCTGACTGTCACATCCCATAACATATAGCCAAAAGCATGTGGACAGCCCTCCAAAAGATTAAGTTCAGGTGCTTTCAATGACAGGCAGTGTTAAAACTACAACATCCCTGGTTCCCCATGTTTCTCCCCATGTTTCTCCCCTTGTTCCTCTAGGAGGTTATTTATACCAATATAATGCTGCGCTATCCAAATCCAAACATAAAAATAAAATGATAATCGTACTAAATACTAATATTACTGACTGCAGTTGGTGGTGAGATATTCCATTCCTATATAAAAAATCTAGGGAGTTATACTTGATTAACTCCCAGAAAGAACAGCTTGTTTTTTGGTATATGGTGCTTGGATGGCAGCATACCTTGTGGTAGACTCCCCCCAAATAGCAAATCATTGTTGTGTGATTTACACCAAAAATTCTAGCTAATCCCTATGGATTTTTGTAGACATCCCTGGTTGTTACATTTATTTCACACTAACAACCTAACAGTTAGGTTGATACACATTTTAACCCACACTAAAAAACGTGTCCATAGACACTCTGAGTGGCTCACATCTTCTATCAACCACGTATAAGCTCTTACTGTCAGCTTCGTCAAACTTGGATATTGGAGGGAATGGGAATTGAATTGTGAGATAACATCAAACCGGTAGCTGAAAACTCTAACCCTTACCCACTCCTCTTCCATAAGTACAAAAACTCAGGAATTCTGTTACAAATTTATTTTCGGATGGTGTAGAACCCCAGTGAAAATTGCACATATATTCCCAGGTTTGTAACCGAGTTATTGGTGTGGCTGTGCACAGACTGACTCCTTCTTGCACCTGTGGTGGCATTGCCCAAAAATCCAGAAATTCTGGAATGAAATTATCCCTTGGGTTAAAACAATATTCCCATTTCCAATATCGAAAGATCCCCTACAATGCTTATTTCATAATAAATCACGTCTCAATAAAAGCATACAAATTAGCCTTTCCCACCTCTCACAGCTAAATGTCTAATACCCCGATTCTGGAAGAGGGATATGTGCCTCCTAGTGTTTGACCGGAAATTGAAGGCTGATAAGATCATGGAGGAAAGTTGGATTCTCAGGCCTCCACTGTGAGTTGGGATGTCCAGCCTGAGAGAGGGGGATCCCAGGTCACTATTGAGGCACATCTCCACCAACGGTGAATCATTCCAGTGTGAGGGGCCTGGTCGGGTCGCCATGAAAGCCTGCCTGTTCCAGGAGGTTCATTTGGGCCCCGATCGCAGGATTTGGTGAGAGGGCATTTCTGCCAAACTGCCCATTGGACGGGTGATCTGTCTATCAAAGTGCCCAGACAAGGGGGGGGGGCTGTAAGTGACGGCGGACAGCGGGGAACACACAGCTATTGAAATGAAAGCTGTGATGTTCCCGGCGCTGTAATCAAACAGGCAGCGGCGGCGGCTCTCCTCTCTTCTACGATATAGGAAGCCCCCCTGATAGGCGGCACCAGGGGCGGGGGCGGAGCCCCGCACCATTTTCGGCGCCAGTATCTCTCTTTCGGCTTTTTGCCGAAAGGGCCATTTTCGGCCGATATGTTTCGGTGGCCGAAGTTTCGGTGCATCCCTAATAGATAGCGTATTCAAAAACACCAGTTTTGCCATATAGAGAGGGAGAGGAAAGGATACTCTCATGGTGCAGTAATTAAAATCATTTATTTAAAAAAGAAGGTTGTATTGCACATACATCAAAGAAGACTGGGATCAGCATGTATTGTATAAGAATCGCCGGTTAGCGCTCCACCTGCATTCCAGCTGACCATAAATGATGTATCTCAAAAACCACCCAACGCCGTTTTATTAGACTACAACTGACATCTTCAGCCTACGTCTGACGTCAGATGTCTTCAACCCCTGAAGACATCAGATGTAGGCTGAGGTAACGGGTTTGGATGGTGTTTGAGATATGTAATTTCCGGTCATTTGGAAATGGTTGGACTAGATGGACTTGTGTCATTTTTCAACCTAACTATGTAAACGCCACGGCCTACCTGTGTATTGTTGCTGACCATGTCTATCCCTTTATGGCTACAGTGTACCCATCTTTTGATGGCTCCTTCCAGCAGGATAATCCACCATATCACAAAGCTCAAATGAGGTCACTGTACTCCAATGGCCTCCACAGTCACCAGATCTCAATCCAATAGAGCACCTTTGGGTGTGTGATGCTATAATGTTAATATGGACCAAAATCTCTGAGGAATGTTTCCAACACCTTGTTGGATCTATGCCATGAATAATTAAGGCAGTTCTGAAGACAAAAGGAGGTCTAACCTGGTACTAGCAAGGTGTACCTAATAAAGTGGCTGGTGAGTATAGGTGTGATACCTACCTATAGTGGACATTCCCTTTAATGCTGCCTACATACCAAATAACGTCCAGCTTGTCAGAATATAAATAGCACAATATACTTTAGTTTACTTTGCACTGCAGAATAAAGAACACCAATAAAAAATTTGTGCTGTGCCAACATGAAAGGATCAGCCGAATCAAAGTCATGGACAAGAGTAAAATAACAAAGACCCGGGTCATGGCTTTGTGAACAATCATGTAGACAGTAACTCAGCAGCTTGTTCACAGCTCAGTAAGCGCTAAAGATTATACTGCATCCAGTTCGGGGAAAGTACATACACTATACACTTTGAAAAATAAAAGCAATATGGATGACAGAGCAAACCTTTCACAGTCAAGAGAGATTTATAAAAGAGGAGGCCATCAATATCCAGAATCTGTCAGCATGCATATAACATTTATTGGGTCCTATCAGAACCTTAAAATATATAAAACACAAATTGCCCTGTATAAATTATGTTTGATTTTTACTACAGTATATGTACCATACATGGCAAGTTTAGGTGCGTTTTTTTAGGTTATTAGTTAATGCAAATTGCTAACATCTTTATCGGCTCTTTGCACATGGAACCATTCACAACAGTTGTCACCAAGACTGAAAGCGGGGGAAAGTACAAAATTGTGAGTTCTCGCCAGAACAGGAATACATGAAAATCTTCCAATGGGGACAGTTGTTATGGTGACAACTGCCTAAGAGGGGATTTTCATCACTCTGAATATATTTTCTTTCACTTCCTGTTGTGTCTTTCTGTATTTCCATGACCAGATATCAAGTATGGACCTATGCCCATGCTCAAGCTCATACTTCTAATCAAAAGGGCAATATCAAATGTACTATGCCGGTTCCCCACGCGAGCAAGCACGTGTGCATGTACACATAGCAATTAGCGTGTACACTTGGCGCCCATTGACCTATTTAAACTGATGTGTCTCTTAGAGAAGTTGCTGAATGGGTTGTTCCTGTGTTCCTGAGACCTGATTCACTGTATGTGCCTATCTGTGACCTGGCTTCTCTCTGGACTTTGCCTCTGCCTGCTGTCTCAAAATCTGCTCATCTAGTTCTCCTTGACCTCAGCCTGATTACTGGACTCTCCTTTGCCTACTGTTTCTTTACTGCTTTGCCCGGCTGTTACCCACCTTGGCTTGCTTCCCAGATATACTCTGCTTATTCAGTCCCTCGCTGTGTGGCTGTTGCTGACTGCTGACTGCTTTCCGCCTTCGACTACCACCTTCTGCTCTGGTGCAAAGCTGCTTCTGCATCTTGTCTTGAGGACTGTGACTTCCAGCTCTACCAACATAAAGAGCAGACACCACCATCCATCTACTCTGGCACTCATTCCACTCCATGCCCTCACACTCTCTGGCTTCACCTTTAGGAGTGCTGGGCAGGAGGTGAAAGAGAGGCCCCTGCAGCGTTCAAGTATCCGCTAGGTACGTGATAATAGTACAGAACATTTAAGAAAACTTCCAAAAAACCCGAGATGGGCTGAACCCTGCCCCAGGCTTCCATGGTGCCGAGACAAAGGTGACATTACTATTTTTACAGCGAGAGTCCCAGGAATGCTTAGTATCCCAACGCTTGTGATGTGAAGTTCCAGCAAAATGCAGGAGTGTCTTACAAGATTTTGGCAACTGAGCATTTCTCGGGATCCCTCCAGTATCCTGTGGAAGGTAGTGGGGAAAAGGTAAGCAGACTATTGATGTTGTATTTGTTTTTTGCAGTCTTTGGGCATACGGGTAAGTGTGGGGTGTCTTTGTGCAAATACCCTGGATGGAGGTCTGTCTGACTGTTCACGCCTTGGATCCCTCTTGAACATTGTTTGGACTACATTTTCCTTCAGTTTGTCTGTGCTCATCCTGATCAGTGGCCAGTTTACCTCTGCCAATTTCAATCATTGCTTTGTCTACCTGTCTGGAGATTGGTTGGCTGTCAATCAAAGTCAGTTGGCCAATGAGGGGAGAGAGAGGGGATGGGGCTCTATGTCAGAATGGACACAAGAAGCTGTGGCTTGGCTCGGGTGCCCCCATGGCAAGCTGCTTGCTGAGGGGGCACTCAACAGGAAGGGGGGGGGGGACCAGTAGCACTGAAGAGAGAACTGAGAAGAGGAGGATCTGCCCTGCTCTGTGCAAAACCACTACAAAGGGCAGGTAAGTATAACATGACTTTACAATCACTTTAAGAGAAAGTGATATCTATCAGAAAGGCATATCCCAAAAACACTTTTGTATCTGCACCATATTATAGAGGGGACCTCAGCTGCCAAAACACCAGCTTAGGTACATTTCCACCATAATCACCGCAGACACAGACCTTAAACCAATTTCAACTGTAACAAAGGGGCACTGTACCTGAGATGACAGCCATATCCTTATGAAACCTGATTATATGTTAGCCTTCAGGGACCCTAAGACCCAACTGCAGTGACAAGTCAAATATGCTTAAAGAACCTCAACAAAGTTCCCTGTGCAATGTCCTTTAACATGGGACTGGACAGTGTGAAGTATTTTCCAATGCTGCACCTTCCCTCTAACATCGGGGTGGACTTCCTACCTTGAGACTCCACCTCCCCTATACTTTACCCTCAAGAATAACAGCACCAGGGTAAGTGCCACCTCTTCTTACCACTTCTCTCCCTAACCTTAACCCATTGTAGTCCTTGCCCCTTCCAGTTCCTGTCTTGCGGGCCTAACGCTTATCTTTCTTGGCTTAAGAAGGGTGCTCCCCCAAAGTGTTATCTGAAGTATAAAATATATAATGGTAAAAATAATATAGGAACCTTCTTGGAGACTGAGATATGCCCCAGAGTAAGCACAGGGGAGGTAAAGCTGAGCCTACACAAAGACTGTGAGCCCTAGAAGAGCATAGCTCCCAACTGTCAAATATATAAAAGGGACAGTTCCCCTTTTCCTCTTCAGTTGTCCCTCTTTTTAATCTAATGTGTAGACCAGCCTTTCTCAGCCTTTTCAACACAGATGAACCCTTGAAATAACTTTCTGGGCTCCAGGGACCCCTGCCAAAAGTTCTTATATCTACAACTCATGATATATTAGTGTTTTAATCAGTGGGGAGAATGATCCTTACACTTGTGGTCATTGGGAAGAGAAACCCCCTTACAGATAGCTAAAAAGATCAACGGTGTCAGTGGGAACTTATCTGAGAGGTAGAAATTGCTAATTGCTCACGGAAACCCTTGCAACCTCTGGGGGAACCCTAGTTGGGAAACCTTGGTGTAGACATCTATATAAAAAGGCTATTATATAACAAACAAATGTAATATACTATACTAAACCTTCCATCTAGCCTCTAAAATATTATATATGCGGTTGTGAAAAATCAAAATACTGCTGAAAAAGAACTTGTGGGTTTATTAACCAATCATGTTTTGAATATTATTTTTCTTGATTCGTGTATATGGGGCCACCATGACTAGAGGTGTATCATTTGTGTTAAAAGGTGTCCCACTTTCTGATTTATAAATATTGGCAGGTATGGAGGGGTATTAAGGAACAAGAGCCTTATCACTTGACGGAGAAGGCCAGAATTACAGTTACAGACCCTCCTGGGCTGTGCAGGATCAATTTTTTTGTTGAGGGACAGAAGCCCCCTTCCCTTACCAAAAGTAGAGTTACAAGCTGCGCAATTAAGCTAGGTTACAATAACACCTATGCAAAGAAATGCTAAATATTTGGGTACCTATTCTTTGAGGAGCTGAATATCCTGATTATACCTACACCTGAACATGAAAGCAAATATAACAAAATGGTATACCCCCGTGAATTAATCATGACTAAAACTATTACATTTCTCAGGGAAAAAAAGCTACTAAGTGATACTTTGCTTCGTCCCCCCAAAGTGTCACAATTTACATATTTGTTGGCGCAGCGTGACACTTTCCGCGTGAAATTGAAATGTGTTTCCACACATAACACTTTAATAAAACATAATTTTAATGTAATTTTTACAAGAAAATGTTTTATTAATGTCAACATGACCAGTAAAATGATTAATGGTCACAATGTAGCTGCAAGATTACGGCGCCTTTTTAAACTTTAAAATGCTGTTTGTAGCCATTTATTTTAATGAGCGCTGCATGAAAGCTGAAATTCCGCATGGCTGTGTTCTTTCCTTAAAGTGGACCTGTCCTTATATAGAATTAAACTGATTGTATTCTGGAATGGCGGACCAGCCAGCGCTGGGGTTGGCAGCTCACAGGCCCAGCAGCCCTCCGCAGAATCACACAAGTTGGAGTGTTTAAGGCAATGGCAGTCGCCATACAATGCCATAATGTGTGTTTGGTAATAGCATGGATGTCACAGCACTTAAACGAAATCTCAAAACCGACCTGGTAAAATCCCCCCCTACCTGTGCCCCCCCTCCATGACTTTTCCATCAAAATCAATAATGCAACCATCAATCCCTCCCCTCACGCCAGGATGCTAGGTGTAATCCAGACTCTGACCTGTCCTTTCAGCTCCAAAATCCAATCGTTGTCAAAAGCTTGTAGACTTCACCTCCGTAACATCTCTAAAATTCACCCCTTTCTAACAAATGAAACCACCAAGCTCCTCATTCACTCCCTTGTTATCTCTCGCCTTGACTATTGCAACTCCCTTCTCATTGGCCTGCCTCTCCATAGGCTATCCCCTCTTCAGTCTATCATGAATGCTGCTGCCAGACATATCCACCTTACCAACCGCTCAGTGTCTGCCAACCCTCTCCTCCAATCCCTACACTGGCTCCCAATCATCCAGCGAATTAAATTCAAAATACTAACCACAACATACAAAGCCATTCACAACTCTGCCCCGAGCTACATCACCGATCTTGTCTCCAAATATTACCCAAATCGTCTTCTCCGCTCTTCTCAAGACCTCCTACTCTCAAGCTCCCTTTGTCTCCTCCATTCATGCTTGTCTCCGTGTTTTCTCCAGAGCCTCTCCCATCCTCTGGAACTCTCTACCTCAACCTGTCCGGCTATTTCCTACTCTAGCTGCCTTCAGGCAATCCCTGAAAACTCATCTCTTCAGGGAAGCCTATCACGCTCCCCGCTAATCTTTTACCACTTCCATCAGCTCATTCCCCACAGTTACGACCTTTTTGCACCACCTGCCCCACCCTATTAGATTGTAAGCTCTTCTGAGCAGGGCTTAAAGTGGTTGTAAACCCTTTTTGTTGACTTTTACCTATAGGTAAGTCTAGAAAAAGGCTTACCTATAGGTAGTGGAAAGAGCTCCTAAACGTGCGCCGTTTAGGAGATATTTCACTTGTAGTGCACCAATGTCATCACCGGCACATGCGCTGTGAAGAAACAGACCACCATGCCGTTTCTTCCCCCAGCGTGTGCCGTGACTGACGGCTCCTGCACACATGCACGGGAGTGACGTCACACGACTCAGGCCAGTCACAGAGTCGGAGTCCGTGGCCCCGGAAGGAAGAGGGGCGAAGATGGACGCGAAGGGGACAGCGCGGGCTTCGTTTGCAGGTAAGTGTCGTATAATGGGCTAGTATGCGATGATGCATACTAGCCCATTATGCTTTTCATTTGCAGGCCTTGAGGGGAGCAAAAGAGGAAGTAAAACCCATCGGGGTTTACTTCCTCTTTAATCCTCTTGTATTGTATTGTAACTGTATTGTCTCCCTTTTATATTGTAAAGCGCTGCGTAAACTGTTGGCGCTATATAAATCCTGTATTATAATATTAATAATATTAAAAAAGTTTAAGAAGGGATGCAAAGTTTTTTGTTTTTTTGGAAAGTTGCTAAAAGTTTTGTGTGCTTTTTTAAAATTGTTTTATGTGTTTTTTTATTGTTTTGCATGTGGGGAGAAAACATTGTGGATTTGGATGGGGCTTCTTGTGTAATGCTGCGCACACACGATCAGAAATTCCGCCAGCAAAGGTCGGATGTGAGCTTTTGGTCAGAAATTCCGACCGTGTGTATGCTCCATCGGACTTTTGCTGGCAGAATTCCAGCCAGCAAAAGATTGAGAGCAGGTTCTCTATTTTTCGGTCGGAAAAAGTTCCTATCCAAAAATGCGTTAGTCTGTACGCAATTCGGACGCGCAAAAAATCACGCATGCTCGGAAACAATTTGACGCATGTTCGGAAGCATTGAACTTCATTTTCTCAGCTTGTGTTAGTGTTGTACGTCACTGCGTTCTTGACGGTCCAAAGTTCAGAGAACTTTTGTGTGACCATGTGTATGCAAGGCAAGCTTGAGCGGAATTGCGTCGGAAAAATCATGGAATTTTTTTCTGACGGAATTTCTGATCGTGTGTACGTGGCATAAGTTTATTTTCTTATTTTCAACAGTGGTATTAAAGTCCTAATTGGTAAAGACATATATGGAAAATTCCAGATGCTTCAGCAGTCGAGATGAACTAGATATTCCTCACAGAAAAATCATAAGAAATGCATGCTTACCAGAATGTAAGCCAAAATAGACGAGTGGCTAGTACCCCAGCCTGGGTTGGTGGTTATACAGCATGAAGTGTAGACCTCGCAAACTCCTCAGCATGGGTTAGCATCAACTCCAAAGGTATTTAATTGATAAAGTTAGCTATGACGAAACGCGTCTGAGGAGGTACGTGCTGACGTCACCACGCTGTCTCGTTGAGGAGGACGGGACTTGTTTGCCTATGCCGACCGGCTTCATATTTCCATGCGAGTTTTTTATTGTCTGTTTGTAAGTGCATTTCTTTTATCCTTAATAAATTAGTGTTGATGATATCACGCCATTGGTCTATTATATATTTTTTTGGGTTATCATCTACTGTCAACTATGGCTCATCTCGACTGCTGAAGCATCTGGAATTTTCCATGTATGTCTTTACCAATTTGGACTTTAATAGCGCAATTTTTTCTTGTCTATTTGGTTTGTGTTTATCCCACATTTATTGCAGCTTGGGAATTTGTCCACCCTATTGTTATATTGGATTAGCGCAGTTTTTTCTCTTTTTTATTTTCAACAGTACTGATCCAAAGTTCATTTTATATGCCGGTGCTGCATCTGCTGTGGCAAGGGGACAGCCAGAGAAGAATTATGGCCTTGTGTCTGTGAAATCCACATTCAGTTCTCACTTTTTAACCTCGGTTTGCATAATTCTCTCCTTTAACTTCAAATAAGTTTAATGTATAAGTTTCCAGCCGTTTTGCAATGCCTCCTCTTTTCTCACATGTGTCAAAAGGCCATGCTGCTTTTACCTTGTTCTAATTCTTCATGTCTGACATGATGCTTCACAACTTCATTAACAGTCAGGTGTGCACATGCTCAGTGACAGTTCAGCGACAGTTCAGCGACAGTTCAGCGACATGCTGTGTTATACAAGAGAGTGGAAAGAGAGTGAATGTCATTGCATGGATTACAGATCACAATGGAAACCCATTATTGTTAAAGTAGAACTGCAGACAAAATTTACAAGATAAAAATGAATTAAAAGAAAGGAAAAAAATTCACACCAATATTGACTTTCAGTCTAGAGATTCCTTTTTTCTGCTCCTAGATTTCCTTACTCAGATGGTAGCATCATTACACCACTTCCTCTGAGCCCAGGTCATCGAGCCTATGACTGGACAGTGAAATAAGAGCAGCACAGTAATTGGCTCATCTCTGTGTCGCTCTGCTCTGTTTGGCTCTTTGTGCTGCTTCATCCTCTCAAACTCCTGCTCTACTGCACAGGGACTGCAAGAGGATGATACCAGGTCAGATTCAGGTACTTGCACTGCTTGTTTTTCAAAAATAAATTGAAGGATGTTTTAATAATCACAATTTTTTAATAAGGACACTTACCTGTCCAGGGAGCCTGTGATGTCGGCCCCCCGAAGCTGATTCGTCCACAGGCCCGGGTGCAGGTGCCGCCATTGCAACTAAGGGAAACCGGCAGTGGAGTCCTTCAGGCTTCACAGCCAGTTTTCTACTGTGAATTGCGCAAGTCACGTGGCACTTTCTGAATGACCACCTCGTCTTCTGGGATACACACAGGTCCCAGAGGGCAGCGGGGGGGGGGGGGGGAGAGGAGGGCTCACCGCAGAAGAGGAAATTACGTACTTTGCCCCGGCCCAGCTGGGACGGAAGTACACCCTTGTACTTCTTAAAGGGTAAGAAAAAAAATATATATCCAAAATTGAGGGGTGGAGGGATCTTTAGTTTAAGACCTTCTTGCAAAGTTGGGTGGAACTCCACTTTAAAGAATTAGTTTACTTTTACCACAAAACTGCCTATGCAGGTAAGGGACATCTGCAAATAAAAACAAACTGTGCAGCTCTGACTAAAGTTGAATAACAAGGAAAAAGGGTATATAACCATATACCAGGGGTGTGGGACTTTGTGTGAAGCATATGACAGCCCAAAGAATGATAGGGTGAATATAAAGGAATTTTATTGCACATTGCATAATACCTACATATTCAAAATAGCACAGGTAATTTAACATACAAAGGTATTGAGACTATTGAGCACAGTTCATAATACATATGTTGGTAACAATAAGGGTATGCATGAATCACAATGATGACTCTATTTTCTATGATTGGTAATAAATTGGTCATATCAGAAGGTAAAAATATTTGGTAAATATATTTGAAATTCCCATGTTCACCACAGAATATAGGTGTATGCCATTGATAAGAAAGGATATAGCCTGCAGGACCTATGGTCTCACTAGCCTGTGGGGGTACAGAATACATAATAACTTGAAGTTCTTGTAACACTAGTGGAAACACGACACTCAGAAGCTCTACGCGTTTCGTGGCTTCTGCCACTCGTCAGGAGCAGGTGCGTGTAGTTGCTATAAAATTAAGAAATTTTGTTAAAAAGTTGAAAAAAATGAAAACCAGTAGACATATAAGGGCAAGGTTTAGGGGTACAGTTGGAACCACTGTGACCAAGGCTTACTTACTCAGGATGGGCCTGTTGAAGGAGTGGTGGCGAGGCCCCACAGACAGTCCAGGAAACAACCCCACACCGGCAGCTGAGGTGGACAGCAACGCGGGTAGGGGATGGGCGGCACTCACGGCAGGCATGTCAACCGAGGACATTCTGGGAGTGAAGGGACAATGGTGAGCAAGGAAATGTGAAGGACACTAGGAAGGGGGGGGAAAGGAGGGAAAGGAAGAAAGTTGCATAATACCCTTGCTATAGGTCTAGGCCATTTACTTACCTTATGAAGCCTGACTGGAATACTCCCAGGGCATTTCTAAGTACTCCTAGGACGTTGCTAAGTACTCCTAGGACGTTGCTAAGTACTCCAGGGACATTGCTAAGTACTCCCGGGACATTGCTAAGTACTCCCGGGACAATGCTAAGTACTCCTGGGACGTTGTTAAGTACTCCCAGGACATTGCTAAGTGAGGCCTAGTCATCACTGCTCACCTCCACCATCACAGGAGTGAGCTCTCAAATGCTGAGCTCAGACCTACTGCATCAGGGGAGAGCAAGAGTATGTGAGGGGTTTTGAATCAGAGAAAAAGCTCACTCCTGTGATGGCGGAGGTGAGCAGTGATGACTAGGCCTCACTTAGCAACGTCCTGGGATTATTCCAGTCAGGGTTCATAAGGTAAGTAAATGGTCTACACCTATAGCAAGGGTATTATTAATTTTTAGTCAGAGCTGCACAGTTTGTTTTAATCTACAAACATCCCTTACCTACATAGGCAGGTTTTTGTAAAGGTGAACTATCCTTTTAACCACTTGCCGACCAACCGTCGTCAATATACTGCAGGTCGGCGCGATCCCGCTAGCCGTCATAGCTGTACGTCGGCTCCTTTAAGCAGTATAGCAGGCGTGTATGCGCCGCGCGCATGTGCCCGCTGCACTGCAGGGTTGCCGATGCTCATGACCGGTGGTCTCGATGACCGCCGGCCACGAGCGATCGCGGGCATGAGAGGCAGAACAGGGATGTGTGTGTGTGTAAACAATCCCTGCAAAATCCCTGTTCTGTTCTGAGAGGAGATGCAGATCGTGAGTTCCTAATAGCTAGGAACCCCGATCTGTCATCTCCTATTGTCAGTCTCCTCCCCACTTCAGTTAGAGCACACAGTCAGGGAATACAGTTAACCCCTTGATCGCCCCCTAGTGTTAACCCCTTCCCTGCCAGTGACATTTATACAGTAATCAGTGCATTTTTATAGCACTGATCGCAGTATAATTGTCAGTCGTCCCAAAAAATGTGTCAAAAGTGTCCGATGTGTCCGCCATAATGTAGCAGTCACGATCAAAATTGCAGATCGCCGCCATTACTAGTAAAAAAAAAAAAATAATAATAAAAATGCTATAACTCTATCCCCTATTTTGTAGATGCTATAATCAGTATACGCTTATTGTGATTTTAATTACCAAACATAAGCAGAAGAATACATATTGGCCTAAACTGAGAAAAAAATTTGCTTTTTTTAAAAAAAAAATTAATAAAAATGCCATAAAACTATCCCTTATTTTGTAAACGCTTTTGCGCAAACCAATCAATAAACGCTTATTGCAATTTTTTTTTTTTACCAAAAATATGAAGAAGAATACGTATCGGCCTAAACTGAGGAAAAAAAATATGTTTTTTTATATATTTTTTGGGGATATTTATTATAGCAAAAAGTAGAAAATACTGTGTTTTTTTTCAAAATTGTCGCTCTTTTTTTGTTTATAGCACAAAAAATAAAAACCGCAGAGGTGATCAAATACCACCAAAAGAAATCTCTATTTGTGGGAAAAAAGGGATATCAATTTTGTTTGGGTGCAACGTCGTATGACCGTGCAATTGTCAGTTAAAGCGACACAGTGCCGTATCGCAAAAAATGGCCCGGTCATTGAGCAGCCAAATCTTCCGGGGGGGGCTGAAGTGCTTAAGGAGGACTTAACTTTTTCATGCATTAAAACATACTTAGGACAAACCTAGATCTATACTCAGACAAAAAGGTTACACAAAGAAATCAAAGAAGGGGCGGACTTGATGAACTACTTGGTCGTTTTCTCCCGCCTTCTTTTTTTCTTCAACTTTTGTTTTACAGACAGAAGGGCACAATCCATCAGGCATTAGTACAAAGGGGGGGGGAAGAAAGAAAAACATCATAAAACATCATATAAACATCATATGACTGCTTTCAAAGTATTTACACTGCAGTTCTTGCTTGCTCAAATACGCTATTGAGTCTTGGATACGGGGTCGCTTTCACCGCATTATTTTTCTGTAACTAAGTAAATAGGCTTTTTTTTTTTTGGTTTGAGCGGGCGATCGTAACGGCTCTGCGTGACGTTGTGTGTGCTCGGTGAAAGCTGTTTTTCCCTGTACAGTTCAAGCAATTAAGGAATGGAAAAGTGTTCACATGCTGAGACTGCAGAAAGAAGCTTTGCTCCTAGCTGGAGTTCGACTTTGCTACTAATTGACACATAAAGGCGAGAAGGGCATTGTGTGTATGTAGGGAGACCGAGGAGGCCCGGGTGGGAGCGGCTGGAACAAACAGTGCACATATTACTGCTGAGAAGCCATAGGCGACACAGAGACACAAGAAAACTTATGTAATAAGAAAGGGCCTAACCTCATAATAACAAACAAACGACTCGGTCATGGCTTTATTGACCTTAAAGCAGTATTAAACCCAATGTTAAAACTTTATTATTTTGCAGCTTAACAATTCTTAGATGTCAAGGCTGCATTCATGTTTCCTTTTTTATTCTTTTTTTTAATTTATTTACTGTATGCCTGGTGATCCTGCCAGAACGTCTGTCTTTTTCAACTTCCTTTAGCAGGCCAAGCTGACCAGCAAAAGCATCAGTTAAAGGGATGAGTCTAACCAATTAACACTAGCAGGGGTGCTTACCATGGCCTTTTATTAATTTAATTTAACCACTTCAGCTCCGGAAGATTTCACCCCCTTCCTGACCAGAGCACTTTTTGCGATTCGGCACTGCATCTCTTTAACTGACAATCGCGCGGTCGTGCGACGCTGCACCCAAACAAAATTGACGTCCTTTTTTCCCCACAAATAGAGCTTTCTTTTGGTTGGTATTTGATCACCTCTGCGGTTTTTATTTTGTGCGCTATAAACAAAAAAAGAGCGACAATTTTGAAAAAAAAAAAAAAAAAACAATATTTTTTACTTTTTGCTATTATAAATATCCCCCGAAAATATATAAAAAAACTATTTTTTTCCTCAGTTTAGGCCGATATGTATTCTTCCACATATTTTTGGTAAAAAAAAAAAATCGCAATAAGCGTATATTGATTGCTTTGTGCAAAAGTTATAGCCATAGATGTGCGCAGACCATGGCATTAGGGTGTGCACCCAAAGCTCAAACACGTGTGTGTGTGTGTATATATATATATATATATATATACACTATTTTTTGGATCTATTGGAGGTTTGGTGAGATATCAGAGGTCTAAACAGACCCCTGATGTCTCACTTTTAAGACAGAGATTTCCCAGTCCCTTCTTCTGCAGCCAAACAGCAGTGGGGGAATCTGTGCAGCACAGCGTGATTAAGGTGTGCACGCCTATGGTTATAGCGTCTACAAAATAGGGGATAGTTTTATGGCATTTTTAATATTCATTTTTTTAATTAGTAATGGCGGGGATCTACGATTTTTAACGTGACTGCGACATTATGGCGGACACATCGGACACTTTTGACACTATTTTGGGACCATTGGCATTTATACAGTGATCAGAGCTATAAAAATGCACTGATTACTGTGTAAATGACACTGGCGGGGAAGGGGTTAACCACTAGGGGGTGATGAAGGGGTTAAGTGTGTCCTAGGGAGTGATTCTAATTTTGGGGGGATGGGCTACCACTGACATGACAGCGATGACAGGGAGCAGTGATCTCTGTCATGTCACTAGGCAGAACGGGAAAATGCTTTGTTTACATAGGCACTTCCCCGTTCTGCGGCTCCGTGACACGATCGCCGGGAGGCTGGCGAACATCGAGTCCGCCGGTCCCGTGGGCACATTCACGCTGTTAGCCCCACCAATTAAAGGGGACGTACCGGTACGCCCATTTGCCCACCGCTGCCATTGTGCCGACCTATATCGGCGTGCAGCGGTCGGCAAGTGATTAAATAAAACCTTTATCCCAAAAGTGAAAAAAAATAAGAACATTTCTGCAACTACCCAAAAAGTGTTAGCTGGGGCTTTAAATTGTTGGTCAAGTCCATCTCAATCTGCTAACACTACCCTCTCCGCAGACTGACAGTGCTGCTCTCCAAAGGTGTCTCCTTTGCTCTTCCTTGCAGAGTGGAGCCACCCTAAAACAGGAAGTGCGTTAACCAGGTTAAAATAAAGGAAAAAAGCCCAAAAAAAGAAAAATAATGCAGTCAACACATTTAAGGAGTAGTAACATGCCATATTAATGTAGCACCCTGAGGTTTAGGCAAGGTGCCTATTAAATGTATCTACCAAGTGATAGTTGCCTTGGTCAGTTGTTAGGAGGTCAATTGATTTCACTCTAATTCTGGAATTGCTGCCCTTCTCTCTTCTGTCACTATGTGGCCGGGTACATAGTGACACTAGATAAGACAAGGGCATTGCAAGGACAGATTAAGAATGAATGGGCTATCTAAGCCAATGGGCAGGGATTTCTTGAGTCAGGCGGTCTGGGTTTTTCTGTGCCACCTGGACGGCTGTCTGGGTGGACGTGTGTTGTACTGCCGGGCTGCTAGGCCAGAGTCTGAGGCCTATCCCAGGGACATCTGGCTGCTAGGCTGTCTGAGGGCCTATCCAGAAGCAAGAGAGCAGCGCAGGGTTGGGTTTGCGGCTTGCAGTCCAACCAGAAGTGACGGTTCTGGAGGCTGGAGAACCTGTCATGGTCGGAGGTAGAGGGGAAGCTGACCCCACTAAGGAGCCACCCACCTTATTACCAGAGATCACAGTGAGTAGCTGAAGCAAGTACCAGAGCAGTATTCTCACCAACCGGGGACGGTGAGGAATTGGCAAACTTCAGGAGGTGTCGAGCCAGGAACCCACCCAGCAGAGCAGTCTTGTGTGCCAAGTCGGGGACCGAGCAGGACAGTGGGGTGACGCTTGAGGAGTACCTGTGAGTGCCAAGCTAGGGACCCAGCAGAGACGCGAGGGTGACGCTTGAGGAAGATACTGAGTGAGAAGGTTGGAAAAGCTCAGGAGATCCAGTAGCAGTGGATCAGCAAGTCTAGTGAAACACTGGGAGCTCAGTTTAGAAATTTGTTACAACTTGTGTTAGAAACTGTTACAAGACTGTTGCCATAGGAGACAGCGATCCTACTCATACAGATGTGGTGTCTTGCTGGATGCCTTTTTTTGCATGGCTGTCTGCCTATAGAAGTCTCAGAGTCTGCCAATTAACATTGCAACTACTTAAGGGTGTCCTGGCCCTAACCCTCTCTCCCACAGTTCTGTTCAAGAGACAATAAATCTTTTTGCACTCAAGAAGTGTCTGGCACCCATTAATCTACCTTGCATTACACCCACCATGCCTTGTAACCCACTCTAAACAGAAGGATGTCAGCTGTCTAACTCTGGAGGTCACCATTAGACCTTGCTACATTACATTTTTTGTTTTAGGCTTAATACTGTACCTGCCTCCCAGATGTGCTCCTGTGTTGTCAAATGAACATCTGATGGATAGAGCCAGTGACCTTTTCAACATACGTTATGCAAGCATGGTCCACTGTTGTCACCATCAGGAAACCCACCATGCAGACATCGCTGGGGTACATGTAGACATTAAAGGCTAAATTCACCTTTGTTCACCTTTTTTTCCTTTCTAAATTCCAGCTCCCGTATGTACCAATACAGCATTGTAAAACCAATTCATGAAATTTGAGCTGGGCACATATATCTGCAGTGATTTCTTATCTATCTTCAAAGCACTAAGTCCCATGGCTTTCTCCTGCTCCATTCTTCTGTTATCAGCATGATAACTTTTGACAAGTTCTCTGTCGGCTGAGATAAAACCAGCCTGAATTTTGTGTTGTGGGAGGTTGCTATGAATAGATTAGCACAGAGCTGAACTATTCACAGAATAACTCTGCAAGTCTCTGCCTATGAGGAGAGGGGGTGTGTGCCTTTCCTCCAATCAGCTGTCTTGGCTGTATGCCCAGACTTCACTTCCGGTGCTGAACAGGAAGAGAAAATCTCTAGCGCTGCGTACGCACGACCGGTTTTGCCATCGGAATAAACTCCGGAGGTTTCTCCGACGGAACTCCGACAAAATTCCATTCAAGCGGTCTTGCCTACACATGGTCAAACCGAATTCCGACCGTCCAGAACGCAGTGACGTACAACACGTACGATGGGACTAGAAAAAGGAAGTTCAATAGCCAGTAGCCAATAGCTTCCATCTCGTACTTGCTTCAGAGCATGCGTCGTTTTTGGTCCATTGGAACAGCATACAGATGATCGGTTTTCCCGATAGGAATTGGTTCCGTCGGAAATATTTAGAACATGATCTATTTCTAGGTCCGTCAGAATTTTCGAATAGAAAGTCAGATGAGGCCTACACACGATCGGAATAGACGATGAAAAGATTCTGTCTGACTTTTTCTGTCGGACATTCCGCTCGTGTGTACGCTGCTTTACACAATGTGCACTCAAAGAGGAAGGAAACCCTGATGGGTTTTTCTTCCTCTTTTTCTCCCTGCAAAGCCTGCAAATTAAAAGCATAATGGGCTAGTATGCATCGCAACCTAGCCCATTATGTGACACTTACCTGCAAACAAATCCATCGCTGTCCCCTGTGCAGGCTGCATCCATCTTCGCCCCTCTTCCTTCCGGGGACCGCGGACTCTGGCTCTGTGACTGGCCGGAGCCACGTGCGCATGGGAGCTATCAGTAATAGCACACGCTGGGGGAAGAAAGGGCACGGAGGTCTGTTTCTTCACAGCGCATGCGCCGATTACATCATCAGTGCACTACAGGTAAAATCTCTCCTAAACGGCGCATGTTTAGGAGACATTTCTATTACCTATAGGTAAGCCTCATTCTAGACTTATCTATAGTTAAAAGTCACTAGGGAGGGTTTACAACCATTTTAATAACTACTTCAGTCCCGGAAGGATTTACCCCCTTAATGACCAGGCCATTTTTTGCGATACGGCTGTGAGTTATTTTAACTGACAATTGCATGGTCATGGGACGTTGTACCCAAACAAAATTGATGTCCTTTTTTTTCACACAAATAGAGCTTTCTTTTGGGTGTATTCGATCAGCTCTGCGGTTTTTATTTTTTGCGCTATAAACAAAAAAAAGCTTCAATTTTGAAAAAAAAAACAATATCTTTTACTTTCTGCTATAATACATATCCAAAAAAATTTTTGGAAAAAACTAATTTATTCATCAGTTTAGACCAATATGTATTCTACATATTTTTGATTAAAAAAAAAATCGCAATAAGCGTATATTGATTGGTATGCATCTACATAGAAGTTATAGCATCTACATAGGGGATAGATTTGTGGACTTTTATTTTTTTTTTCATGTTTTTACTGTTTATGGCAGCGATCTGTGATTTTTAGCGGGACTGCAACATTGCGATGGATAAATCTGACCCCAAGTGACACTTTTTGGGGACCAGTGACATTATTACAGTGATCAGTGCTAAAAAAATGCACTGATCAATGTATAAATGACACTGGCAGGGAAGGGGTTAACACTAGGGGGCGATCACGGGGTTAACTGTGTACCCTGGTTGTGTTCTAACTGTGTGGGGGCTGGGCTCACTGGGGCAACACAGAGATTGCTGTTCCTGATCACTAGGAACAGCAGATCTCCATGTTGTTCTCTGTCAGAACGGGGATCTGCCTTGTTTACATAGGAAGAGCCTCGTTCTGCCTCTCTGTGCAGTGATCGCGGGTGACCAACGGACATCGAGTCCGCCAGACACGCGTGCACGCTCCCACGGTGCGCATCGGGTGCGCACACGCTCACAGTATCTATTGCATGAAACGACGTACAGGTACGTCGTTTCACACAATAGAGCCAACCTGCTGTAGTATATGTGCGGTGGGCAGTCTTAAAGTGGCTAAAGAATATATAAAGCTGAAGACGGCAGATATACATGTAAAACTTATGTAGGAAGATTTGTTTAATCTCTGTGTATCAATTGAGGCTGTTCACTTCACTGGGTATATGTGAGGGTTTACATCCACTTTGATGTACTTCTTTTGCAAAAATAAAACAGCTTTCCATTTATTCTACCCACGCTTACCTCACTGTCTTCATGGCTGTTTAAAAACACTGTTCCATTACTTCTGCCTTACTTCCTGGACAGACTTTAGGTCATGACACAGGAAGTAGTTGACCAGCTGATCTCATTAACACACAACCTACATCATCTCTCCTTCCTGTGTCATGACCTAAAGTCTGTACAGGAAGTAAGGCGGATGTAATGGAGAAGTGCTTTTAAACAGTCACCAAGACAGTGAGGTAAGCGTGTGTGGAATAAATGGAAAAGCTGTTTTATTTTTGCAAAAGAAGTACATTAATGCTATATTGGTACATACGGGAGCAGGAATTTAGGGAAAAATAGCCTTTAAGTGGCTGCAAAGATTCAATGGGATCGGCAGCAATGTATTGCAACAAAGGATTAAAAAAAGGTGAATCTACTGAGCTGGCCAGAACCACCTCTGGAGGGAGTCTATTCCTCATTTTCACAGCTCTTACTGTGAAGAAACCTTTCCGTATTTGGAGATGAAATCTCTTTTCCTCCAGTCGTAAAGAGTGCCCCCTTGTCCTCTGTGTTGACCGTAAAGTGAATAACTCAACACCAAGTTCACTATATGGACCCCTTATATATTTAAACATGTTGATCATATCCCCCCTTATTCTCCTCTTCTCAAGAGTGAACAAATTCAGTTCCTCTAATCTTTCCTCATAGCTGAGCTCCCCCATGCCTCTTATCAGTTTGGTTGCCCTTCTCTGCACTTTCTCCAGTTCCCCGATATCCTTTTTGAGAACTGGTGTCCAAAACTGAACTGCATATTCCAGATGAGGTCTTACTGAGGTCTTACTGGTGAATGTTATAAAACAAAAGTTAATTGTTTATGACAGTAATTTAGCTAACTAAATATCATTCAATAAAGGTTTACATCTACTTTCAATGGTTGTCCTTCCATGTGCCCTAAGGCAGTGGTGTTCAACCTATGAGCTATAGGAAGTTTCACCTGCAGCCTAGATACATTACAAGAAAATGAACATAATATTCAGCATATGTAATACTACAAACCACTGTCATATATAGCTTATTCAAACCACACCAAGCTTAATTTTTTTAGTATGCCACGCCACATGTATGGTTTGAACAAGTCCTTAGTCAGAGACTATAGACATGCTACAGTTGTGGTTGGAGACTGGAAACATGCTGTAGTTGTGGTTGGAGACTGCAACATTGCCGCAGATGTGGTTGGAGACTGGGGACATGCTACAGGTGTGGTTGGAGACTAGAGACATGCTACAGTTGTAGTTGGAGACTGGAAACATGCTGTAGGTGTGGTTGGAGACTGCAACATTGCCGCACATGTGGTTGGAGACTGGAGACATGCTACAGGTGTGGTTGGAGACTAGAGACATGCTACAGGTGTGGTTGGAGACTGGAAACATGCTGTAGGTGTGGTTGGAGACTGCAACATTGCCGCAGATGTGGTTGGAGACTGGAGACATGCTACAGGTGTGGTTGGAGACTAGAGACATGCTACAGGTGTGGTTGGAGACTGGAGGCATGCTACCAGTGTGGTTGGAGACTTGAGACGCGCTACAGGTGTGGTTGGAGAATGTAGACATGCTACAGGTGTGGTTGGAGACTGGAGACATGCTACAGGTGCAGTTGGAGATTGGAGACATGCTATAGGTGTGGTTGGAGACTGGGAGACTGGAGACATGCTAAAGGTGTGGTTGGAGAATGGACAAATGCAGCAGGTGTGGCTGAAAAATTGAGACATGCTACAGGTGTGGTTGGAGACTGGAGACCTGCTGCAGGTGTGGTTGGAGATTGGAGACCTGCTACAGATATGGTTGGAGACTGGGGACTTGCTACAGTTGTGGTTGGAGACTGGAGACCTGCTTCAGGTGAGGTTGGAGACTGGAGACCTGCTTCAGGTGAGGTTGGAGACTGGAGACCTGCTACAGATATGGTTGGAGAGTGGGGACCTGCTACAGGTGTTGAAAACTGGAGATCTGCAGGTGTGGTTGGAGACTACAGATATGCTACAGGTGTGGTGGTTGAAGACTGGAGGCATGCTACAGTGAACTATGAAGGACTGGGAACATGTTAGAAAAAACTGCTAGAGACCCTAAAAACTACTGGGATCTGAGTGCTGCACAGCAAATACCACGTTGCGGGTTGGGCACCAGGGCCCTAAGCCACACACGACCCCCCTGTATTTCTCTAATGTCATGTCTCTTTTCTTTTATGTAAAAAAAAATCTGTACCACAGTCATCTGTGCTAATTAAATCACAGACGTCTTGATCCATGAAGCAAAGTATACACAATAATGTGGTAAAATGAAATAGCAGAGCCAGTGTAGGGTCCTCCCATATCTCTCAGCAGGGATGGTAATTGGTGACAGTGGGTAAGTTAACATCTATAAATGCTATGTTGAAATAAAACTGTTTTGGAAAGCTTTATGTACTGTATCCGATTGTGTTTCATGCGGTTTCCTTGCCCAGGGTTCTGGGAATTCCAACATTACATCTGCGTTTTGGCTACAGTAATAAAAAAAAAGGAAAAAATGCAACTAATGTTTTTGTAATGACCTATGTGACACAACGTTATGTAGCCAAGCAAGAAAACTGCGGAGCTAATTGTTTTGCATACAAAATAAAAACTTTTGGTTATCGCTTACTAATCAATCCTGTTTTCCCCTAAATAATTGCACAATACGAAGAACTCTCTCTGTCACCTCTCTTGTTAGTAATCACAAAGTAGTCGGAAACTTCAACTAGAACAGATCTTCAAATTATTTTCTTCCAGATAGCAGCAATGCAAAAACAGAAACAAGAAGAAATACAAGAAACAACAATAGAGAACATGATGGTAGATTCTGATGAAGCTGCACTCTCCAATAAAACAAAAAACAAAAAAACAAACAAAACACACCACCAGCCTTTCTGTAATTCCCCCTTCCATGTTTTAAATGTTCCCCTTACATTAGTATGCAGTAGAAGGAAGAATACCCCTTACATTAGTGGTCAGTGGGAAGAAGACTGTCCCCTTACATTGATAATCATTTGTTAGAAAATTTCCCCTTTACACTGATGTCAAGTGGGAGAAAGAATACCCCCATATTATGGTGGTCAGTGGGGGAAGAATGCCTCCTTACCTTGGTGGCCAGTGGAAAGAAGAATTCCCCATCATTGAGTTCAGTGGAAAAAAAAATACTTTCTTACGTGGGTGGTCAGTGGAAGAAAGAATGCCCTCTTTTATTGGTATTCAGTGTGAAGAAGAATGCCCACTTACATGGTGGTCAATGGGAATGTTGTGTTACACTATGTGATTTATTGTCATTTTTCAGTGTCCGTAACTTTACCATTGCTCTGTGTCTTTAAGCTGTGTTCTTCTGTCTAAGCTGAGCTCTTTCTCTCACCGTACTTGTCTATACTCCTCCCCCCTTCCTCTCTCTGTAGTCATTCCACTGTTTCCTGTCGTCGTGTATACATCTTTCCATGTGGCTAAAGACATTAACATTTTTCTACCTATGACTATCCTCCATTAAACAGAACATTCAAAAAGCTTTCCTCATCTGACTTCCTCAATATGTGAGTTAAACTGTCTGAATTAATGCAAAACCAGGTCATATAAGACCTATATGTCTCTATATGTCTCTGGAGATAACGTTTATGGTCTTGTAGTCGAGTCAGAAAAGGGAAGGATAATGCCACCTTACATTGGTGGTTAATGGGAGGAGGAATGTTCCCCTTACATTGGTTATTAGTGAAAAGAAGAATTCCCCCTTGGTAATCAATAGGACAAATAAGGCTCATTTACATTGGTAGTCAGTGGGAGGAGGAATGCCCCCATACATTAGTGGTCAGTGAAAGGAAGAATGCCCCCTTATACTGGTGGGTGTCTCTGTTTAACCCACACGGTTGTTGTCTTTGGGTTTTCATCCCCCCTTTTTTTGTATATAGCCATTATGATCACAGGAACCACACCTGATTAGGATGAGTTGGCATCCAATCAGTAATTGAAGCCCTAACCTGTATGTTTTTTAAGACGGAAGGAGGAATGCCCCCTTACATTGATGGCCAGTGAGAGGAAGAATGCCCCCTTATACTGGTGGGTTGGCAGCAAATGGAAGAGTGCCCTCTTATATCGGTGTTCAGTGGATGAAAGAATGCCCCCTCTAAACTAGACATCAGGCAGAAGAATGCCCCTTTACATTGTTGGTTAGTGGGAAAAAGAATGCCCCTTTCATTGGCTGTCTGTGGAAGGAAGAATGACCCTTTAAATTGGTGGTTGGTGGATAAAAAATGCCACCTTACATTGATGATCAGTAGAACGAAGAATGCCCCCCTTCATTGGTGGTCAGTGGGAGGAAATATGCCCCCTCTATTAGTGGTATGTAGGAAGAAGAATGCCTTCCTACATTGGTGGTCAGTGGAAAGAAATTTACCCCCTTATATTGTGGTCAGTGGTGGGCAGAAGATTGTCTCCTTATATTATGGGCAACTGGAGTAAGAATATACTGATGTCAGTTTTAGGAAGAATTTCCCGATACACTGGTGTTTAGTGGGAGTAGGAATACACTTTATATTCTGACACAGTTGCACTCTACAAAAAAAGAATCAACCCACCAGCCTTCCTGGAAGCTGCCACCCTACTTTTTTTTGTTAATTATCCTTTACATTGGTAGTTAGAGGAAGAAGTGTGAGATTACATGGATGGTCAGTGTGAGAAAAGTACCCTTATATGGTGGTCACTGTTAGGACGAATGCCCTTTACATTGGTAGTCAGTGGAAGGTAGATTTCCCTTTACTTTGGTGGTCAGTGTTAGGAAGGACACCCTCTTACACTGGGGGTTAGGTTAGGGTTAAGAAAAATATTCAATTAGTCCTGAGACTACATGGATTATGCGATAGGCCACTTACTTACTGGAATACAGAGCAGGACACCAAGGGTGTGTGCCTTGTATTGCAGGGCCTGACAATGGGCCTGTTTCCTAATATGCAGAAGACCATCAGAGGAAGGTGTCACAGACCTAGCCAGAACAGAGGCTGTTGGAGAGGACTGTATGCAAGCCTGTTGCCTTTTGATTATGGGCCCTGGATTTTCAATGGATTCATTCTGTTGGGACACATCCTGTGAGGAGGTACTGGTGTCATCAACCTGTGTTTATGTTAATTGAATGAGCTAATGACATTGTCCTCTATACAATGTAGGAGACGGGACGACTGCTATTGTGTTAATTAGCTGTATGAAGCTCGGTGACCACAAGTCTGGGCGAAAGGTCATGTCTCAGTCACCTAGGCTGTATAAAGGATTAGATAATTAGCTCATGTTAATTAAGTTACAGTTGTATTGTTAGAGGAGGTTCCAACGGCATATAAAGTCTTGTAACTTTGATTGATAATAAACAGTCCATGTTAGCAGTGAAGCAAGTGTCGCCTTGTTTTCTGCTCAGAGAGGTTGGAATATCTGATATCTGTATACAGACTGGGAGGAAGTGGTATATGACGGAAGCACTCAAGCGGAGTGTGGGACGTTCCGTGACATTGGTGGCAAGCAGCGGGAAAGCTTCCTACAGACTGGGACATCCAAACTTCCATCTGGATCCAAGGTCCAGATAGCAGGAGAGGAGAGGAGAGGTACAGATACCAGCCGCCATGGATGAGGAATTCAGAAGGAGGCTGCGAGAGATGCAGATACAGCACAGAGGACCAGTATCGGAGCAGGTCCTGCTGGGATGGTGTGATTCTATTCGCTGCAAACTCTGGAAGGAAGCGCTAGCCCGTGAGCAGCGACACCAGGGAAAAATTCTCCCCTCCATCGAGGAAAGGTACTGGTCGCAGTACGGACTGCGGGTGCGGTTTTTGGGAGAAAAACCACACAAGAAGCAGACAGCTGAATTAAGCAGGCTGGTCTGGGCAGAGATAAAGCTGGATGAGAGCTACAGAGCCCTCCGGTGGCATGTATCCCAAGCATGTCCCTGGATAGCGGATGACAGCCCAACGGAAGGCTTAAGCTACGGTGGCTTGGGACTGTTGTTTGTGAAGCTGACAGGGGACCCTAACTTTGGGAGTGATTTGGGGTGGCAGGTGGACGAAATCATGGATTTCAGAGAAGGGCTACTGAACATTTCGGAAGTGCACTGGGCACTGGAAGATTTGGAGTTTCTGGCCGTTCAGGAATGGGAGCTAGAGATCGCCTACAGACGGCTGCTAGACATTGCTCAGTGCCAGGGCTGGGCTCCCTTTGCCTGGGACTATCAGGAAATACCAGCTAACAACCCTGAAATCCTGGCTGAAGAGTCGGCAATGTGGCAGAGCAATAGTGTGCTTTGCCAACCTGCCCCCGCAGCTATGGAGGCGGAGGTCTTATGGCGGATGCAGAAAGTGCTGACTGACCTTGATGATCCTGTTTCTGCATGGGATGATCTTGGATGGAGGAATGTGCCTGTCCAGCAGCATGCCAGAGAATCTGCAGCGGAAAATCTGGAGATTGCCATCCCCACACCTGAAGTGCTGACAACCGGGCAGAGCTCTGCTAACCTCTGCCCAGCACTGATAGCATCTTCTGGATTCCATGGACAGGAGATGGTGAACCTCTATCCCCAGACATCAGTTGCAGAGACGGGGGATTTAATATACTTTTCTGCTGAGGAAGAACAACCTGATGAGCCTCCAGCAGAAGAGCTGCTATCAGGGCCAAAGTTCACTGTGTTCTGCCCAGCACCAACAGTGGCTTCGGCCTTCTTGAGAGAAGAGGTAGTCGGCCTTTCTCCCACAACACTGACAGGGACATGTGATTTTCTGCCAGCAGCATCTATGGAGTTAAAACAAACTTTTCCAGCTGAAGATCTGGTAACTGAACAGAGGGTCCAAGACCTCTGTCCCACACTTTTACCAATTCCAGAGACTGGGGATTTAATAGACGTTTCTGTAGAGGATGGATTTCCTGTGAAGGTGGATGGGACTTCAGTCTCCACCTGTATACCCCAGGGATGCTGGGCAGTGGGCCCCGATCCCCAACAGCATGACAGAGTGAGCCCAGACACCCTGTCTTCTCTCCAGCGGCAGAAAGGATTCCAGGGAGAAGAGCCAGGCCTCTCCCCAGCGGCAGATATGTTCTCTGAGAGAGGCAGAGGTTGGCTGGGTGAGTAATACTCTGTTTGGAACAATTTGTTTGGGGTACTGTGTGGGTACAGGCAGTAGAGGACTGGAACTATGGACTAACTTCGGAGTCAACCCGTCTGGGGTCTCCTCCTGTGTTAGTCTCCTGCCGAAAGGGGAGAAATGTCACAGACCTAGCCAGAACAGAGGCTGTTGGAGAGGACTGTATGCAAGCCTGTTGCCTTTTGATTATGGGCCCTGGATTTTCAATGGATTCATTCTGTTGGGACACATCCTGTGAGGAGGTGCTGGTGTCATCAACCTGTGTTTATGTTAATAAACTAATGAGCTAATGACATTGTCCTCTATACAATGTAGGAGACGGGACGACTGCTATTGTGTTAATTAACTGTATGAAGCTCGGTGACCACAAGTCTGGGCGAAAGGTCATGTCTCAGTCACCTAGGCTGTATAAAGGATTAGATAATTAGCTCATGTTAATTAAGTTACAGTTGTATTGTTAGAGGAGGTTCCAACGGCATATAAAGTCTTGTAACTTTGATTGATAATAAACAGTCCATGTTAGCAGTGAAGCAAGTGTCGCCTTGTTTTCTGCTCAGAGAGGTTGGAATATCTGATATCTGTATACAGACTGGGAGGAAGTGGTATATGACGGAAGCACTCAAGCGGAGTGTGGGACGTTCCGTGACATTGGTGGCAAGCAGCGGGAAAGCTTCCTACAGACTGGGACATCCAAACTTCCATCTGGATCCAAGGTCCAGATAGCAGGAGAGGAGAGGAGAGGTACAGATACCAGCCGCCATGGATGAGGAATTCAGAAGGAGGCTGCGAGAGATGCAGATACAGCACAGAGGACCAGTATCGGAGCAGGTCCTGCTGGGATGGTGTGATTCTATTCGCTGCAAACTCTGGAAGGAAGCGCTAGCCCGTGAGCAGCGACACCAGGGAAAAATTCTCCCCTCCATCGAGGAAAGGTACTGGTCGCAGTACGGACTGCGGGTGCGGTTTTTGGGAGAAAAACCACACAAGAAGCAGACAGCTGAATTAAGCAGGCTGGTCTGGGCAGAGATAAAGCTGGATGAGAGCTACAGAGCCCTCCGGTGGCATGTATCCCAAGCATGTCCCTGGATAGCGGATGACAGCCCAACGGAAGGCTTAAGCTACGGTGGCTTGGGACTGTTGTTTGTGAAGCTGACAGGGGACCCTAACTTTGGGAGTGATTTGGGGTGGCAGGTGGACGAAATCATGGATTTCAGAGAAGGGCTACTGAACATTTCGGAAGTGCACTGGGCACTGGAAGATTTGGAGTTTCTGGCCGTTCAGGAATGGGAGCTAGAGATCGCCTACAGACGGCTGCTAGACATTGCTCAGTGCCAGGGCTGGGCTCCCTTTGCCTGGGACTATCAGGAAATACCAGCTAACAACCCTGAAATCCTGGCTGAAGAGTCGGCAATGTGGCAGAGCAATAGTGTGCTTTGCCAACCTGCCCCCACAGCTATGGAGGCGGAGGTCTTATGGCGGATGCAGAAAGTGCTGACTGACCTTGATGATCCTGTTTCTGCATGGGATGATCTTGGATGGAGGAATGTGCCTGTCCAGCAGCATGCCAGAGAATCTGCAGCGGAAAATCTGGAGATTGCCATCCCCACACCTGAAGTGCTGACAACCGGGCAGAGCTCTGCTAACCTCTGCCCAGCACTGATAGCATCTTCTGGATTCCATGGACAGGAGATGGTGAACCTCTATCCCCAGACATCAGTTGCAGAGACGGGGGATTTAATATACTTTTCTGCTGAGGAAGAACAACCTGATGAGCCTCCAGCAGAAGAGCTGCTATCAGGGCCAAAGTTCACTGTGTTCTGCCCAGCACCAACAGTGGCTTCGGCCTTCTTGAGAGAAGAGGTAGTCGGCCTTTCTCCCACAACACTGACAGGGACATGTGATTTTCTGCCAGCAGCATCTATGGAGTTAAAACAAACTTTTCCAGCTGAAGATCTGGTAACTGAACAGAGGGTCCAAGACCTCTGTCCCACACTTTTACCAATTCCAGAGACTGGGGATTTAATAGACGTTTCTGTAGAGGATGGATTTCCTGTGAAGGTGGATGGGACTTCAGTCTCCACCTGTATACCCCAGGGATGCTGGGCAGTGGGCCCCGATCCCCAACAGCATGACAGAGTGAGCCCAGACACCCTGTCTTCTCTCCAGCGGCAGAAAGGATTCCAGGGAGAAGAGCCAGTCCAGGCCTCTCCCCAGCGGCAGATATGTTCTCTGAGAGAGGCAGAGGTTGGCTGGGTGAGTAATACTCTGTTTGGAACAATTTGTTTGGGGTACTGTGTGGGTACAGGCAGTAGAGGACTGGAACTATGGACTAACTTCGGAGTCAACCCGTCTGGGGTCTCCTCCTGTGTTAGTCTCCTGCCGAAAGGGGAGAAATGTCACAGACCTAGCCAGAACAGAGGCTGTTGGAGAGGACTGTATGCAAGCCTGTTGCCTTTTGATTATGGGCCCTGGATTTTCAATGGATTCATTCTGTTGGGACACATCCTGTGAGGAGGTGCTGGTGTCATCAACCTGTGTTTATGTTAATAAACTAATGAGCTAATGACATTGTCCTCTATACAATGTAGGAGACGGGACGACTGCTATTGTGTTAATTAACTGTATGAAGCTCGGTGACCACAAGTCTGGGCGAAAGGTCATGTCTCAGTCACCTAGGCTGTATAAAGGATTAGATAATTAGCTCATGTTAATTAAGTTACAGTTGTATTGTTAGAGGAGGTTCCAACGGCATATAAAGTCTTGTAACTTTGATTGATAATAAACAGTCCATGTTAGCTGTGAAGCAAGTGTCGCCTTGTTTTCTGCTCAGAGAGGTTGGAATATCTGATATCTGTATACAGACTGGGAGGAAGTGGTATATGACGGAAGCACTCAAGCGGAGTGTGGGACGTTCCGTGACAGAAGGATTACAAATTCTTATTCTTATAAAATAAGCAAAATAGGAAACAGCAAGCTAGTAAAATTGGGAGTTATGTATGAGTTTACCTTCATGTAAATGTTTGAGTAAAACCTCAACACACTTACCATGGAAACACAATAGTTTCTCTTTAAATACAACACCAAAAGTATCCAAAACACTCGTTGTTTCAGCTCAGATCCCTTCCTGTTCTTACTATTCCATTGAAGTAAATGTATTTCTTTCTCTGAACAAGCTTGACGAGATTAAGTGTATAGTTCGTTATGTATTTTGCCTTAACCTTCATGACCAGTTAAACTTTCATTTGCTTTTTTTTTTTCCCTCTTCCTACAGCCTGATCTAGCCACTGGCATCTTAACAAGTGTTTCATTAAATTGGTGCCGACTCTAGCTGTCAGTCTGGGAAAATCCTCTGTAGATTGTGGGGATTAGAGAAATACAAACCTTGTTTGCAATTTCATCTAGGGGCTCAATTATTTTGTTCTTAGTCTTTGGCATCGCTGCAGAGCAAACCTTGTGTAATATGGATCGGTCTTCTGCTGCACTTTAACCACTTCTGCTGCAGTGCTTATCAGGAGCATGCTAAAAGTTTCTATGCTGTTTCAACCATAATTATGTTATCAAGGATGACATGGGGAAACTGCACATGGCAGTCTAGGCCCCTATTGATGGACATCTTGCTGCGCCATGTATACCATCATTCCATGGGAAGTAAACAAGTGGCTGAAGAGCTGGTGTAGTAAGGAGGGGTTTGGGTTCCTGGAGGACTGGGCCGACTTTTCAGTCGATAACCAGTACTATAGAAGGAACGGACTGCACCTAAATGAGGAGGGTGCAGATCTGCTGGGAATGAAGATGGCCAAAAAGTTAGAGGGGTTTTTAAACTAGGCGATGGGGGGAGGGTCCAGAGGTAGAGATAGTCAGCGCGGAAGATATTCCAGAGGGTAGTATTGGGGGCATTAGTGGTAGGTTGACCAAAGCACAAAAACACAAGGTAAGTATAGTAGCAAGTCCTAGTTATAATCTCGAAACACCCAATACGAGGACAATATGCGACCGGTCTAAACTATGTGGTATGTTCACCAATGCCAGGAGCATGGCGGACAAGATGGGTGAACTAGAGATACTGTTGTACGAGGAGGATTTGGATTTGTGGGAATTTCAGAGACCTGGTTCAACAGCTCTCATGATTGGCTGGCAAACATTCAAGGGTATACCCTTTACCACAAGGATAGAGAGGGTAAAAAAGGGGGAGGGGTATGCCTATATATCAAAAATAATGTACAAGTGAATGTGAGAGATGACATCATTGAGGGAGCTAGGGAGGAGGTGGAATCCTTATGGGTAGAGCTCCAAAGGGATGGAGCTAAGGGGAAAATAATACTGGGATTATGCTATAGGCCCCCTAACCTGAGGGAGGAAGTGGAGACAGATCTCCTATCACAATTTGGATTAGCAGCAAGGATGGGAAGTGTTATCATAATGGGGGATTTTAATTATCCAGACTGGGCAGAGGGAACCGCGCATTCATTTAAGGCCCGCCAGTTCCTTAATGTCTTGCAGGACAATTTTATGGGTCAGATGGTAGACGCACCAACTAGAAATAAAACATTATTGGATCTACTGATTACCAACAATACAGACCTGATCACGGATGTGGAAATACAGGACAATTTAGGTAACAGCGATCACAGGTCAATTAGTTTCAGTATAAATCACACAAATAGGAAACATAAAGGGAATACAAAGACACTGAATTTCAAAAGAGCCAACTTCCCTAAACCTTGCTAAAAGGCATAAATTGGGATAAAATATTAGGAACAAAGAATACGGAGGAGAGATGGGTTTGCCTTAAGAGTATATTAAATAAGGGCATTAGCCAATGTATCCCATTGGGTAATAAATTTAAAAGAGCGAACAAAAGTCCTGGATGGCTTAACTCCAATGTAAAAATGCATATAAAAGCAAAGGAGAAGGCCTTCAAAAAATACAAGGTTGAGGGATCATCCTCAGCATTCAGACTTTATAAAGAATGCAACAAGAAATGTAAGGGTGCAATTAGGACGGCTAAGATAGAACATGAAATACACATAGCGGAGGAGAGCAAAAAAAAATCCCAAGAAATTCTTTAAGTATGTAAACAGTAAAAAAGGGAGGACAGACCATATTGGCCCCATAAAGAATGAGGAAGGACATCTGGTTACAAAGGATGGGGAGATGGCGAAGGTATTGAATTTATTCTTCTCCTCAGTCTTCACGAGTGAATCGGGGGGCTTCAGTAATCAAAACTGCAGTGTTTATCCCCATGACACAACACAGGAAGCACCTCCATGGTTTACAGAGGACAGAATTAAAATTAGACTTGAGAAACTTAACATTAAAAAATCACCGGGACCAGATGGCTTGCATCCGAGGGTACTTAGGGAACTCAGTCAAGTGATTGCCAGACCGTTGTTCCTAATTTTTACAGACAGTCTACTGACTGGAATGGTACCAGCTGATTGGAAAAAAGCCAATGTAGCACCAATATTTAAAAAGGGCCCAAAATACATCCCTGGGAATTACAGACCAGTTAGCCTAACATCAATAGTATGTAAACTCTTGGAGGGGATGATAAGGAACTATATACAAGATTTTAGTAATGAGAACGGTATCATTACCAGTAATCAGCATGGATTCATGAAGAATCGTTCTTGCCAAACCAATCTACTAACCTTCTATGAGGAGGTGAGTTGCCATCTAGATAAAGGAAGGCCTGTAGACGTGGTGTATCTGGATTTTGCTAAAGCATTTGACACAGTTTCCCATAAACGTTTACTGTACAAAATAAGGTCCATTGGCATGGACCATAGGGTGAGTACATGGATTGAAAACTGGCTACAAGGGCGAGTTCAGAGGGTGGTGATAAATGGGGAGTACTCGGAATGGTCAGGGGTGGGTAGTGGGGTTCCCCAGGGTTCTGTGCTGGGACCAATCCTATTTAATTTGTTCATAAACGACCTGGAGGATGGGATAAACAGTTCAATCTCTGTATTTGCAGACGATACTAAGCTAAGCAGGGCAATAACTTCTCTGCAGGATGTGGAAACCTTGCAAAAAGATCTGAACAAATTAATGGGGTGGGCAACTACATAACAGATGAGGTTCCATGTAGAAAAATGTAAAATAATGCATTTGGGTGGCAAAAATATGAATGCAATCTATACACTACGGGGAGAACCTCTGGGGGAATCTAGGATGGAAAAGGACCTGGGGGTCCTAGTAGATGATAGGCTCAGCAATGGCATGCAATGCCAAGCTGCTGCTAACAAAGCAAACAGAATATTGGCATGCATTAAAAAGGGGATCAACTCCAGAGATAAAATGATAATTCTCCCACTCTACAAGACTCTGGTCTGGCCGCACCTAGAGTATGCTGTCCAGTTCTGGGCACCAGTCCTCAGGAAGGATGTACTGGAAATGGAGCGAGTACAAAGAAGGGCAACAAAGCTAATAAAGGGTCTGGAGGATATTAGTTATGAGGAAAGGTTGCGAGCACTGAACTTATTCTCTCTGGAGAAGAGACGCTTGAGAGGGGATATGATTTCAATATACAAATACCGTACTGGGGACCCTACAATAGAAATTAAACTTTTTCACAGAAGAGAGTTTAACAAGACTCGTGGCGACTCATTAAAATTAGAAGAAAAGAGGTTTAACCTTAAACTACGTAGAGGGTTCTTTACTGTAAGAGGATGCAAGGATGTGGAATTCCCTTCCACAGGCAGTGGTCTCAGCGGGGAGCATTGATAGCTTCAAGAAACTATTAGATCAGCACCTGAATGACCGCAACATACAGGGATATACAATGTAATACTGACACATAATCACACATTGGTTGGACTTGATGGACTTGTGTCTTTTTTCAACCTCGCCTACTATGTAACTATGTAACTATGGGGCAGTTGCAGACCACCGAAGGACCCTTCTAAAAAGTCTAAGCCCCTGTTAATGGGCATCTTGTTACAACACATATGCCTTCCTTCTATAGGGCAGCTGTAGTCCACACAGCACACCTTCTAAGGAGTTTAGGCCCTTACTGATGGGCATCTTGTTGCCCCAAATGTACCCTCTTTCCATGGGACAGATGCAAACAACAGAAATCTCCTTCTAAAAAGTCTAGGCCCCTGTTGATGGACATTTGGTTGCACCAGTACAAACAAATGGCTACTGTCTCCACCTATAACTGTCCTTAGTGGCAAGGAGCACATGGAAGGGCAAGGCATGTAAAACAAAACCAAAGAAAGTTCCTGGCTCATCTTGCCAGCCAGCCTGCAACCAACCGAATTAACCTGTCTAACAGTTTGCATTAAAAACAGGGGTTTAGTTTGCACACATCTTCAAATACATGTGTAAGCTGCAGGGGCAGTGACAAGGCACCACATCTGCAGTCCTAACTCCATACATTGTTGAGAGCCTCCATAGTAGAAGCACGTGCATTATAATGGATAGGCAGAGGGCAGGTGAGCCTGGAAGGAGCCCACCCCACCTTAAAGGCACAGGGGTGCAGTGGACACCCAGCACATAGCACAATGGAAGCAAAGGTGTCCAGTGCATCCCCTCACCAGTATTCCAACAGTACAGACAAATGGCCACTGTCCCCACCTATAACTGACCTTAGTGGCAAGGCAACACAACTTGTGAGCCAGCCTGCAACCAACCAAATTAACCTTTACTGATATACAGCTTCTTGCTCTTCATATACCCTCTTTCTATGGGGCAGATACAGACCATTGAAGGCCCTTTCTATAAGTTTCTATAAGTTTAGGCCCCTACTGATTGACATCTTGTTGCACCACATACACCCACTTTCCATTGGGCAGATGCAAACAACAGAAGTCCCCTTCTAAAAAGTCAAGGTCCCATTGTTGGACATTTTGTTGCACCACATTCACCCTCTTTCTATAGGGCAGCTGCAGACAACAGAGGGCCCCTTCTAAAGAATCTAGGCCCTTCCTGATGGGCATCTTGTTGCTTCACATATACCCTGTTTTCATGGGGAGGATGCAGACTACCAAAGTTCTCTTCTATGGAGTTTAGGCCCCTATTATTCAACAACTTGGTACATCACAGGCACCACAGACACCTACTTTCCATAGGGCAGTTGCAGACAACAGAAGGCCCCATTCTAAAAAGTCTAGGCCCTTACTGATGGACATTTTGTTGCTCAACATATATCTTTGTGCAGTGGGGCAGCTTAGACAACAGAGGGCCTCTTCTAAAGAGTTTGGGCCCTCTTAATGGCCATCATTGCTGGTTCACATATATTCTTTTGCCATGGGAGAGTTGTAGACAACAGATGGCCCCTTGTAAAGAATCTGAGCCCTCTTTGATGATACCTCACATAAGCCTTCTTTCCATGGCTTTAGGTTGCTTGATGTTGAGCCCCTATTAGCACCTACAGTATGTTGTGCCTTGGAGTTCACACCATCATACACATCATTTATTTGCTCCTTATATACAGTATATATTCTTCATACATGATATGCTAAAAGAAAATACATATTCATTCTTAAATATGTGTATTTCCTAAGTACCTCCAGGCTCCTGCAGCTATAAAAAAAGAGCATAAGCTTTATGTTGCTCGAGAAAATTGAGCAGCTGAATGACTCAGAGAAGGGGCACTTCCTCTCTCCTAGCAAAGATGGGACTGCCTCAGTGCAGGAAATTTATTTTTCAATTTGCATAGATTTACGGTACTGTTGGAGTCTCTGTCAGCAACCTATTGCTGTCTTAAATTCCACTAGAGAAATTTCCTCTTACTTCTTGTTCCAATGGCACCCTGTTATATGGTTCATATGCATTTTAACTAAAGAGGGCACCAAACAAAGTTTTTAGAGTTGAAAGCATCCAAACATCAGGCAGCCAATGTGTTTTAGGTGCTCAGCACTCCCCAGAACTGTTGTTTGGTGCCTCTTTGGTTGAAATGCACTTCTCAAATTAGGTGACCTCTGTCTTTTGAGAGGGGATGCTGTTTTGTTGAGAGCTCCCAAGCACACATCATTTGGCTTTATAAGGTCTACTTTTGTTACATATTGGGATCTGCATTATGTTACCAAAAGTATTTGGACACCTGCCTTTTACATGCACATGAATTTTAATTGAACCCCAGTCTTAGTCGGTTGGGTTCAATATTGAGTTGGCCCACCCTTTTGCAGCTATAACAGTTTCAATTGTTCTGGGAAGGCTGTCCACAAGGTTTAGGAATTTTGACCATTTTTCCAGAAGCGCATTTTTTGAGGTTAGGCACTGATGTGGACCAGAAGGCCTGGCTAGCAGTCTCTGCTTTAACCACTTGCTTACTGGGCACTTAAACCCCCCTCCTGCCCAGACCAATTTTCAGCTTTCAGTGCTGATGCACTTTGAATGACAATTGCGCGGACATACAACACTGTACACAAATGAAATTTTTATTAGGCATGTGCAATTCGTTTCGTTCCGAATTCGTTTTTTAACGAATTTCGACAAATTCGTTAATTCGGGAATATTCGAATTAACGAAAACCCGTTTAACAAATTTTTTCCGAATATTCGTAAATTCGATAAAACTGGACATTCGTAAATTCGGGCATTCGCAATTTACGAATGTACATTCGTACATTAGTAAATTAGTGAATTCGTAAATTTGTAAATTCGAAAATTCGGAAATCTGAAATAATAGTTAACTAATAATAACTTAACTATTAGTAATTACTAGTAACTTTTAATTTATAGGTATTGTAATTTCCTTTCAAATTTGACTGTTAGTGAACGTAACACATACAAATTTATCCAAAGTTATGAATGATCCGAAAAAACGGAATGGAACGTAATTAATTAATAATAATGAATACAATAATAATAATAACAACGTTTTATTATTATTATTTATTATTAATTTGTTCCGTTCCATTTGTTTAGATGCAGCATTCATTTTGGATAATTCGTAACTTCGGATAAATTCGTATTTGTTACGTTCACTGACAGTCAAATTTGAAAGGAAATTACAATACCTATAATTTAATAGTTAGTTACCATTTCAGATTTTTGAATTTTCGGGTTTTTGGATTTTCAAACTTCGAATTTACAAATTTCCGAATTTTCTAATTTACAAATGTACGATTTTACGAATTTACGAATGTACGAATTTACGAATGTACAAATGTAAAAATGTACGAATGTACGAATGAACGAATGTTCGAATTTACGAATGTACAAATGAAAGCATTTATGAATTTACAAATGAACGAATTTACGAATCGCGATCATAACGAATGACCCGAAAAATGAAAAAAAATAATAAACTAATGAAACGAAAACGAAAATGAACAAATTTTTTGGCTGTGCACATGGCTAATTTTTATAATTTTTTTCCCACAAATAGAGCTTTCTTTTGGTGGTATTTAATCACAGCTGGGATTCTTATTTTTTGCTAAACAAACAAAAAAAGATGGAAAATTTAGAAGAAAAAAAAATCATGTTTCATAGTTTGTTATAAAATTTTGCAAACAGGTAATTTTTCTCCTTCATTGATATGCGCTGATGGGGCGGCACTGATGGGCATGGATAGGCACATTTAAAACGGCACTGATAGGCACAGTTAAGGCGGCACTGATAGGCACAGATAAGGCGGCACTGATGGGGACAGATAAGGTGGCACTGATGGGCACAGATAAGGCGGCACTGATGGCCATTGATGGGCTCTGATGGGTGGCACTAATGGGTGGCATGGATGGGTGGCACTGATGGGCACTGATAGGTACCACTGATAGGTGGCACTGATGGGCACTGGTAGGTGACACTGATGGGCACTGATAGGTGGCACTGATGTGCAGCACTGTTGTTGAGGCACTGATTGTGGGCACTAATAGGTGGCAGGTGGGCACTGAGGATCTGGTGGCGCTCGCCGTGAGCGGGACTGATGTCCCTCTCATTGGCTGACAGCTGATCACGTGTTAAGGGGTTGGGATCGACCCCTTACTCCGATCCGTGATCAGGCGAGTCTCATAGACTCGCTGATCACAGAGCGCGCCGTGCGCGCCCTGCAGGGGGCGCGCAGGTCACTCGTGCACGGGACAACATCATGGACGTCGTCTCGGCAAAGCAGGTCCGTGCTGTAGCCGTCATTTGGCTATAGCGTGGATCTCTAGTGGTTAATTCATCCCAAAGGTGTTCTATTGGATTGAGATCAGGACTCACAACCACACAAATGCACTTCTGGAAGAATGATCAAACATTCCCATAGACACACTCCTAAACCTTGTGGACGGCCTTCCCAGAAGAGTTGAAGCTGTTGTAACTGCAAAGGGTGGGCCAACTCAATATTGAACCCTATAGACTAAGACTGGGATGCCATTAAAGTTCATGTGTGTGTAAAGGCAGGCATCCCAATACTTTTGGTAATATAGTGTATATCCAGCGCTTCATTTTCATCTCTTCTTAGGAAAGCTATGTAGTATTCACCAGGACAGGAAATGTGGGAAAATCTCCCCAACTAGCATCAATATAAACCCTAAAGGGGTTAGAATCTTTGCTTCCTCAATCCACAAATGTTAAAAAATTGCATAGAAAAATTCAGTGGCCAAAATGACTACCCAAGAATATTTTTTTTTAGATGTATTCTCTTGTAAGGAGAAAAGGAGAAGCCATAAATGACTGTGAGTGTCAGTAAACTACACAGATCTCAGCTTTCACAGTATCATTCAAAGCCCACATCCTCCTCTCCATCATCATCTGTGTATATACACTTTCATGTGGAAAGATCAGAATCCATCATTACCAGATGACCAGGAGAAAATGATTGATTTAGTGATATTGATCTATAGATGCCCATGATGAGCTTCAAGATTGCTGTAGGGTAGGACTTCAGACTCAGCTTTGATATCTCCAGCCTTAGACTGGAAGTGCCTCTGGGCAGCATCAAAAATACAGTATATTGTTATTCCCAGTTTCATATAATAATTTACAATAACTGTTTTATTTAGTTCCCTTCACTTACAGAATGTTGGCTACAGCAGGGTTTAGGAATTGCACTGGCAGAGAAGAAGATAAATATTTCACGAGGGTTCTTCATGACAGCCTGAACGTTTGGCCCCAAGGTTCAAGAATGCCGGTCAAAAGAAAATTAGCCCCAACGGAAATGTTAAAGTGGAAGGATTGGAGGCTAACAACTAGGCATGGCGGGTGAAAGGAAGTAGCAGACATACATAATTAAGGCTCATCCACCAATCGATGAAGCGTTCTGTCTTTTTTGCCAACAGCAAAACTTAAAATTGAGCCCCAAGTAAACAGCTAAATTTGCAGTTGGAATACATACAATATATGGAAGCTGTTTTACCTGCAAAAGGATTTACATTTTGGTATTATCAGTACTGATATTTACACAGTTCTGCCACACAGCCCGGTCTGACAGGGCACATGACCTTCATTTTTTTTCCCTACCGCAGCTAAGGTCTTGTTTATCCTACAGCCTGTGACTGTGCAGTAAAGTACAAGCAGGAAATGAATGTGCTAATCTCCATGTCACTTTGTTCTCTTCTCCTATCAGCATGTTCCTTGTTAGCATTTGAGAAATGCAGCACAACTAATTGGCTCCTTGTGCTGCTTCTCCATCCCGTAGTCTGAGCTTCGCTGTACAGAGGATTGTAAGAGGCCGATGCCAGGTTAAATCTAGGTACTTACACTGCTTACATTTACAAATTGCGTTTTGTTATGTATTAAGGAATACAGGGCTTCAGGACAATACAGTAAACTGCCACCCCCTCACAGCCTTTTTGATAATCACCCCATTTATGGATATTCCAGTATGTTTCCCTATAACTTATTCCTCCCAGATAGTAACTTATAAAGGATAAAATGGAATATGGCAATAGAAATGATATATCAACCTCAAAGTCGGAAAAACTATTTTATATGAACAAGTAGGAACATGATATAGAGGTAACGATGGAAACGGACACATGGACTACAATTGCACTATCTGCCTCAAAATCATATATCAACACCTCACTAATAGAGGCGAATTATAAAGTCCTACTGCGATGGTACATGGTACCAGCGAGAGTAGCTACATACGTCCCAGGCAGTGGCGTAGCGTGGGGGGTGCCGTGGCCCCGGGCGCGACATTTAGGGGGGGCGCAATTTCGTGCCACCTCCTAATTTTCATCTCCTGTGTCCGGCCACCATGTTAATTGTTTGGCGCCCTGTGATTGGGCGTATGGGGGTCATGTGTGGCGTGGGGCTGGCCTATCCGCGATCACAGTTACTCCTGGAGTCCCGCCTCCACACATGACCCCCATACGCCCAATCACAGTGCGCCGGGAAACAATTAACACGGCGGCTGGAGCACGGGGGAGACAAGCACTGGAAAGTGTGAGCCGCCGGGGCCGCTGTCTTCGCCTCCTCCTCCTCCTCCTATCCTCCGGACCGATGCAGGACAAGAAGGTGAGGAATGGATAAAGGGGGGGGAGAGAAGAGAGAGGTGCCGTATATGTAGTGTCAGTGTAGGAAGACTGTAGGCGGGACAGTATAGTGTACAGTGTAGTATAGTGGTCAGTATAGTGTAGTGGTCAGTATAGTGTAGTGGACAGTATAGTGGTCAGTGTAGTGGACAGTGTAGTATAGTGGTCAGTGTAGTGGTCAGTGTAGTATAGTGGTCAGTGTAGTGTAGTGGTCAGTGTAGTGTAGTGGTCAGTGTAGTATAGTGGACAGTATAGTATAGTAGTCAGTGTAGTGGACAGTGTAGTATAGTGGTCAGTGCAGTGGACAGTATAGTATAGTAGTCAGTGTAGTGGACAGTGTAGTATAGTGGTCAGTGTATTGTAGTGGACAGTGTAGTGGTCAGTGTAGTATAGTGGTCAGTGTAGTGTAGTGGACAGTGTAGTATAGTGGTCAGTGTAGTGGACAGTATAGTATAGTAGTCAGTGTAGTGGACAGTGTAGTATAGTGGTCAGTGTAGTGTAGTGGACAGTGTAGTGGTCAGTGTAGTATAGTGGTCAGTGTAGAGTAGTGGACAGTGTAGTATAGTGGTCAGTGTAGTGGACAGTATAGTATAGTAGTCAGTGTAGTGGACAGTGTAGTATAGTGGTTAGTGTAGTGGACAGTGTAGTGGTCAGTGTAGTATAGTGGACAGTATAGTATAGTAGTCAGTGTAGTGGACAGTGTAGTGTACTGGACAGTATAGTATAGTGGTCAGTATAGTGTAGTGGACAGTATAGTGGTCAGTGTAGTTCTCAGTGTAGTATAGTGGTCAGTGTAGTGGACAGTATATTGGTCAGTGTAGTGTAGTGGACAGTATAGTATAGTAGTCAGTGTAGTGTAGTGGACAGTATATTGGTCAGTGTAGTATAGTGGACAATATAGTAGTCAGTGTAGTGGACAGTGTAGTATAGTGGTCAGTATAGTGTAGTGGACAGTATAGTGGTCAGTGTAGTGTAGTGGACAGTGTAGTGGTCAGTATAGTGGACAGTATAGGGTAGTAGTCAGTATAGTGGACGGTATAGTGTAGTGGACAGTAAAGTGGTCAGTATAGTGGAGAGTATAGTGTAGTGGTCACTGGTCAGTGTAGTATAGTGGTCAGTGTAGTGTAGTGGACAGTGTAATGGTCACTGTAGTGTAGTTCTCAGTGTAGTATAGTCGTCAGTATAGTGTAGTATAGTCGTCAGTATAGTGTAGTGTAGTGGATAGTGTAGTGTAGTGGACAGTGTAGTGTAGTGGACAGTGTAATTCTCAGTGTAGTGGTCAGTAAAGTGGACAGTATAGCATAGTGGACAGTATAGTGGTCACCATAGTGGACAATATAGTGGTCAGTGTAGTGTAGTGGACAGTATAGCATAGTGGTCAGTGTAGTGGACAGTATAGTGTTCAGTGTAGTGTAGTGGACAGTATAGTGGACAGTGTAGTGGTCAGTGTAGTGTAATGGTCAGTGTAGTGGACAGTATAGTGGTCAGTGTAGTTCTTAGTGTAGTGGACAGTATAGTATAGTGGTCAGTGTAGTGTGTAATGGTCAGTAAAGGAATCAGGTTGGTCAGTGTTGAAATAAAGTAGGTTAGTGTAATGGTCAGTATAGGAATCAGGTAGGTCAGTACTATTGTTTTTGAAGGGACTCGGGGAGTGCTAAAAGTCCGCAGGTTAGGGGGCGCAAATTACTTGCCTTGCCCCGGGTGCTGGCAACCCACGCTACACCACTGGTCCCAGGCACCTCCCCACTATGTTTCAGGGCATGTGGTAAAGAAGGCACAATATACCATACATGGTAGACATGCCCTAAAGTCAGGCGATTTTGGATAGGCATTTATAATTTTATCTACTCATTAACCCAAGTAAGTCTAACTAAATCAGGCGCTATTGGGAAGCCAAGTGGAGGGAGTGCCTGGACACACAAAAAAACTCATATATTTTATTTTTACGGCGTCCAGGATAGCAGTATCTAGATCTTGGAGAACATCTTTGATCCCCTTCCACTTGGTGAAAGCGAAGTTGTCGTGGATCATGATTAATGAACGCCTCTCAGCGATCTTACTGGATAAACAGCCAGTCTTTGATAAGATCTGGGAACCGTAGTTGAAATATCTGTCTAAAGGTTTATGAGTCGTTAGTAGAGCTAATAGAGATCAACAGGGGTGCACTCCCCCCCCCCACTCTTTTTCACTTCTTCCTCTTTTCTATTTTTCTCTCTCCTTCCTTCCTCTTCTACGCAGGTTTTCCTTTCTATTGTTGTTTTCCTAGTATCTTATACGAGAGACCAGTGAGTGGTAAGAGGCCTCATAGTCATATGGTGCTGAGTGGAGTGGTTGGGGTCCCCCCATCCACAGTGTGATCCCAAAGGGGGTGGCTGGTGGGACTCTTGCCTATCACCTTCTCTCCGACACGTAAATAAGTACTGCTGTGTCAATCCTAGGGGCAATATATATATACACCTAAACAGCTATAACTCCAAGTTATGATATTTTTAATAATGTCTAACTTTGTATGAGTGTGAAATCAGGCAAAGTCAGAAGTAAACACTTAATCAACCATGGTACACTACCTATTGGGATAATGGAGTTGACATTTTACTTTTGTGAAGTCTCGTAGGCCATGTTGGCCAAGATATGCTTCTATTCTATTTTTCAATGTTTTCGGAATGTACATTGTATTTTCTACCTGTTAAACTCAATAAACATTATTGAAAGAGAAATTATATATCAAGCCACTCCTTGGCATCTTTCTAACTAGGAACGGCACTGTAATAAGGTCACCCCTGACATAGCCCTTCCATTTCATCTCTTACATCTAGAACATCTCCTACTACTTTTACTTACACTACACCTTCTTCTAAGAGTCCAATGGTTGCACTACCAGAAGCAATTGTAAGAAAAGACTAGCACTATGTGCAATGTCTTTGAAATTCTTACTTAAAACTTATGTAGCACCCTCTAGCTAGTGTGCTAGATGTATATAGGTAGTTGTTAGAGTAGGTAAATTGGCTTTGCTGAGAGCCAGACCTGGGTTTGGAATCTGGGTCAGAGATTAGTGACTCGGGGGCTGGAGACTCATCTGGCAGCTCTCTCTGACATGTCTCCCTGGTCTGGAAGTTGGTAGAGAGAGAGAGGGAGGGAGACAGGAGGGGGGTGAGAGAGAGACAGGAGGGGGAGAAGGAAGAGGAGGCAAGGGGGGAGTGAGAGAAAGAAGGGGAAAAAGGGGGGATGAGAGAGGGGGAGGGAGGGGTGAGAGAGAGGAGGGTGAGGGAGAGAGGGAGGGGGAGGGGGAGTGAGGAAAAAAGGAAGGGGTGGGAGAGGGGGGGTGAAAAAGAGGGGGGTGAGAGAGAGAAAGAGGGAGGGAGGGGGTGAAAGAGAGACTGAGGGATGAGAGAGAGAGGGGGGAAGTGAGAAGGAATGAGGGGGGTGAGAGAGAGAAAGGGGGGAGTGAAAAAGAGAGAGGGGGTGAGAGAGAGGGAGGGAGGGATGGGTGAGAGAGTGAGTGAGGGGTGAGAGAGAGAGGGGAGAGTGAGAAAGAGAGAGGGAGAGAGAGAAGGGGGTGAGAGAGAGGGAGAGTGAGAGGGAGGGGGTGAGAAAGAGAGAGGGGAGAGTGAGAAAGAGAGAGGGAGAGTGAGAGAGCGAGGGAGGGGGTGAGAGAGAGTGAGGGGTGAGAGAGAGAGGGGGGAATGAGAAAGAGAGAGGGAGAGTGAGAGAGAGAGAGAGAGAGAGAGAGAGAGAAAGAGAAAGGGAGAGAGGGGTGTTCAATATGCATGCTACTCACAATTAGGGGCGGACTGACCATTCGGCCACTCGGGCACTGCCCCAGGGCCCTGGGCCACTAGGGGGCCCCATCAGGGTTGCCAGCCTCAGTAAAACCAGGGACAGCATGTAAAAATATGTATATATACAAACAGTGCAGCGCTGGAAGACTACCACAACAGTAGACAAATAAAGTTTGTAATCACAAAAACATTAGTGCTATTAACCGTGCTCATAAATATTCCACTAATTATCAAATAGGGATCAGTGGGTATTAAATGCAAATTCCAATGTCATAAGGACGTGCTTAATTATAATATAGTGTCCATGAAAAACATATGTGATTATTCCGCTGGGTAAATCCGTGACATCCACCATTGACAGAAACCGTCACCACAGAGAAAGATGGAGGCTTACCAGACAGCCCTTGTAAGACAGCATATGATATCCTCCCCTTATGGCTGTTGTCCTCCCTGTAGATGGTTCCTGTTTGTGAGCGCTGTGTTGGTGGTTTCCAAATCGAGCCTCACCAAAGCGAGGAGGGGAGAGGGGGAATCCCCTCTCAGCGATGGTTAAAATCCAAAAAAGAAGGGGAAGAAGAAACTCCAATAGTGTAAAAAGTTTAACTTCTTTTTATTAGTTAAATCGCCAACAAGCATCCATATATAAAAGTTCCTTGCAAGGAGTTTAAAAACAGCTCCAATGAATCAGAAAGTCCGCGCATGCGCAGTCCGGACTTTCTGATTCATTGGAGCTGTTTTTAAACTCCTTGCAAGGAACTTTTATATATGGATGCTTGTTGGCGATTTAACTAATAAAAAGAAGTTAAACTTTTTACACTATTGGAGTTTCTTCTTCCCCTTCTTTTTTTGGATTTTAACCATCGCTGAGAGGGGATTCCCCCTCTCCCCTCCTCGCTTTGGTGAGGCTCGATTTGGAAACCACCAACACAGCGCTCACAAACAGGAACCATCTACAGGGAGGACAACAGCCATAAGGGGAGGATATCATATGCTGTCTTACAAGGGCTGTCTGGTAAGCCTCCATCTTTCTCTGTGGTGACGGTTTCTGTCAATGGTGGATGTCACGGATTTACCCAGCGGAATAATCACATATGTTTTTCATGGACACTATATTATAATTAAGCACGTCCTTATGACATTGGAATTTGCATTTAATACCCACTGATCCCTATTTGATAATTAGTGGAATATTTATGAGCACGGTTAATAGCACTAATGTTTTTGTGATTACAAACTTTATTTGTCTACTGTTGTGGTAGTCTTCCAGCGCTGCACTGTTTGTATATATATATTGTTTTGTGCCCCCTATCAGGGTTATAGTGTTTAGCTGCAGGATATTCAATTTAATTTAAAATTTAATCTTCATTCACAGTTTTTGGTCACATTTTTTGGCACACCTAGCGCAGATTTTTTTCTTTTTAGATAAATGTAAAAATATGTGTTTTTTTTTTACATCTGTCTTTGAAATGGTCCTTACCGACATCCTCTTGGTCAAAAAATCCAGAGATTATAGCTGCCCCACCTCTCCTGTACCTTCTCAGCCAATAGAAACGTGTCTGTGTATACTGTGTGTACATGTATGTGTATACTGTGTGATTGTATACTGTGTGTGTGTGTGTGGCCCCATATTCTCTGATTGCCTGGGGGCCCCATAATCTCCTATTGCCTGGGGGCCCCATGAGTTGTCAGTCCGCCCCTGCTCACAATCATGGTCCCAGGCTGGTCTCCCCCAGGCTCAGGCAACTAGGATCTACAGCTGCTGTGTCCTCTACATTTAAATCTGGCACCTTTGCATGTCAGGGGGTGGAGTGTGGGGTGGGGCAGACTTAGCAGGGATAGGATGGGGGGCGAAGCAGATTCAGCTTCCTCCGTCCTGTTTGTACACACTGTACTGGGCACTGCCGATTGGATTGGCACCGCACTCTCTCGGCCGGAGAGGGGGATGATGCAGCGGATCTAGTGCTGCAGTTAAATACAATGGATTACTTGGGGTGTGTAGTGTGTGACAGGGCACAGTGGGTCCCCCTTTCCTCATACCCGTGTGACCCGCACACTTCTGTACACTGGGTGTGCTAGTGCACAGGGGGGGGGGTGATTAGGCACACCCGGCACACCCCTACACACGCCTATGACATCCAGAGTTGTCAGTTTCAGCAGAAACGTCACCTGGGCCTTTTAGTTTGAGGGACAGGATGGAATTAAAAAGCTGACTTCTCAGTTACTGGCATAAACCCGAGCACTTGAGCAAAATGAGCAGAACCAACAACAGAATTTGCAACAAAGCCCTCAAATCCACGGCTCACATTCACTAAGAGGCTTTGGAATTTTCATGCAGCTTTAACAAATGATAATGTGCATGCTAATTAATGTTTTATTCATCAAAGCAAATAACTCTGCATTAACCTGTTTCCCCAACAAGAAAATAGCAGACGTTACTTCTAATTACTATGTAGAGCATAGGAGACCTAATGAGAAATGAGTCTTCGTGGCGCTATGATATTTAGTAAGAGGAGTTTCTCTTACTTCCAAAGAAAAATTAAAAAGAAATGTTATTTTAAGGACAGCTAGTTTTGACTTTTTTTTTTTTATTTTAGTTTCTCCTTCTGTGCTGTATGATAAGAGATTTGTAAAAAAAAAAAAAAAAAAAAAAAGTACTCCATACTGAAAATGATAAGCTTCAAAAAGATTTGTTTATCTATGCAATATGGATTATAGAGATCATCAGCCAAAGATCCATGAAATGTTTACATGATTTTCAGCAGAAACCAAGGGATAGTAATATAACAAGTTTCATGTACAAAAAAATAAAAAAGCATTACAGCAGCCATACATATACAGTGCATTTGGAAAGTATTCACAGAGCTTTACTTTTTCCACATTTTGCTATGTTACAGCATTATTCCAAAATGGATTAAATTCATTATTTTCCTCAAAATTCTACAAACAATACCCCATAATGACAATGTGAAAGAAGTTTGTTTGAAATCATAGAAAATGTATTAAAAATGAAAAACGAAAACAAACAAACATGTACATAAGTATTCACAGCCTTTGCTTTGACACTTAAAATTGAGCTCAGATACATCTTGTTTCCACTGAACATCCTTGAGGCCGGGTTCACACTGGTAAGACAAACGTTCCGACATTGGGAGCTCATGTCGCATGACGTGTGAAAATCAATGTTTCTCTATAGGAGCCGTCTTAACTGGTCCGACACAAGTTGGTCCGACTTTAAAAATGCCCCCTACACTACTTTGGTCCGACTTTGAGCCTACTTCAGCCCATTGAATATCACTGAAGTCGGATCAAAGTCGGATCGCCGTCTTAACTGATCCAACTTTGGCATGCGACTTGTGCTCTGAAGGGGAACTCCACGCCAAATAATAAAAAAACAAAACGGCATGGGTTCCCCTCCAAAAGCATACCAGGCCCTTCGGTCTGGTATGGATTTTAAGGGTAACTCCCCACGCCGAAAAAACGGCTTGGGGGTTCCCCCAAAATCCATACCAGACCCTTATCCGATCACGCAACCCGGCAGGTCAGGAAAAGGGGATGGGCCTAGCGAGCGCCCTCCCCCCTTCTGAACCGTACCAGGCCGCATGCCTGGAGGGGGGGGGCACTCGCTCGTCCCCACCCCCTTTCCTGACCTGCCGGGCTGCGTGCTCGGATAAGGTCCAGTATGGATTTTTGGGGGACACCCACACCATTTTTTCAGCATAGGGGTTACCCTTAAAATCCATACCAGGCCGAAGGGCCTGGTATGCTCTTGGAGGGGGGACCCATGCCGTTTTTTTAAAACATTTTCCGTGGAGTTCCCCCTAAAGATTCATACCAGATACAGTGCCTGGTATTGTCAGGGATCAAAGTCGGATACCTGTTCATTGAAGTCGGACAGATGTTGGACTTCAGGTTGCAGGGAAAGTCGGATCCAAAGTGGTATGACTGTCATGTCGTACCAGTGTGAACCCGGCCTGAGATGTTTCGTCAACTTGCTTGGAGTCCACCTGTGGTAAGTTCAGTTGATTGGACATGATTTGGAAAGGCACACACCTGTCTATATAAGGTCCCACAGTTAACAGTGCATGTCAGAGTACAAACCAAGCCATTAAGTCCAAGGAATTGTCTGTAGATCTCTGAGACAGGATTGTATGGAGGCACAGATCTGGGGAAGGGTACAGTAAAATCTCTGCAGCAATGTCCCAATGAGCACAGTGGCCTCCATCTTCCGTAAATGGAAGAAGTTTGGAACCACCAGGACTCTTCTTAGAGCAGGCCGCCTCACCAAACTGAGCGATCGGGGGAAAAGGGCATTAGTCAGGGAGGTGACCAAGAACCCGATGGTCACTCTGAAAGAGCTTCAGCGTTTCTTTGTGGAGAGAGGGGAACCTTCCAGAAGAACAACCATCTCTGCAGCACTCCACCAATCAGGCCTGTATGGTAGAATGGCCAGACAGAAGCCACTCCTCAGTAAAAGGCACATGACAGTCCACCTGAAGTTCACCAAAAGGCACCTGAAGGACTCTCAGACCATGAGAAACAGAATTCTCTGGTCCGATGAAACAAGGATTGAACTCTTTGGCCTGAATGGCAAGCTTCATGCCTCGAGAAAACCAGGCACCGCTCATCACCTGGCCAATACCATCCCTAGAGTGAAACATGGTGGTGGCAGCATCATGCTGCGGGTATGTTTTTAAGTGACAGGCACTGGGAGTCTTGTCAGGATCGAGGGAAATATGAATGCAGCAATGCGCAGAGACATCCTTGATGAAAACCTGCTCCAGAGCGCTCTGAACCTCAGACTGGGGTGAAGGTTCATCTTGCAAAAGGACAACAACCCCAAGCACACAGCCAAGATAACAAAGGAGTGGCTACGGGACACCTCTGTGAATGTCCTTGAGCGGCCCAGCCAGAGCTAAGACTTGAACCCAATTGAACATCTCTGGAGAGATCTGAAAATGGCTGTGCACCGACTCTCCCCATCCAACCTGATGGAGCTTGAGAGGTCCTGCAAAGAAGAATGGGAGAAACTGCCCAAAAATAGGTGTGCCAAGCTTGTAGCATCATACTCAAAAAGACTTGAGGCTGTAATTGGTGCCAAAGGTGCTTCAACAAAGTATTGAGCAAATGCTGTGAATACTTATGTACATGGGATTTTTTTTTATTTTTAATAAATTTGCAGAGATTTCAAACTTCTTTCACGTTGTCATTATGGGGAATTGTTTGTAGAATTTTGAGGAAAATAATGAATTTAATCCATATGTGGATTAAGGCTGTAACATAACAAAATATGCAAAAAGTGAAGGGTTCTGAAGTACTTTCCGGATGCACTGTAGCTACAAACAAGATTTTAAGTTCTGTTCAGCCAAATTTGTGATCCAGCTATCCATGCTAGAAAGCAGGACCTAGATCCTAGACCAACTACACTTAAATTGGTTGTTAAGCCACTATAGTATAAGCATGCCATCCCCTCTGTAAAATAACATCACGTGTCCCTGTGCCTGTGCTGTATAAAAAAGTACCTATATCAGAGCGTCTCCTGGTGTTCACGTGACTCCTCGGCTCTCTCCTCTCTCTGGCTCGAGAACTCTCACTGATGTCAGCTGGGGAGGAGAGAGGAGAGAGAGCCGAAGAGTGACATGTTATTTACACTTTAAGGGAACAGGATATATATATATTTTTTTTTTAGGGTAACAAACACTTTAAGGTGTAACTCCACCTTTGTTTAGAGTAAAAAAAAACAATCCCCTCTGGGTGACCATTATAATTTGTAGTGATTTTAACAAATTTTTTAGCAGAATCCTACCTTTTTCTGTTTTGAAGAAATAGCTGTTTGCTTCAACGTGTCCTACCCAGACTGATTCCTTAATGGGAGGCTCATTATAAGTGCTTGGTGCTCTCTCAGTGTTCCAGTGAGGAAAGTTGCTTTGTTTGTATCTCTTTTGGAGTAATAAACCCTTAAGGCATATCTAACCAAAAAAAATTCCTATTGCAGGAGATGCCTAAAATTTGAATTGTTTTCCTCACAGAGTGATGTTGTGTAGAGGATTCCAGGAGGCTGATATAAAGACATATTCAGGAACTTTTAATAGTTCAGTAAAGAATACACTTTCCCCACCAGGATCACCAGCAGGAATAAGGAGGTCCTGATTCCTTTATATAGATCTGTAGTTATCACTAGAGCAGCAGTTGCCAACCACTGGTTGGTTGCCCATTGATGGTCCACAAGAAAATTTTAGTGGTCCCCAGGTGTCCTGCCGAAAATCAACATTGTGGTGGATGTATACCGCCCAATGTTGTTTCCAGGTTTGTTCTCAATGTGCGCTGACAGTCAATACTGTCCCCGCGCATTGATACCCGATACGTCCTCTGAAGTTCCAGCTCCTGTAAACTCAGAGAGAGGCGCCGGGAGTAGTGTAAAGGAGCTGGAGGTGAAGAAGGAGGGGAATTCCAATGGCAGCACTGACCACAGAATGTGGGAGGGAACAGGGAGCTCGATGAGGAGGTGAGATTCAATGAGGAGTCTGTGTAAGGCAGCAATGTGATGCAGAATACGAGGGGCAGAGGCTGTATAAGGCAGCTGAGCTGTGTGATCCAGGAGGAGCGGGGCAGAGTGCCAGAGCATTGTGTATAAGGCAGCAGTGTGATCCAGGGGGAGGGGTCAGAATGCCGGAGCATTATGTGTATAAAGCAGCAGTGTGATCCAGGGCATAGGGGCAGAGAGCCGGAGCATTGTGTGTATAAGGCAGCAGTGTGCTTCAGGGGGAGGGGGGCAGGGAGCAGAAGCATTGTGTGTATAAGACAGCAGTATGATCCAGGGAGAGGTAGGCAGAGAACCAGAGCATTGTGTGTATAATGCAGCAGTGTGATCCAGGGGAGAAGAGCAGAGAGTCGAAGCATTGTGTGTATAAGGCAGCAGTGTGATCCGGGGGGGGGGGCACAGAGCCGCAGAAATATGTGTATAAGGCAGCTGTGTGATCCAGGCGGGAGGGCAGAGAGTCGGAGCATTGTGTGTATAAGGCAGCAGTGTGATCTTGGGGGGCAGAGAGCTGGAGCATTGTGTGTATAAGGCAGCAATGTGATCCAGGGGAGGGGGGCAAAGAGCTGGAGCACTGTGTGTATAGGGCAGCATTGTGATCTGGAGGGAGGGGGACAGAGAGCAGGAGCATTGTGTGAATAATGCAGCAGTGTGATCCAGGGGGAGCAGGGAAGAGAGTCAGAGCATTGTGTGTATAAGGCAGCAGTGTGATCGGGGGGGTAGAGAGCCAGAGCATTGTGTGTATAAGGCAGCAGTGTGATCCAGGGGGAGGGGGTAGAGAGCTGGAGCATTGTGTGTATAAGGCAGCAGTATGATCGGGGGGGGCATAGAGCCAGGGCATTGTGTGTACAAGGTAGCAGTGTGATGGGGGGCACAGAACTGAAGAATTGTGTGTATAAGGCAGCTGTGTGATCCAGGTGGGAGGGCAGAGAGTCTGAGCATTGTGTGTATAAGGCAGCAGTGTGATCTGGGGGGGCAGAGAGTTGGAGCATTGTGTGTATAAGGCAGCAGTATGATCCAGAGGGAGGGGGGCAGAGAGCCGGAGCATTGTGTGTATAAGGCAGCAGTGTGATCCGTGGGAGGGGCAGAGAGCTGGAGCATTGTGTGTATAAGGCAGCAGTGTGATCCAGCGGGTGGGGGGCAGAGAGCCGGAGCATTGTGTGTATAAGGCAGCAGTGTGATCCAAGGGGGGCAGAGAGCCGAAGCATTGTGTGTATAAGGCAGCAGTGTGCTCCGGGGGAGGGGTATAGAGCTGGGGCATTGTGTGTATAAAGCAGCAGTGTGATCCAGCGGGTGAGTGGCAGAGAGCCAGAGCATTGTGTGTATAAGGCATGATCAAACTGATCATTGTAAGCACCCCTGCCAGTGTTGAATGGTTTGTTTCATCCCTGTAACTGATACATCTGCAAGAGAGCTTGTTCTTTTGAAAAACAACAAACTTACTGGCCAGATCATCAGATTAAAAATAGAAGAAAGCCTAAAAAAGAAAACGAATGCACCCATCACATCTAAGAATTGGAAAGCGGTAAAAGCACCATTTACAATGTTTTCAGTCTGCTGAAAATGTCATAGATGCCCTGTCCAGATTCCCGCCATATATCTCCCCCATACTTTTTTATTAACCTAAACATATTTCCAAATAGGTTTTGACGACAGACAATATTTTTTCTCGGCTGATGTTAATATTAGACACACGCAATGCAAATGTTCCATCCAAGCTGTTTGGATGCACTAATTAAGCAAGAATCAAAGGCGGCTAATGAGAGGATAGGTAACTTGTGGCGGATATCTCAGAGTGGTCATAACAAATTACGCAGAGAAGAGGACAGGCGTCAAGATGTGCGTGGACTGCCAACAGGCGCACTTTCTTTTTATTACTTTGCAAAGTGCGGTAACTCAGGGATATAGGAGCGATCGGCGCGTCACCCCGGCAGAATGTAATTATGCATGTCTGTTCCCTGAATAATGGACATTTGAAAAATTAACAGGTTGCTAACTATTTTATTCTTTGCACTCCTCGCAGTAGGCATTAATAAAGGATTCCTCCAAAATTAAACATTCATTTAACAATAAATTAGATACTTATAACATGAATTGTTAATCTCTAGCCGTGTAGGTTTTGCACAATTTTTTTTTTTTTTTCATCCCGGACGACATGAAAAATGTATGGGGAATTTAACCAAGATTTGGCTGCTCAATGACCAGGCCATTTTTTGAGATTCGCCACTGTGTTGGTTTAACTGACAATTGCGCGGTTGTGCGACGCTGTACCCAAACAAAATTGACATCCTTTTTTTCCCCACAAATAGAGATTTCTTTTGGTGGTATTTGATCACCTCTGCGGTTTTTATTTTTTCCGCTATAAACAAAAGAACAGCGACAATTTTGAAAAAAACACATTGTCTTGAACTTTTGGCTATAATAAATATCCCAATATTTTTTAAAAAAAACCTCATTTTTTCCTCAGTTTAGGCCGATAAGTATTCTTCTACATATTTTTGGTAAAAAGCGAATATTGATTGGTTTGCAGAAAAGTTATAGCATCTACAAAATAGGGGATAGATTTATGGCATTTTTATTATTATTATTTTTTTTCTAGTAATGGCGGTGATCTGCGATTTTTATCGGGACTGCGATATTGCGGCGGACAAATTGGACACTTTTGACACATTTTTGGGACCATTGGCATTTATACAGCGATCAGTGCTATAAAAATGCACTGATTACTGTATACAGTTGCAATAAAAAGTATGTGAACCCCTTTGGAATGATATGGATTTCTTCACAAATTGTTCATAAAATGTGATCCGATCTTTATCTAAGTCACAACAATAGACAATCACAGTCAAAGAATTAAATGTTACCATGTTTTTATTGAACACACCATGTAAACATTCACAGTGCAGGTGGAAAAAGTATGTGAACCCCTAGACTAATGAGATCTCCAAGAGCTAATTGGAGTGAGGTGTCAGCCAACTGGAGTCCAATCAATGAGATGAGATTAGAGGTGTTGGTTACAGCTGCCCTGCCCTATAAAAAACACACACCAGTTCTGGGTTTGCTTTTCATAAGAAGCATTGCTTAATGTGAATGATGTGTCGCACAAAAGAGCTCTCAGAAGACCTACGATTAAGAACTGTTGACTTGCATAAAGCTGGAAAGGGTTATAAAAGTATCTCCAAAAGCCTTGCTGTTCATCAGTCCACGGTAAGACAAATTGTCTATAAATGGAGAAAGTTCAGCACTGCTGCTACTCTCCCTAGCAGTGGGCGTCCTGTAAAGATGACTGCAAGAGCACAGCGCAGACTGCTCAGTGAGGTGAAGAAAAATCCTAGAGTGTCAGCTAAAGACTTACAAAAGTCTCTGGCATATGCTAACATCCCTGTTAGCGAATCTACGATACGTAAAACACTAAACAAGAATGGATTTAATGGGAGGATACCACAGAAAAAGCCACTGTTGTCCAAAAAAAAAAAACATTTCTGCACGTTTACAGTTTTACAGTTTGCACAAGAGCACCTGGATGTTCTACAGCAGTACTGACAAAATATTCTGTGGACAGATGAAACCAAAGTTGTTTGGAAGAAACACACAACACTATGTGTGGAGAAGAAGAGGCACAGCACACAAACATCAAAAACCAACTGTGAAGTATGGTGGTGGGGCATCATGGTTTGGGGCTGCTTTGCTGCGTTAGGGCCTGGACGGATTGCTATGATCGAAGGAAAAATGAATTCCCAAGTTTAGACATTTTGCAGGAGAACTTAAGGCCATCTGTCCACCAGCTGAAGCTCAACAGAAGATGGGTGTTGCAACAGGACAACGACCCAAAGAATAGAAGTAAATCAACAACAGAATGGCTTAAATAGAAGAAAATACGCCTTCTGGAGTGGCCCAGTCGGAGTCCTGACCTCAACCCGATTGAGATGCTGTGGCATGACCTCAAGAAAGCGATTTACACCAGACATCCCAAGAATATTGCTGAACTGAAACAGTATTGTAAAGAGGAATGGTCAAGAATTACTCCTAACCGTTGTGCACGTCTGATCTGCAACTACAGGAAACGTTTGGTTGAAGTTATTGCTGCCAAAGGAGGTTCAACCAGTTATTAAATCCAAGGGTTCACATACTTTTTCCACCTGCACTGTGAATGTTTACATGGTGTGTTCAATAAAAACATGGTAACATTTAATTCTTTGTGTGTTATTAGTTTAAGTAGACTGTGATTGTCTATTGTTGTGACTTAGATGAAGATCAGATCACATTTTATGAATTTGTGCAGAAATCCATATAATTCCAAGAGGGTTCATATACTTTTTATTGCAACTGCAAATGTCACTGGCAGGGAAGGGGTTAACACTAGGGAGCTATCAAGGGGTTAACTGTGTTCCCTAGGTGTGTTCTAACTGTGGGGGATGGGACTGACTAGGGGAGGAGATAGATAGGTGTTCATACTTCAGAAATTCAGGTTGCGCTAATTCATTTAAATCCCCTGAAAAATCGTGATATTATAGTGACACAAAAACAAATGATCAAACATTCCTGTGAAAAAAAAAATTGGGATAAAAAATATATTGAGTGAAAAAGTCGCTTATTGAGTCTTTGATGAAAAAAAGGAACCCAAACAGTTCATATGCTGGAAATAGTGCTTCAAAATATTCTTCCATGGTGGCACACAAACATAATCACCGCAAGAAAAGTGCACAAAGAAAATAGGATAGTGCCTCCACCTCTGTATATACTGCCGCTTACCAACTGTAATTGATCTCCCATTACGGAAGATCAAATAAACTTGTGGCTTATTCCCCCCGCCTCGGGTCTCTATATGGTGCGCCAATGCTCCCAGCGTCCTCGCCAAATGCAAAGCCTCATGCCCAGATATATTCCATAAGTCCTCATAGAAAGACAATAATGGCACTTTAAGGGAGAGGAGCGTGCAGAGTGCCATTATTGTCTTTCTATGAAGACTTATGGAATATATCTTATGGAATATATAGCACCAATCATATAAGTGCTATTTTAATAATGCTAAACTGCCCAGAAACATCTTCCCCATACCAAACCCCTTTTTAACCCTGTCATGCTGGCCCTGCATTCCTTCTTTTTATTTTCTGACTCCGGGCCTTTCTCATGTGAAGGCATCCAGCAGCAATTATAGCAAGCCATCCTCCTTAGCTCAGTCGCTTTCCACACGGGGTGAATGGTACTCACTCAAAGGTTCTGGTTCAACTTAGGCTGTGTGCACTCACTGTTGCTTACAGATAGTCCCTCTGATATAGGATCACTGCAGACACCTCTAGCTGGGTACACCTCTTCCAGGTCCTACAGGGGAATAGCCCCACTCCTGAGAATGCTCCTGAGCAAAAGGTCTTTTATAACCCACCCTAGCCTCCACTAGAAAGTCTACAGCTGGCTCTTCTGGGTGCAGGTCTACCTCTCTCTGCCCTCCAGCCCTGTCCGAGGCCTTCACTTAGCTGACCACATCTGCACACTGATGGGGTCTCTGGCTCTCATACCCCGACTGCCCTAGGGTTCCCCCCAACCTTGTTTATATGTGAGTACTAACTCACCCATTACATCACTACAGGAGGGCTCCTAAAAGGAACCTAGCACCTGATGACACTATTCTGTGTAACCAAACACTATTCTGGAACAGAACCTAGTGGCACACTATCTAACTGCAGCTGCTTACATGCTATCTTATGCCCTGTACACACGACTGGTTTTGCCGTCGGAATAAACTCCGAAGATTTCTCCGATGGAACTCCGACGGAATTCCATTCAAGCTGTCTTGCCTACACATGGTCAAACCAAAGTCCGACCGTCCAGAACGCGGTGACGTACAACACGTACGATGGGACTAGAAAAAGGAAGTTCAATAGCCAGTAGCCAATAGCTTCCGTCTCGTACTTGCTTCAGAGCATGCGTCGCTTTTGATCTGTTGGAACAGCATACAGACGAGCGGTTTTCCCGATAGGAATTGGTTCTGTTGGAAATATTTAGAACATGCTCCATTTCTAGGTCCGTCAGAATTTTCAAAAAAAATAAGTGGCCTACACATGATTGGAATAGATGATGAAAAGCGTCCGTCTGTCTTTTACTGTCGGACATTCCGCTCGTGTGTACGCGGCATTACAGTTGAATGAGTTGTGTTTAGAGGGCTGTACTGCCTGCCTAATGCAACAGAGGGTATCATTCCTGCTACAGTTACGAAGGAAAGCATTGCAGCTGTGGCATGTGTACACCCTTGGCTGCTGCCTTTGCCTTAGCGGTTGGGGGGTGGTAAAGCCAGGGATAAACCTTGTGGTTTTACTTTAGATATGTGCAATTCATTTCGGTCTGAACGTAAATTCGGACAAATTTTTGGTTATTCGGAGATTCGGATCTATCTGAATCTCCGAATGAAATAGTAACAAATTTTGTTGAAATTTGTTTTGTTTATGCATTTTCTAATGAATTTCATAATCTCAGAACAATTTAAATTTGGATCGGTTGAAAAATTATTGATCGATTTGCATTTTGTGTGAAAAATAGCTGGTTGTTAAGGAGCGACCTTGCCCCCTTGTGACATCCCCTCTAGCATGCCCCAGTTGGTGACATCACAAGAGGGCGGGGTCCCCCACTCACATCACCGGGTGATTCTGCCCCTTACCTATTTAAAAAATGTCAGACAGAGGAGCAGGTAGTCGGCGGGAGCCTTTGGCGAGACCTGAGGTTTTTTTCTCTTTTGTTGGGTCCGGTTGTGTGGCAGGCGGCATGATTGATGATAGATCTACATCGGGAGGACATTGTTTTTTATTTTTTAATAAAGGAGTTGTCAAAAACTTGTGTACTGTCTTTATTCACGTTTTACAATTTTTTGGTGAATGCTCACATGTGGGGGGGCCGGGATCTGGGGGGCCCCCTTGTTAAAGGGGGCTTCCAGATTCCGATAAGCCCCCTGCCCAAATACCCTCACAACCACAGCCCAGGGTTGTAGGGAAAAGGCCCTTGTTCCCCGTGAACATGGGGGCAAGGTGCTTTGGGGTGGGGGGCCCCCCTGCCCCAAAGCACTCCACTTATGTTGAGGGAAGGTGGCCTTGTATGGTTCAGGAGGGGGGGCACTCACTTGTTCCCCCCCTTTCCTGATCTGTTGGGCTGCATGCTTGGATAAGGGTCTGGTATGGATTTTGGGGGGGCCCCACACTGTTTTTTTTTTTTTAATTTTGGCGTGGGGTTCCCCTTAGAATCCACACCAGGCCTGGTATGGATTGGGGGGGGGGGGTCATACTGTTTTTTTTTACATTTTGGTGTGGGTTTACCCTTAGAATCCACACCAGACCCAAGGGGCTTGGTATGGATGGGGGGGGGTCCCACGCTGTTTTTTTTCCTACGCTGCCTACTGACAGTTGATTAGTCATCAGTTGTTAAGGACGCGGTGGCGGGCTTCCCGACCCGCTCCTTAACAACCAGCTTTTCTTCACACAGAATTCGAATCGGTCTTTAATTTTGCGCCCAATCTGTATTTGAATCATTCAGAAAATTTTAAATTCGCTAGAAAGTTATTAAATGAAAAAAAAAAATGTATTAAACAAAATGAAATTAAAATAATTCCGAAAAGAATCAACAAAGCAAAATTAGTATCATAACTAACCTGTCCGAAATGAAACAAAGCAAACTTTTCCCATCTGCGATTGCATTTTCGGATAGGTACTTTTTCCGACCGAAAAATTAAGAACATGCTCCCAATCTTTTGTTGGCTGGAATTCGGCCAGCAAAAGTCCGATGGAGCATACACACGGTTGCATTTTCCGACGAAAAACTCTCATCGGTCTTTTGCAGGCAAGTCTGGTAACCACTAAGGCACTGCACTGTATCCACCTTATCTGATTTTTTAACAATATTTTGATGAAGATCTTCATTAAAGTTTATAAGGTTTATTTTATTTATTTTTTTTATTTGGCAAGTTTTTGAAGATAGGACATGAAATTTGCTGTTGTGTTTTTTTATAACATAAAAAAAAAACTCAACTCCTTTCAGTTCAGCTTTGTAATGCTTCAGCCATTTAACGCTGCGTAATTATATAGCTCTTCAATGTGCTATTTTTATTGTCATAAATATTATGTAAAAACACTGAAAAATTACACTTCTAAGACACTTCTAACTGGTGAAGCTGCTGAAAATGAGGTTTATTTTTCTTAACGTCAGAAAGCTATCCTTCTAAATGTTTTTCCATAGAATTTGAAGCCATACTGCTGAAAGCATATTTCCCATGTTTTATTCATGCCGATAGTTCTGCTTCAGTGAGAACACAACTAATTATATCAATGTCAAAGTGAAGAAATTTGTTAAACAAATCTGTAAAATTAGATGCTCATTGCTTTTTTGTCAGTTCAGAAGTGGGCAGATTTCCCTGCATTTCTTGAAAGGACCGCATTCCTCTGCTCATAGATTTGGATGATGTGCCTGGAGGGGTTCATAGATCAACAAAAGTTTCCAAAAAAGTAAATTGAAAAATGCTACCACTTGTTAAAAAGAGGGCTTCCTTATTGGGCCTAACTATCACCCTTGGGGGTATGGGAACCAAATGATGGCGGTATGGAACTGGACCTCTGAATAAGGGTTAGTTCATAGCAGTGTGTTGCAGTAACGCTTGGTAATCACTTTACTATTGTAGTGATACTCCCATGCAGAGGCGTAACTACAACCTTCAATAGCCCAGTGCAAGAAACCATAAAAGGCCCCCGACCGAGACCCTTGCCACTGATCCTGGGGGCCCTTTACTCCCATTGTAGGTCCCGCAGTGTGCCAACTTCCTGCCATCTTGGGGTCCACCCCACAGTGGTGGAATGCCAGAGCCCAACTGCAAGTACAACCTTTGCAACCCTGGTAGTCCATTGGTGTTTTTTATTTTTGTTGTTTTATTTTGTATTATTTTTTTTTAACATTTTTTTTATTTATCTTTTTAGAGAGAGAGATCTTGCAGTTTGGATCCCTCAGATGAAGTCTCCGGGTGTTCAAGATAACTTACACAAGCCTCCTAGCTCTGTCACATATGGAACCTCGATAAACAGCAACTGGACTTGGTCAAACCTTCTACAGAGGAGGGGGTAGCCACTCCCCACCCAGACAGGTGGAATCCCTTCAACAGGAAGTCCCTGCTGTTCTAGAGTTCACACTATTTATTAGCCACCCCAGCCACCTACTGGGTCACCCCTTCCTTCCCAGGGATTGGCTGGTGCTCAATAAATAATAAGCTACCTATTTGACTCTCTCCTCTCTATGTTCCAGAAGCCTCTAGAAGGCAGGGGGGAATAGTCAAACCTGTGGCCTGCGAGACCCAGAACAGCCTATAGAAATCAACAGCCGCTCCACTGGCTACAGAGGACCCAAAGAACAACTAAATTTACCTAATTCACAAGCAGCCTATCTCGGTGGGTATCACAGTATGTATCACCACATCAAATGATAATGTATTAAACACCATGCTATACATTGGTATGCTGTTGAATAGCACCCTAGTTCACTGCACAATGCACTGAAATGTTCTTGCATCATCTGTGCATTGTGTTGCACTGCATTCAAAAATCCCTTTTCATCTCCTTTTTCTTTATCATCTGCGCCCCTCCCCATGTTTTCCCCTTTTCCCCTTTCCTGCCTTAGTATAATTTGGATGTTGGTGATTGTTTAATTTCCGGATGATGAACGTATTTGGTTCTTCAGCTCTCCTTACATGGAACATGATTTGGCATTGCTGGAAGATTGGTCAAAGCAATGCCAGTGTTTCGATAAGGTAAAATAATGCACCTAGGGAAAAATAATTCCATGATAAAGTACAATGGGGGGGGGGGGGGTACAGCGTTGTCCAGATCTACAGAGAAAACGTTTTAGGAATACTTATTTTAACAGTGTGTGGGGCAGTGGGAAAAGCAAAAATAATTCCAGGGTGTATCACTAGAGGGATCACCAGTAGTAGGAAGGAGGTCCTTACTCCACTCTATAGATCTTTAGTTATCACTAGAAGGATCCCCAGCAGGAGAAAGGAGGTCCGGATTCTGTTATATAGATCTTTAGTTATCAGTAGGGGGATCACCAGCAGTAGGACATATATAGACCTTTAGTTACCACTAAAGGGATCCTCAGCAGTAGGGAGAAGGTGACAAATCTTCTATATAGATCTTTTGTTATCACCAGAGAGACCTCCAGTAGGAGGAAGGCGTCCCGATTCTTCTATATAGATCTTTAGCTATCAGTAGAGGAATCCCCAGCAGGAGGAAGGATGTCACGATTCTCTTATATAGGTCTTTAGTTATCATTAGAGGGGTCACCAGCGGAGGTAGGGTGCCCTGATCCCCCTATGTAGCTCTTTTGATCTCACTAGAAGCTCTTTAGATCTCACTAGAGGGATCCCCAGCAGAAAAAAGGAGGTCCTGATTCCATTATATAGATCTTACATTGTCACTGGAGGGGTCACCAGCAGGAGGTCCTGATTCCTCTATATAGACCTTTAGATATCACTAGAGAGATCACCAGCAGGAGGAAGGAGGTTCTGAATCCCCTATAAAGATCTTCATTCAGACCTCAAATTGAATACCGTGTCCAGTTCTGGAGACCTCACCCCACTTACAAAAAGATATTGATAAGATAGAATGAGTCCAGAGGTGGGCAACAAAAATGGTGAAAGGTTTGTGAGGGACAAAATCTATCAGGAGAGACTACAGGAACTTAATATGCACAGTCTTCGGGTAAGAAGGGAAAGGGCGGACATGATTGAAACCTTTAAATACATTAAGGGTAAGAATAAGGTTCAAGAGGGCTGTATTTTCAATATTAAGCTATCAAGAACAAGAACATGGGGACATGACCTCAAACTAGCAGGATCAAAGTTCAATCAATTGCAAATAATAATTAAACCTAAAAAAGTGGGACAGACTGACATCATCCTTCTATGTTCCCTTTTTTTCAAGACAGCATGGGACCAGCGTTTTAGAATTTTAAAATGTTCTTACCCTTGTTACACTGTTTTAGCCATTAATCCAGGAGAAAGGCATAGACAATTTGGTTATGATGCACTCTGGAGACTTGGACTTGGGATGTATATTTCTCTGCTACATAACCATTGATTGTATGCTTTATTGATGACTTCTAACACTTGTTATTCTGTCTATTGATGAACCTTTGGTCTTCATGTTAGCTCAATTACTGCAGCTGTATGTTTCTCATCCTAAACCAATAAAAATTTTGTGAAAGAAAAAAAATGCTAAAAGTCTGGTTTGAGTGCGTTTATCTCTTTGGTATCTCCTTCAAAATGATTAGCCCACCCAATGCAATTTATGTTAAACTTGTGATACACAATGTTAAATATACACGCGTTACTACAATGCATTGGTGTGAAATGGCCCTAATATAAAAGAAAATGAAACATGATTCTCTGCATTAGAGGTAATAAATAACTTATTTGTGCTCTTTACGGGTAGCTCTTGAGCCTCTGGAAGCTGTGACATTGTATGTAATTGGGCTAGGATTGTCTGTATTATTGAACCTGAAATCAATGTGAAGAAATAGACTTGATTGGTTAGATTACACACAAATAACACTGTCAGTAACTGGACCTCCATTCCATGTTTTGATTGCACATAAGCAATAGCAAAAAATATTGTTGTAGCAAAACAAGAAGAAAACCCTTAGTTTTTCTGTTCATAATGTAGCCTTCTTTTGGGAGGGGTTATGAGAAATAGCCCTCCCTGAACAGGATATTGCGCTACGCCTGTAGGTAATTAAGAGACCAGGAACCTTTGACAAGTGGGTTTGATAATGAAGTTGGCAGTGCCTCCACCCAGGACAGGGTTTCTCCGAAGAGAGGGGATTCACTTCTTGGTTAATTAATCAGTAATTTAAGTAATTAAGAACAGAAGAACTACTGCAACCATTATACAGTGGAACCTTGGTTAACAAGTAACGGGGTTAACGAGCGTTTTGAAAGACGAGCAACTTTTTAAAAAAAATCTGACTCAGTTTACGAGTGTAAACTTGCAAAACTAGCAGAATTCAAGCTAATAGGGTGCGCAGCACGCATTTGGCCAGAGGTGCGGGGGCACTCGGAACAGTTCTAATCCGTTCGGAGCGTTTGGAAATACTCGGAACCACTCGGAAATACTCCATTCCCGAGTGTTTAGGAGCCTTTCCGAGCCTTTCCGAGTTCAGCCGAGCTGTCCCCAAGTATTTCCGATATTCTCTGGCGCCCCCCCCCCCACCTCTGGCCACATGCTGAAAAGATAGAATAAAATTTTTACAAAAATGGCAGGGGTGTACTCACTTTTGTGAAATACTGTAGATGCACACATGTATACGTAGAAATAATACAAGCTTTATATACAAAGAAGAGATTAATAGCAGTACATACATTCAATGCACAAAGAGGTATTATCAGCAAAGCGACCAATAGAGTCCCTTTGCTGATAATACCTCTTACATACCCGGATATATATACAGTATATTTATTAATAGAGATGTCACCAGATGACTGTTGTAGCAACTATCTTTGTGTCAGAGGCCTGAAGAGAAGATCTGCAGTCATTGGGGGATCTTCCAATTGTTGTCCAACCAGCCTGGAATGCATTTTCTCACTGGCAGGAATTGTGATAGAGTCAGTCTATTTACTCTGTGCTGTAAACTTTCCCTAATACTGTAGTTTCTAATCTGACAAGCAACCAGACCTCTAAGCATATGATCCTAACATAACCACTAGAAACCTAACCTGGCTCTACCATATGCTGGTTATTTATTATTATTATTTATTTATTACCGGTTCTTATATTGCACCATCAATTTACACAGCGCTTTGCAGATATATTATACATTCACATACATACCTGCCCTTAAGGAGCTTACACTCTAAGGTCCCTAACTCCAATTCACACATACTGGGGCCAATTTAAAGAGGTGTTAACCTACCAGCATGTCTTTGGAGTGTGGGAGGAAACCAGAGTACCCAGAGTACCCAGAGGAAACCCATGCAGGCGCAGGGAGAGCATGCAAACTCCAGGCATGTAGCGTCGTGGTTGGGATTCAAACCAATGACCCTAGTGCTGCTAGGCCAAAGTTCTAACCACTTAGCCACTGTGCAATAAGCAAAAACTAGTTGTAGAATACCAGACCAGAACAGATATGGTTAGCTAGAATAACAGGAGCTGCATATAAGCTATATTGCAATAAACAGGTTTACCAACTAATATACTGGAAGGTGACCACTACTTGTACAATAGCACAGCCCTAACTATCTTGCACTGTGCATGTGAAATAATAACAAGGACAGGGCAGTGATACTCTGTAAGTCAAATGATTGAGATATACACTCAACCAGGGGCTGATCCAGGGGGGGGCAACGGGGCAATTGCCCCCTCCGAGAAATGCAGGTGAGTGTCACTGTGAGAGAGCCCGCCGGGCGGTTCCATAGTTAAGAGTGCCGCCGGGCGGCTCCGTGAGTGAAAGAGCCGCCGGGCAGCTCCGTGAGTGAGAGAGAGAGAGCCGCTGGGCGGCTCCGTGAGTAAAAGAGCCGCTGGGCGGCTCCGTGAGTAAAAGAGCCGCTGGGCGGCTCCATAGGTGACAGAGCCGCCGCTGACATGTGCCGCTCGATGTGTTTGTGAGCGGCTGCTGACCAATCAGGGAGCAGGCGGGGGAGCAGAGAGATGACATCATCTCTCACCGCCCGGCACCCGCCCTGCATCCCTGCAGTTCCCCCCCACCATGCAGGCAGCTGCGGCAGCAGAGAGATTACATCATCTCTCTGCTGCCTGTCTCTGGGACACAAGAGACCACCTTAGCAGGTGGCAAGTGACAATCTGCATCTGGTGACAGGCGACATGGCAAGTGACAATCCGCAACATGTGGCAGGCGATGTGGCAAGTGACATGGCAAGTGACAATCCGCAATGTGGCAGGCGACGTGGCAAGCGACAATCTGCATCTGGTGACAGGCTACGTGGCAAGTGACAATCCGCAACATGTGGCAGGCGACGTGGCAAGTGACAATCTGCATCTGGTGACAGGCAACGTGGCAAGTGACAATCCGCAACATGTGGCAGGCGACGTGGCAAGTGACAATCTGCATCTGGTGACAGGTGACGTGGCAAGTGACAATTCGCAACATGTGGCAGGCGACGTGGCAAGTGACATGGCAAGTGACAATCCGCAACGTGGCAGGTGACATGGCAAGTGACAATCTGCATTTGGTGACACACGACCTGGCAAGTGACAATCCGCAACATGTGGCAGGCGACGTGGCAAGTGACTATATGCATCTGGTGACAGGTGACGTGGCAAGTGACACACTCGGGGCTCCCACTGATTCTGCATTATGGTGAGTTAAACTATTTAATTTTTTATAACAATGTAATAATAGTATTAATGCGCTTCAATCATCCTGACACCATAACAACCATGGTGCCGTGATGATTGAAGCGCCAACACCAGCCATTTCCCCGATAAATGTACCCCAAAAAAATATATTTTCTGGCAGTGCCCCTCCCGAGACTAGACTCTGGATCCGCCCCTGCACTCAACAGCTGCAGTTAAAATATGAGATCATAGGAATATTTGCATAATAGTCCCTGCTAGTTTGAGGTTTAGAAGCATGGACAGGACATGTGGCTGAGACTCTCTCTCTCCATTTCCTCCTTCTGGGGTTTAACCACTTACCGACCGCCTCCTGTACATATACGTCGGCACTTTGAAGATGGATATCTCGGTAACGGCAGCAGTTGCTGCCACAACCGAGGTATCCATCTTTACAGGAGCCGGTTCTGTATACGATAATGGTGGTCTCTGCGGCGGGTTCGCCGTTAGATCACCGTTATCGGTGGCGGGAGAGGTGCCACCCCCCCTCCCGCCGCTCTCCCGCGCCCTCCGCCGCTTACCGGAGCCATCGGTAGCGGCGGAGGAGATCGGGACCTCTCACTGCTGAGGTATGGAGACGAGTGAGGATAAGATGGCCGCCACCCGTCTCCATACCATAGGAGGGCAGAAGCGACGTCATGACGTCAGCTCCGCCCATAAGTCTTAAAGGCATATATTTTTTTTTGTCATTTTTTCAAACGACTTTTTTTTTTTGCATTTTAGTCCAAATATGAGATCTGAGGACTTTTTGACCCCAGATCTCATATTTAAGAGGACCTGTCATGCTTTTTTCTATTACAAGGGATGTTTACATTCCTTGTAATAGGAATAAAAGTGATCCAAAATTTAAAAAAAAAAAAAAAAACAGTGCAAAAATAAATATAATAAAGTAAAATTAATAAGAAAATAAAAAAAAAATTGTTCAGAAGAGAACGCATAAGTGAGTAGCGCCCGCATATGAAAACGGTGGTCAAACCACACATGTGAGGTATCGCTGTGACCGGTAGAGCGAGAGCAATAATCCTAGCCCTAGACCTCCTCTGTAGCGCAAAACATGCAACCTGTAGAATTTTTTAAACGTCGCCTATGGAGATTTTTAAGGGTGTTTGACGCCATTCCACGAGCGGGCGCAATTTTGAAGCGTGACATGTTGGGTATGAATTTACTTGGCGTAACATTATATTTCACAATATAAAAAAATTGGGCTAACTTTACTGTTGTCTTATTTTTTTATTCAAAAAAGTGAATTTTTTCCAAAAAAAGTGCGCTTATAAGACCGCTGCGCAAATACGGTGCAAAAAAAAGTATTTCAATGACCGACATTTTATTCTCTAGGGTGTTAGAAAAAAAACAATATATAAAGTTTGGGGGTTCTAAGTAATTTTCTAGCAAAAAAAACCTGTTTTAAACATGTAAACACCTAAAATCCAAAACGAGGCTAGTCCTTAAGTGGTTAAAAAGCCAATGACCCAGGGACAGGAAGTGCATAGATTATATATTTAAAGGCACTCACAAATTCAGATAGTAGAGGGCAGCAGATCCCTACAATAGCTATTCATGCGTAAAGTAAAGCCCATCTATTGGCTTCTGTAATCATACTGGGACCTTATAGGCCTGGTGATTGTGATGGAATTTGACAGTCTGGTGAAGAAGATATTGGATCATCCAATGGGGTGTCTGTAACTGTAAATGTTTAAAACATATGTAGGTAAAGGGTAGTTCTGTACAGAATGCCATTTGGAAAGTCTGCCAATTATACTGACCACACACCCTACTACATTTAGGAAATTTTCAGCTAATCTTTGACTACAAAAATGGCCAAACAGATGAATGAAACCCACCATCAATGGTGCTCTGCAAGAGAACTTGTTGCTCTGCAACTTCCTGTGAACTCTTGCAGTCATCATGGACACACCTCCTTGAGAGGGCATCATCAGGCTGGCCTGGGTTCACAATAGTACAGCACATTAGATTGCTTACAAGTCAATTAGTAATGTTCAGTGCTTCAGTTAGGACCAACCATCATTGGTTGTGAGCAAGAAGAGGGTGGGTGGTTCTGAAGAGTGGAGATGGGCTTTAAGCATCACGTGGCATTTTTTACATAGTTAGTCAAGTTGAAAAAAGACACAAATCCATCTAGTTCAACCATAAAAAATAAATAAGTATATAAATAAATAAAATAAAATAAAAAATATCATACATTCCCATATACCCCAATCCTATACCCACAACTGATCCAGAGGAAGGCGAAAAAAACACCAGCAAAGCATGATCCAATTTGCTACAACAGGGCAAAAAATTCCTTCCTGATCCCAGAGAGGCAATCGGATTTTCCCTGGATCAACTTTACCTATAAATGTTAGTACCCAGTTATATTATGTACATTTAGGAAAGAATCCAGGCCTTTCTTAAAGCAATCTACCACCTCTGGAGGGAGTCTATTCCACATTTTCACAGCTCTTACTGTGAAGAAACCTTGGAGATGAAATCTCTTTTCCTCAATTTCTTCACTTTCCTAAATTTTGTTAATACATTACATTACTGCGTAATGGGTCACGTTCATGAAGTCACGATCAAATGGCCGGACAAGTGATTTTTTATCATTTCTCATCCGAGCGTTCAAAGAAAAAAATACTATACCTGTAAAGCTAGCTTGAGATGAATGAGGTCTATCAAATTCAAGGTAAAAAAAAAAATGCTGAAGCCCAAAAAGGACCACTGTCTTCTTACATTCAAGCCTGACAAGAAATACAGCCTGAAATCTAAAAAAAAATGTTCAGTGATATAAAATCTGTCTGCTTGTTTCTTTGATCTTTTCTCTGAAATGCGTTAGTCCGTGCTCTTCTGTAGACAATCCGAGATTTCCTCTAGACTTCATGCAAGGAGCATTTTCTGTCTCCCATTCACATTCAAAGTGCAAAGTGCCGATGTCACACACTGTGACATGAAAAATGGTGCTAAATCAATCCCCTGGGTGTTAACAGAATCTATTTTTTGTACCGAGTAGGCAATGACAGAAGCAGACGTATCAAAGTTTTTTTTGAAGAAGCCATGTCAGAAAAATATTTCTGAAAACTTTAAGGGAAAGAAGAGAGTGTCCTTCGTGAGCGCATATTTTCGGTTATCGTTGCCGTGGTTTTCTTACATTAAAGTACATTCACCGGCCACTTTATTAGGTACACCTGTTCAATTGCTTGGTAACACAATTTGCCAACCAGCCAATCGCATGGCAGCAACTCAATGCATTTAGGCATCTCAACGTGGTGAAGACAACTTGCTGAAGCTCAAACCGAGCATCAGAATAGGGAAAAAAAGGAATGAATGGCTGCACACCGAGGTAGTGATGAATCTCTTTATTGTAAAATCCGTAACACGAATGACACCACAGGACAGGCAGACACGTTTCACACAGCGACGCTGCGCTTATTCATTACCCTGAAATGTTCCAATGACATCCCTTAACCACTTCCCTCCCGCTGGCCGTCAAATGACGGCTGGGCAGCGCGGCTCTCGTTCTGGGTGGACGTCATATAACGGCCCTCCAGAACGACCACTCTCGTGTGCCCGTGGGGGCGCGCATTGCAGCAATTGGTGCTGTGGTGTGTCAGTCTGAGACACACCGCTACACCAATCTCGGTAAGAGCCGTTGATTGGCTTTTCCTCACTCACGTCTGACAGACGCGAGTAGAGGAGAGCCGATCGGCTGCTCTCCTGACAAGGGGGGGGGGTCTGTGCTGATTATCAGCGCAGCCCCCCCTCGGATGCCCACCCAGGACCACCAGAATGCCGCCAGGGCCGCCAGGACCACCAGGGATGGCCACCACACTGGACCACCAGGTATGCCACCGTAGACCACCAGGGAAATGCCAATCAATGCCAAGGCAGCTGCCAATCAGTACCCAGGCAGCTGCCAATCAGTGCCCATCCCTAATGCCTGCCAGTGCCATCAGTGATGCCTAACAATGCCATATATAAGTGCCGCATATCAGTGCCCATCAGTGCCACGTATCAGTGCCCAGCAGTGCCGCCTATCAGTGCCCAGCACTGCCGCCTCTCAGTGCCACCCATGAGTACCCATCAGTGCAGCCTTTCAGTGCCCATCAGTGTCGCCTATCATATCAGTGCTCACCCCAATGGTGCCACCTCATCACTGCCGCCTTAGTGCGCATCAGTGTCGCCTTATCAGTGCCCATCAGTGCCACGTATCAGTGCCTATCAGTGCACAGCAGTGCCGCCTATCAGTGCCACCCATAAGTACCCATCAGTGCAGCCTTTCAGTACCCATCGGTGTCGCCTATCAGTGCCCATCAGTGTCACCCATGAGTGCCCATCAGTGCCGCCTATTAATGCCAATCAGTGCTGCATATCAGTGCCACCTATCAGTGCCGCCTACCAGTGCCCATCATCAGTGCCCATCAGTGCCACCTCATCGGTGCCACCTTATCAGTGCCCACCAGTGTCACCTTATCAGTGAAGGAGAAAACTTACTTATTTACATAATTTTATAACAGAAACAAAACAAAATTCTCAAAATTTTAGGTATTTTTTTATTTGTTTAGAAAGAAATAAAAAATGCAGAGGTGATCAAATACCACCAAAAGAAAGCTCTATTTGTGGGAACAAAATGATAACAATTCTGTTTGGGTACAGTGTAGCATGACCGCGCAATTGCCATTTAAACAGCGACAGCGCTGAAAGCGGAAAATTGGCTTGGCAGGAAGGGGGTGTAAGTGCCAGTATTGAAGTAGTTAAATAGGGCTCCCCTCTCGTGTAAAACACAGGTGAGGACGACGTCAGCGGAACATCTAAAATCACTCTCAGCTGTGCACCTTGTTAGAACAATGGAATCGCATGAAGTCATTCAGGACTTTGGCTACTACATGCTGAGAGCAACAATGATATAGACATACACAGACACCCTAGCCAGTCAAAAGAAGGAAAAGGGAGCGTGGGAGGGACCAAACGAAAACAATCTATGTCTGAATAAACATCCCATCTGACATCCTTGTCTGGCCCTATAAACACTCTATATAAATTACAGAAATAAGAAGGACACATATGATAAAGGGAAACAATTATGGAATAAAATGCTAAATGCATAGAATTTAATTATATTGTTGAAAAACACAAACAAAATGTGTCAACATAAAATTGTTATAAAAGAAAAAAAGGAAAAAGATTTGTGGACAAAGAAACAAAAATAGAAAAAAAACACACACACATAGTATGTCTCAATTACTAAATTATCATAAATGAATTTGTAATCTATGTGTGTATTGAAACAAACCTTGAAACAAACCAGAATAGGGAAGAAAGGGGATTTATGTGACTTTGAACATGTCATAGTTGTTGGTGCCAGACGGGCTGGTCTGAGTATTTCAAAAATTGCTGATCTACTGGGATTTTCACACACAACTATGTCTCGGGTGTACAGAGAATGGTCCAAAAAAGAGAAAATATCCAGTGAGCGGCAGTTGTGTGGAGGAAAATGCCTTGTTGATGTCAGAGGAGAATTGGCAGACTGGTTCCAGATGATAGAAAGGCAACAGTAACTCAAATGACCACTCGTTACATCCAAGGTATGCAGACGACCATCTCTGAATGCACAACACAACGAACCTTGAAGCAGATGGGCTACAACAGCAGAAGACCACCCCGGGGGCCACTCCTCTCAGCTAAGATCAGGAAGCTGAGGCTACAATTCGCACAGATCACCAATATTGGACAATGGAAGATTGGAAAAACGTTGCCTGGTCTGATGAGTCTCGATTTCAGCTGAGACATTCAGATGGTCGGGTCTGAATTTGGAGTAAACAACATGAAAGCATGGATCCATCCTGCCTTGTATCAACGGTTCAGGCTGGTGGTGTAATGGTGTGGGGGATATTTTTTTGGCACACTTTGGGCCCCTTAGTACCAATCGTTTAAACGCCACAGCCTACCTGAGTATTGTTGCTGACCCATTTTGTTTAAAGTGGTAGTAAACACAATATTTTTATTTTATAATAAAGCTCATCTGTAGGTTAAATGTGCACCATTTAGGAGATATTCTAGGGAGCACCAGCCGGTGACGTCACTGGCCCATGTGTTCTGAAGGAACGGCATCCCCGTCTGAAAAACACCTCAGTGTGAAAGTAGTCTTAGTTTTCTCCAGAACAAGGGTTCCCTTTAGAAGATGTTCACTCTATTTTTATTATTACTATATAACATTTTAGATCTTTCCTCAATGAAAGGAGTCACCAGGACACATAGAGAAGGTAAATCTTCCCACCGACAACACAGACGGCTATAGAAGCTTGATAGGGGTTCTAACCCCTCCTTACTCTACCCAAAACGTAAAAAAAATGGCCTTAGATACATGTTAGGGCTCATGCACTCATGGGCATCGAAAACAATGCTTTTAAGGGGTGCCTCTAAACAGATCAGAATACATTCTTTATTTTCTTATTTTAGGTCAAAAACCCCTTTGAGCTGCTCTTACAAAATACTGTATTTATTGGCGTATAACACTCACTTTTTCAGCCTGAAAATCGGGTGTAAATAGCGCGTGCGTGTTATACGCCAATACTTCAATTTTAGCTGCCGGTGGGGGGACAGTGCTGTCAGATTACATACAGTTTACTTGGTGGCCTCTGTAATAGGAAGTCCCGTCTCCTGGGCCACCATTGGACCACTGTTCTGTCTATCATAGGAGATTCTCACTGTATGTAATCTGTCGGCGCTCGTCCCACCCCTGTCCCCTCTAGGCTGCAGATGGACATCGATCAGACTGCACTGATGGCAATGGTGAGGCTGCTGCATTGATGGCAATGGTGAGGCTGCTGCATTGATGGCAATGGTGAGGCTGCTGCATTGATGGCAATGGTAAGGCTGCTGCATTGATGGCAATGGTGAGGCTGCTGCATTGATAGCAATGGTGAGGCTGCTGCATTAATGGCAATGGTGAGGCTGCTGCATTGATGGCAATGGCGAGGCTGCTGCATTGAAGGCAATAGAGTGGCTGCTGCATTGAGGCAATGGTGAGGCTGCTGCATTGAGGCAATGGTGAGGCTGCTGCATTGATGGCAATGGCGAGGTTGATGAATTAATGGCAATGGTGAGGCTGCTGCATTGATGGCAATGGTGAGGCTGCTGCATTGAAGGCAATGGAGTGGCTGCTGCATTGAGGCAATGGTGAGGCTGCTGCATTGAAGGCAATGGAGTGGCTGCTGCATTGATGGCAATGGTGAGGCTGCTGCATTGATGGCAATGGTGAGGCTGCTGCATTGATGGCAATGGTGAGGCTGCTGCATTAAAGGCAATGGAGTGACTGCTGCATTGAGGCAATGGTGAGGCTGCTGCATTGATGGCAATGGTGAGGCTGCTGCATTGATGACAATGGTGAGGCTGCTGCATTGATAGCAATGGTGAGGCTGCTGCATTGATGGCAATGGTGAGGCTGCTGCATTGATGGCAATGGCGAGGCTGCTGCATTGAAGGCAATGGAGTGGCTGCTGCATTGAGGCAATGGTGAGGCTGCTGCATTGAGGCAATGGTGAGGCTGCTGCATTGATGGCAATGGCGAGGTTGCTGAATTAATGGCAATGGTGAGGCTGCTGCATTGATGGCAATGGTGAGGCTGCTGCATTGAAGGCAATGGAGTGGCTGCTGCATTGAGGCAATGGTGAGGCTGCTGCATTGAAGGCAATGGAGTGGCTGCTGCATTGAGGCAATGGTGAGGCTGCTGCATTGATGGCAATGGTGAGGCTGCTGCATTAAAGGCAATGGAGTGACTGCTGCATTGAGGCAATGGTAAGGCTGCTGCACTGATGGCAATGGTGAGGTTGCTGAATTAATGGCAATGGTGAGGCGGCTGCATTGATGGCAATGGTGAGGCTGCTGCATTGATGGCACTTATGAGGCTGCACTGATGTGGACTGATGAGGCTGCATTAATGGCACTTGTGAGGCTGCAGATGGGCACTGACCCTTATTTTGCTTCAAAGTTCCTTATTTAAAATGTAAGTTTTTTTCCTGAAACTTCCCTCTTAAAACGAATGTGTGTGTTATACGCCTGTGCGTGTTATATGCCGATAAATTCGGTAATTAAAACAAGGTGTCAAATGTGTTAATGCAGCTATTTATTTTTAGCTCAGTTACCTATTTTTCTTATTACATTGCCACAGGGGTCAGTGTGATCCTTTCACAGGTTTTGCTGAAAGACTAATGAAAGTGACATTAATAGAGACGTTGAAATGTGTCACAGTGACATGCTAAGCTTATGCTCTGAGACAGCCGCACAAAGGAAGCGCCGATCACCTGCCAGGTGGTGATGCTTTAAAAGTCACAAAGACACCAAGAGTTCGGACACTTTCATCCATTCATTGTCGCCTGGACGTGATTGTGACCACTCGCCGCCAGTGAATCGCTCCAGATACCGCCTGACAAAGATGAGGCGTCTAGAGAAAATTACCGCATTTAATGGAAATGCTAAGCACAGAAGTCTTCATTCCAAACCTTCTTCTTTATTCAACGGCAGAAAAAGGAAGCGGGGATGTTGGACTGCTGAGTCTTTATTATACTTTAGTATCTCCAACTTGTCTCATGAGTCATTCTAACAAAAGGCTGTTCACGACTCACCCATAAGTTTTTTCCATGTAAAATTGCCAGCATATATATTTAAAGGGGGTCAGGTCCACCCAACGCTGACAAAGTGGTGTTTTAGGTTGGCGCGTAGAGAGTAAAACCCCTAGCATTTTCTCATATCTCTGCACACCTCTTGTTGTGGCCACTGGCCAGCCATTAGGAGTGGTTCCCATCATTGGGCTGGATTCATTGTTTTTTTAGGGCTTTTTTGTTTGCAGGAACGTGTTAACCACTTGCCACCCGAGCCAATTCTGACACTTCTCTCCTCAATGTAAAAATCATAACTTTGTAACCCTCAGGAAATAAAATGGCCGTCGTTTCAGTTTTTTATGTCACATAGTGTTTGCACAATTTTTATGGGAAAAAAAACACTTTCATGAATTAAAAAAAAAAAACAAACAAAACACAATATTTACCCCAATTTTTTTGTATAATGTAAAAGATAAATGTTACGCCAAGTAAATAGATACCTAACATGTCACACTTTAAAATTGCGCACACTTGTGAAATGGTGCCCCAAACTTCGGTACTTAAAAATCTCCATAGGCTATGCTTTAAATTTTTTTAAAAGTTACCAGTTTACAGAGGAGGTCTATTGCTAGAAATATTGCTCTCATGCTAAAGGTCGCAGTGATACCTCACATGTGTGGTTTAGGCTTTACCCAGTGGCGGCTGGTGCTGTGCTCAATATTTGGCGGCAAACAAACCTGCCCCCCTCATTCGGACTACCGTGACCGCTGAAGCTCCAGCTCGTCGTGAGAAGTGCCAGACAGTTGCTTCTCCTCCCAGCCAAACAGGAAGTGGGTCCTGAGACCTGACTGGCCAGGAGTCCTAAGACTCCCTGGCCAATCGGGTCTCAGGACTCGCTTTCTGATTGGCCAGGAGGAGAGGCAGGAAGTCATGTCATACAACTAGGTGGGCACAGGGTGCAGTACTCTGCGCCCCGAGCCCATCCTTTTTTGAAGCCAATTAGAGCCCCAGGCTCTAATCACGTGCTTAAAACCAAAAAAACCCCAGTAAAATCCATGAATCCGGCGCCCTGCATGTAGATTAGGGGCCGGGCGCATGTATTAGGGGGGCGGCACCACTGCACCCTTAATGGAGAGGCCGCCACTGGCTTTACCCATGTTTCAGATTAAGATTCATTAGGTTTTCTGGATCTTGAATTGTGCCACGACAACAGTGCAATATATGCTAAGAATTTTATCATCACCCCAGGTGGGTTAGTAACATCCCTCTGAGTCAATTTTGTCGTTTGCGGAAAAAACTGTACACGTGATTCTGACTACACTGTTCATGGGCAATTACCTGCCAAAAAATTCTTGATGAAGCCATTCCAGCGCTATTTGAACCCAGCCTCCTGTCACGCCAAAAATCCATCCTCTTCCAATACAGTGCAACCCATCCGGTTTACTACTCAATTTCACACCAAATACTAGAAAATGGAAAATATTCTATCAAACCACTGGTCAATACTACTAGAAGATCCCCATTTACATGCCTCCCTGACCACCAAACCCAAAGTATCATACAGAAAAGCCAGAAATATCAAGAGTAAATTTGCCCCAAGCAGAATCAAAGCCACCCCTGCCAATCGACCCCTACCAAATGACCCTTATCCAATTGGTGGGGATGTATCAGTGCAAAAAGGGTCTCTATCTAACCTGTTCTTTTGTACAGCATGGCCAAAAAAAACTTCTCAGTAAAGGACAATACCTACAACTTTAGGGAGTTTTATAATTGTTCTACCGAATTTGTAGTTTATTGTCTAACCTGCCCGTGTGGACTGTTCTACATCGGTAGAGCATATACAACCTTAAGAAAACGCTTTAGTGAACATAGGAGGCTTATTGAAGGTGGTAGTGACCAACATAGTGTTCCGAGGCATTTTCTGCAACATTTTCTGACAAATCCACCATTGGCCTAAATGTCTGGATCATTGAAGCTTTACAAGACTTTACCTCTGGTTGAAACATTTTAAACGTTTATGCCAGCAGGAAACTTTTTGGATTCATTCCTTGAGTACCATTACGCCTGGAGGCTAAAATGAGGAAATTGTAGTGCACTCTCTATTTTAATTCTGCAAACAATTTTGTTTGGGCCATTCACACATGTTACTGACCAGCATTGTTTTTGATTATGGTTCTGTATCAAACTAATTCCACTTCATCTTTTTCCAGAGGACCCTAAGGTCCATCACATATTGAAAAAGTAAATTGTGCGGGGTCAGTCCTTTTCAGCCATAGTAAGCACTATAGTGTCCCTTATATACAGTGCCTTGCAAAAGTATTAACCCCCTTGGAATTTTTCGTGTTTTGTTGCCTTATAACCTGGAATTAACATGGATGATTTAAGAATTTGCATCATTTAATTTACAGAACATGCCCACAACTTTGAAGATTTTTTTTTTTATTGTGAAGCAAACAACAAATAGGACAAAATAACAGAAAAAGTCAATGTGCATAACTATTCACCCCCCTAAAGTCAATACTTTGTAGAGCCACCTTTTGCGGCTATCACAGCTCCAAGTCGCTTTGGATAAGTCTCTATGAGCTTGCCACCTCTTACCACTGGGATTTCTGCCCATTACTCCTTGCAAAACTACTCCAACTCCTTCAAGTTGGGTGGTTTGCGGTTGTAAACAGCAATCTTTAAGTCTGACCCCAGATTTTCTAATGGATTGAGGTCTGGGTTTTGGCTAGGCCATCCCAACACATTTACATGTTTCCCCTTAAACCACTCAAGTGTTGCTTTAGCAGTGTGTTTGGGGTCATTGTCCTGCTGGAAGGTGAACCTCCGTCCTAGCCTCAAATCACACACAGAGTGGTACAGGTTTTGCTCAAGAATATCCCTGTATTTAGCACCATCCATCTTTCCTCAGCTCTGACCAGTTTCCCAGTCCCGACTGCTGAAAAACATCCCTACAGCATGATGCTGCCACCACCATGTTTCACTGTGGGGATGGCGTTCTTTGGGTGATGTGATGTGTTGGGTTTGCGCCAGACATAGTGTTTTCTTTGATGGCCGAAATGTTCAGTTTTAGTCTCATCAGACCAGAACACCTTCCTCCATACATTTTAGGAGTCTCCCACATGCCTTTTCGCAAACCAGTAATTTGGGATGAACTTGCAATTTTTGCGAACAGGGTCAGGTCCAGACCGGAAAGTCATTTGTCACTTCTGGGCCAATGAGCTTTGGGTGGGAAATTCCCCAACCTTCAGCTATTGTACACAAATGGGCAGGAATACCAGTGACATCACTGACCTAATATGACCATATGCCATGAGCATCCTTTATGTGCATCAACTGTGGGGTGGGAAGTCTTCTACTTGCAGCTGATTGGCCCTGAAATTAAAGGAAGTTAAGGTAAAAAAAACTATAAAACTTGGTTAGAGGCTGTGGACAGACTGTATCATAAAGATATATTATTTTTTATTTTGCCCATTCAGTCCACTTTAACCTCTTAGCGCCGACAGTATGCAAATAAGCGGCCTCTCGGTGGGTGGGTCTTGACGCCGAAAGGCCGTATATTTGCTTACCAAAATGTAAACAAACCTGTGCTGAGAGCGCACTCCCGACATGCTTACTGGCGCCTTACTACTTCGCATGACTACCAATCACGGCAGTCACATGATCGTAAACACCGCCCTGCCTCCTGGGAACAGAAACCCCTTAAAGGGCTGAGAGGCGCCAGCGTTAAGTAGGATAATTGTTGTTTTTAAACCCAAGTTATTTTGCATTTAGACGAGTTCTTTTCAGGGATCTAGTAAACTCTAGAAATATTTGGACAATATCTGATTTCTCTTGAAAAGATAGTCATGCTGATCCATTGACTTCAATGCTTTTTGACTTGTTGACCTGAAATGAGTATGTGGATGAGGTACAACCGTTTTATTTCAAGCTTCAGTAACTACAAAAGTCAGAGATCCAGGCAACTAGCATTTCCAACAGAAGGGTAGCAAAGGCATCCTGTAAATTTCCCTAATGCAGCGTACACACGGTCTGACTTTTCTATCGTATGTGGGCTTCATCGGACCTTCAGTGGACTTTTCCAGTCGAAAATCTGACGGACTTTAGATTTGGAACATGCTTCAAATCTTTAAGGCGTAACTCCGCCGGACCCAGAAATTCGCTCGTCTGTATGCTTGTCCGACGGACAAAAAACTACGCTAGGGCAGCTATTGGCTACTGGCTATCAACTTCCTTATTATAGTCCGGTGTACGTCATCACGTACGAATTCGTCGGACTTTGGTGTGATCGTGTGTAGGCAAGTCCGTTCATTAAAATGTCAGTCGGAAGTCCATCAAAAGTCCTTTGAAATTCCATCGGAAAGTCCGTAGGACCAGTCCGGTCGAAAAGTCTGCCCGTGTGTATGCGGCTTAAGCATGGATAATGTCAGCATGCTTCTAAATGTGAGCAACAGGCTGCCGAGAAGTATATTACGCTAAAACTATAAATTATACTTCTCCACCAAAGAGAAAAAAAAAAAAACCTCTTTAATCCTAAATTAATCTTGGGGAAGTGTAAGCAACGTTCGGTATTTCAATAAATCCAATCTGCTTATGTTAATGCATGGTGGGTTTTTTTTTTTTTTGGAAGGACTGAATCTGCACCTAAGCCGATATGTATAAATCGACACGTTTTCTTTCAATCACATCACGCTGTAATAAAACCCTCTCCTGGCAAGAGCCCTCGCCTCTGCCCCCATTCCCACGCATGCAAATAAGGCTTCAGGATGCCTTCCCTAAATTCGGCACGTCACGGCCGTTGAAGGAGTCGGCTAATGACATTTCCACGACAGTATTTGTCCAAATTGCACCGTCTGCTAGTAGTGTATCCAGCGTCCCTATCTCCACAATGCAAGCCAGGCTTGAAACATTTGCTTTAATTAATTAGCATATTTATAAGCAGAGGCAGTCTGGGAAGAGCAGATAGGAATATATACCGAACGAGACAGCGTACTATTAATATATAACCCGGCCAGGTTCATGTCTCTAGTGGTAATGAATTCCTTATTATTTTTTTTTGCTTTTTTGCTTCTCCTGTAAATTCTCAATTTGCTTCGAGGGATTTACATCATATATTGTTTTGTGTGCGCAGGTGAGTGTATATGCTGTACAGTATATACAAAAATATATATATATTGTGTGTGTGTGTGTATATACTGTGTATATATATATATATATATATATATATATATATATATATATATATATATATATATATATATATATATATATATATATATATATACAGTGGGGACTGAAAGTATTCAGACCCCCTTAAATTTTTCACTCTTTGTTATATTGCAGCCATTTGCTAAAATCATTTAAGTTCATTTTTTTCCCTCATTAACCACTTCAATACCGGGCACTTATACACCTTCCTGCCCAGACCAATTTTCGGCTTTCAGTGCTGTCGCAGTTTGAATGACAATTGCGTGGTCATCCATCACTGTAGCCAAACTAAATTTTTATCATTTTGTTCCCACAAATAGAGCTTTCTTTTGGTGGTATTTGATCACCTCTGCGGTTTTTATTTTTTGCTAAACAAATAAAAAAAGACCGAAAATTTTGAATAAAATAAAAGTTTTGCTTTTGTTTCTGTTATAAAATTTTGTAAATAAGTAAGTTTTCTCTTTCACTGATGGGCACTGATAAGGCGGCACTGACAGGCACCGATAAGGCGGCACCGATGAGGTGGCACGAATGAGCGTGCCCTGACGGGCACTGGCGATGGGCACTGATATGCGGCACTGATGGGCACTGGTAGGCAGCACTGATGGGTGGCATTGATATGCAGCACTGATGGGCATTGTTAGGCGGCACCGATGGGCACTCATGGGTGGCACTGGTGGGCACGGATAGGCGACAATAATGGGCACCGAAAGGCTGCAAAGATGGGTTCTTATGGGTGGCACTATTAGGCGGCACTGCTGGGCACTGATAGGCGGCACTGCTGGGCACTGATAAGCGGCACTGCTGGGCACTGATAGGCGACACTGATGGGCATTGATATGTGTCACTGATGGGCACTGATATGAGGCACTGATAGGCATACCTGGTGGCACTGGCGGTGGTAGGCATTGTGAGTGGGCACTGATTGGCAGCTGCCTGGGCACAGATTAGTATTTCCCTGGGGGTCTAGGGGAGCATACCTGGTGGTCCAGTGTGGATGGCCATCCTGGTGGTCCTGGGCGGCATGATGGTGGTCCTAGGCGGGATCCGAGGGGGGATAAACAATCAGCACAGACCCACCTGTCAGGAGAGCAGCTGATCGGCTCTCCTCTACTCGCATCTGTCAGACGCGAGTGAGGAAAAGCCGATCACTGGCTCTTCCTATTTACATAATGATCAGCCGTGATTGGACATGGCTGATCACGTGGTAAAGAGTCTCCGTCAGAGACTCTTTACCTGGATTGGAGTTGCGTTGTTTCAGACTGACACACCACAACAACGATCGCCACGCTGCGCGCCCCTAATATCCTGACATATGACGCCCAGTCAGGATACTGAAACCACTTTGGCACTGTCATTCTGCTATATGGCGGGCAGCAAGTGGTTAATGTACACACAGCACCTAATATTGACAGAAAAACACAGAATTGTTGACATTTTTGCAGATTTATTAAAAAAGAAAAACTGAAATATCACATGGTCCTAAGTATTCAGACCCTTTGCTGTGACACTCATATATTTAACTCAGGTGCTGTCCATTTCTTCTGATCATCCTTGAGATGGTTCTACATCTTCATTTGAGTCCAGCTGTGTTTGATTATACGGATTGGACTTGATTAGGAAAGCCACACACCTGTCTATATAAGACCTTACAGCTCACAGTGCATATCAGAGCAAATGAGAATCATGAGGTCAAAGGAACTGCATGAAGAACTCAGAGACCGAATTGTGGCAAGGCACAGATCTGGCCAAGGTTACAAAAAAATTCTGCTGCACTTAAGGTTCCTAAGAGCACAGTGGCCCCCATAATCATTAAATGGAAGACGTTTGGGATAACCAGAACCCTTCCTAGAGCTGGCCGTCTGGCCAAACTGAGCTATCAGGGGAGAAGAGCCTTGGTGAGAGAGGTAAAGAAGAACCCAAAGATCACTGTGGCTGAGCTCCAGAGATGCAGTTGGGAGATGGGAGAAAGTTGTAGAAAGTCAACCATCACTGCAGCCCTCCACCAGTCGGGGCTTTATGGCAGAGTGGCCCGACGGAAGACTCTCCTCAGTGCAAGACACATGAAAGCCTGCATGGAGTTTGCTAAAAAAACACCTGAAGGACTCCAAGATGGTGAGAAATAAGGTTCTCTGGTCTGATGAGACCAATATAGAACTTTTTGGCCTTAATTCTCAGCGGTATGTGTGGAGAAAAACAGGCACTGCTCATCACCTGTCCAATACAGTCCCAACAGTGAAGCATGGTGGTGGCAGCATCATGCTGTGGGAGTGTTTTCGGCTGCAGGGACAGGATGGTTGCAATCGAGGGAAAGATGAGTGCGGCCAAGTACAGGGATATCCTGGACGAAAACCTTCTCCAGAGTGCTCAGGACCTCAGACTGGGCCGAAGGTTTACCTTCCAACAAGACAATGACCCTAAGCACACAGCTAAAATAACGAAGGAGTGGCTTCACAACAACTCTGTGACTGTTCTTGAATGGCCCAGCCAGAGCCCTGACTTAAACCCAATTGAGCATCTCTGGAGAGACCTAAAAATGGCCGTCCACCAACGTTTACCATCCAACCTGACAGAACTGGAGAGGATCTGCAAGGAGGAATGGCAGAGGATCCCCAAATCCAGGTGTGAAAATCGTGTTGCATCTTTCCCAAAAAGACTCCTGGCTGTATTAGATCAAAAGGGGCTTCTACTAAATACTGAGCAAAGGGTCTGAATACTTAGTACCATGTGATATTTCAGTTTTTCTTTTTTCATAAATCTGCAAAAATGTCAACAATTCTGTGTTTTTCTGTCAATATGGGGTGCTGTGTGTGCATTAATGAGGAAAAACATGAACTGAAATGATTTTAGCAAATGGCTGCAATATAACAAAGAGTGAAAAATTTAAGGGGTTCTGAATACTTTCCGTCCCCACTGTGTATATATATATATATATATATATATATATATATATATATATATATATATATGTATATATGTGTTAAATCTATAAAATTACATACACATACAGCGAGTAAAATAAGTATTGAACGCGTCACCATTTTTCTAGGTAAATATATTTCTAAAGGTGGTATTGACAATAAATTTTGCACCACATGTTGGTAACAACCCATGCAATCCATACATAGAAAGACACAAATAAGTTCAGAAATGAAGTTATGTGTAATAAAATGGAATGATACAGGGCAAAAGTATTGAACATGCTAACTGAATACAGGCCATGGCGGTTGGGTGCATTACTTATTGTTTTCTTTGAAACAATTGTACCTGCTAATTCCAGGTCTTTCTGAAGCTCTCCACAAGTGGTCCTTGGCTCTTGGACAATTCTTCTGAAAATGCTTTTCAATCTTGTGAGGAGCACCTGGTTGTGGTTGGTTTATGGGGAAATTATGTCCTTTCCACTTCCGGATTATGGCCCAAACAGTGCTCACTGGAACATACAGAAGTTTAGAAATCCTTCTGTAACCAATGCCATCAGTATGTTTTGCAACAATAAGGTTGCAAAGGTCTTGAGAGAGCTCTTTGCTTTTACCCATCATGAGATGTTTCTTGTGTGACACCTTGGTAATGAGACACCTTTTTATAGGCCATCAGTTGAGACTGAACCAGCTGATATTATTTTGCACTGACAAGGGGCAGGATTGCTTTCTAATTACTGATAGATTTCAGCTGGTGTCTTGGCTTTCTATGCCTTTTTGCCCCTCCCTTTCTTTGTGTGTTCAATACCTTTTCCCTGTGTCATTCCATTTTATTACACATACCTTCATTTCTGAACTTATTTGTTTTGATTTCTTTGTATGAATGGATTGCATGGGTTGTTACCGACATATGGTGACATTTTTGTATGTCAATAGCACCTTTAGAAATACATTTACCTAAAAAAAGGTGACGTGTTCAATACTTATTTTACCCCCTGTATACATACAAATACAGTATATATACACTATGATATGTAAATGTATGTATCAAACTAGGGTTGGGCTTACCATTAAAGCTAGCGATATTGTTAGGGCTCTTTCACACGGGGCGGATCAGTGATGATCCGCCCCGTGAACACCCGCTTGCTCAGCGGGGATCGCTCCGCCGATCCCCGCTGAGCAGGAAGATGACAGGTCTGTCGCTGCACACTGTGCAGCGACGGACCTGTCAGAGCGCCGCTCTCCCCTATGGGGGATCGGATGATGACGGACCGTAGAGTCCGTCGTCACCCGATCCGATCCGAAAACGGATGGAAAAGTAGGGTTTTCCTCCGTTACACTTTTCGGATCGGAGCCGGTCGGATGTCAGCGGACATATCACCGCTGACATCCGACGCTCCTTAGGGATACATGTATGTCCATTTTTCATCCGAAAACGGAAGGATGGAAAACGGACATACGGATCCCCCGTGTGAAAGAGCCCTAAGTGATAGCATTAGGGTTAACACAAGGGTAGGCATAAGAGTTAGTGTTAATATTAAGATTAGCATTATGGTTAGTGTTAGGAGTAACATAAAGGTTAAGGTTAACATTAGGGTTAGTATTAGGATTAACATAAGGGTTAGCATAAAGGTTCTTTTTAATATTAGGGTTAGTATTATGGTTAGTATTAGGGCTAACAATAAAGTCAATGTTAACATTAGGGTTATTTTTTTTTGTAATCTGGACTAGCATAGAGTTTAATGTTAGGGCTAACATAAAAGTTAGGCTTGCATTAAGGTTAATGTAAAGGCAAGCATTAGATTTAGGGTTATCATTTAGATTAGTGTTAGGGTTAACATTGGGGTTAGCATTATTGTAAGTGTAAGGTTTAACCACAGAGTTAGCATTAGGTTTCGCTTTAAATTAGGCGTAACAATATGGTTAGTGTTAGGTCTAAAACTAGAGTTAGTTTTAACATTAAGACTAGCATTAAGGTTAGTATTAGGGCTAACATAAAGGTTAGGGTTAACATTAGGGCTTGCATTAAGGTTAATGTTAAGGCAAGCATTAGAGTTGGGGTTATAATTTGGATTAGTGTTAGGGTTAACATTGGGTTTAGCATTATTGTTAAAGGGAGGTTACATAGTTAGTCAGATTGAAAAAAAGACACAAGTCCATCCAGTTCAACCATAAAAACAATAAAAAAAATAAAAAAATAAAAATAAAAAAAATAAAAAAGTAATAAAAAAATATCGTACAATCCAATATACCCAATTTTATACCCACAGTTGATCCAGAGGAAGGCAAAAAACCCCAGCAGAGAATGCTCCAATTTGCTACAGCAGGGGAAAAAATTCCTTCCTGATCCCACAAGAGGCAATCGGATTTTCCCTGGATCAACTTTACCTATAAATGTTAGCACCCAGTTATATTATGTACATTTAGGAAAGTATCCAGGCCTTTCTTAAAGCAATCTACTGAGCTGGCCAGAACCACCTCTGGAGGGAGTCTATTCCACATTTTCACAGCTCTTACTGTGAAGAAACCTTTCCGTATTTGGAGATGAAATCTCTTTTCCTCTAGACGTAAAGAGTGCCCCCTTGTCCTCTGGGTTGACTGTACAGAGAATAACTCAACACCAAGTTCACTATATGGACTCCTTATATATTTGAACATGTTGATCAGATCCCCCCTTTTTCTCCTCGTCTCGAGAGTGAATAAATTCAGTTCCTGTAATCTTTCCTCATAGCTGAGCTCCTCCATGCCTCTTATCAGTTTGGTTGCCCTTCTCTGCACTTTCTCAAGTTCCCCGATATCCTTTTTGAGAACTGGTGCCCAAAACTGAACTGCATATTCCAGATGAGGTCTTACTAATGATTTGAACAGGTTTAACATTAGGGTTATCATTAGGGATCATGTAAGAGTTAGATCTAAAACTAGAGTTGCTTTTAACATCAGGACTAGCATTTCCATCCTCTCCCCAGACTGACAATGCTGCTGTCCAAAGGTGTCTCCATTGCTGTCCCATTGGGACACTGGCCAGAGAGGAGGGGCCATTAGCACCGACGGGGGACCGAAAAAGAGGAGGTTCCCAGCCGCTCTGTGTGATTCCATTGCACAGAGTAGGTAAGTATAGACATGTTTGTTATTTAAAAAGAAAAAAATGTACCTTTACAATCCCTAAAGTAATGCTAAATCCATCTCAATTGGATACAATAAGTCCATGATAGTTATTGTATCCAAAGTCTTATGTAAATCCCAACTTGAATAAAGGGAGAGGTAAAGGCACTGATCCAGGGCCCAACCAACCTGGTTGAAAAAAACATCTACTATTTATTTTTTTAATTAGGAAAGTGTATTTTTTATTTTGGGGGGTGTATTAAGGGCTATTTAGCTTCTTTTGTTTAGTGATATTTATTCATTTAGGACTATTTCACTTCTTTCATTTAGTCATATTTATATTAGTGTTTTTTTTTCCTTTTTTGTGTATTTGATCATTATTTTTTGTATTGTATTTTGTTAAATGTTTTATTCTTTACTTTTCTTTCTTTCTTCAAAAACAATTTAAATAATGAGGGGAATGAGGAATTGTTTTATAGCAAAAAGAAGTCCAGGATAGTTGAAAGGAGCTTCCATAGCACTAAGAAGCCATTCAAAGCCTTAAAAGCCACCAAATGACACTTTAAAATAATAATAAAAAAAAACAAACAAACAAAATAAACATGTTATACTTACCTTCTCTGTGTAGCTGGATTTGCACAGAGCAGCCCAGATCCTCCTCTTCTCAGGTCCCTCTTTGCTGCTCCTGGCCCCTCCCTCCCGTCGAGTGCCCCTCAGACAGCAGCCTTCTATGGGGGCACCCGAGCGGAGTCACAGCTCCGTGTGTCCATTCAGACACGGAGCCCTACCCCAGCCCCGCCCTCTCTCTTCCCTGATTGGCTGACTGACTTTGATTGACAGTGGTGCCGCTGCTGTGTCTCAGCCAATCAGGAGGAGTGTCCCGGACGGCTTAGACATTCGTGGACATCTCTGGAGAGAGATGGGGCTCAGGTAAGTATTAGGGGGTGCTGGGGAGGCTGCTACACACAGAAGGTTTTTTTTATCTGAATGCATAGAATGCATTCAGATAAAAAAGACCTTCTGCCTTTACTACTACTTACATTTTGCCTCCCCCATTCGCTCCAATTAATTTTGCCAAAATGGCAAAGTCTTTTGAAAATCTCTTAATTTTCCAAATGTCTGGGGAAATGAATATTTTAAGTTTTGCACATCCCTACCCAATATCAAGTATCAATAGAACACTTACACACAACCCCAATGGGACTTTAGAGACAGAATCAAAAAGTGCCAACATATAATATACAAATAACAATCTTTATTACAAACATGACAGAAATGACCAGAAGGTCAATGGAAAGATATGAAATACATAGAGTACACTGAATGGAAATTTTGGTGCCGAAACTGAAAGCGAAAATACAGGATGCACTTGGCCGAAAACCGAAACTGTAAATGACGTAGTTTTTAAAATATATATATATATATATATATATATATATATATATTTTTATATATATTTTTATTATTTTTAACTTTTTCTGTTTACAAAAGTTTTTATTTGGAAGATCCATAACAGAAATGAAGTACATTGCGACTTTTTAATTGATATCATAAATTTAAATGATGAATTTTTTGTCGGCCATTATTGGCACATTTAGCGCCAGAAAGGCTCAAGAAGAATGCATCCCTTTAAATTCTATCTATGCCTGCACACTGGTCCATTTCTGTTATGGTGTTAAAAATCTTGTTTGCTGGATTTTTGGTCAGTTAAAAAACTGTACCAAAAACGCACCTCCCTGTTGAAATGCATTGAAAACGCAGCAAGAACGCATCAATAACGCACCCGTGTTACATTTTTGATGCTTTTTCTGAGTCACATGACCTATGAAATACACACCATAAGCATAGTAAAATCGTGGTAAAATTGCAGTAAAATCGCAGCAAAATCACTTCAAAATCGTTCTAAAATTGCGGTAAAATTGCATTTTCAGTGCTATTATCTGCACCTTTTTCTTTTATTGCCAAAATGCTGATAACACCAAAAATTATTTGGCTGCCGAAATTTTGGTGCATTTCTAGAAATACAGAATAATCTAAAAACATGTTACATGGTGATGTACAGTGAAGAATGGAAATACCCTACTGTTCTTTTTCTCACCAGACCGTCCATTACACATGCTGGGCCCAGTCAGTGAAGGTGGTCCAAAGGTAGATCCAGACGCGTTTCGGAAACACTATTTTCTTTCTTCAGGGGAAGAGGAGGGTATGGTAATCTATACTAATGTCAGGAACTGGTGTGACCAGAACCGTGTGATCTGCGACAGAGGACACCCAAACGTATATAAGTGAATATATATATTAATTTATTAAGGAAAGTGAGTAATAAATAACAACCAACTCCAATATGACACAGTGCAATAACCAACCACAGACAGAGACCTACAAATAACAATAGACAGATAAATGCAATAAATGGGAAATACCAGGTTCATAAACAATAGCCAGGCCAGGGTCATACACAGCAGATCAGCAGGGAATGTTCCAGAGACGTAAACATAAGCCAGGCCAAGGTCATACACAGGGAAGTCAGTAGATGGGGTATGGAACACAGGACAGGGAGAGGATGGATGGGTCAGACTGCAGGCAGGGATCCAAGGTAACAGGTGGGACAGGATAGGGTCCCAGACAGGGAGACAGGGACAGGATCAGGGCTCAGGGCTCAGGGCTCAGGTTCAGGATCAGGATCAGGATCAGGATCAGATAGCTAGCAGGTCAGGAGGCAATGACGAAATCAAGGCAAACATGTGAATGTTTGCCAGGTATTTATAGGCCTGTGATTGGCCTCAAGTGACACCTGATTGTAGGAGGTACTGTCTGCTCCACACTGCCAGGATCCATCCGCTGGTGGACGCCAGTACTGCGGCCCAAAGATGATATACTATTAACAGGGAAAAGCTCTCCTGACAGTTCCAAACTGCCAGGAGACACCTGCTGGTGGACCTCAGTACTGCATGCGAAATAACAGGTCTTACCAGCGGATGGAACATTTCCTGACAGTACCCCCCCTCAAAGGAGCGGCCTCCGGACGCTCCAATTGGTTGTAATTGTCCATAGTCTATGGTATTAAGCAGAACAACAGATGGTGGCACAACAGGCAGAACAGGTGGTGGCACAACAGGCATGGGCACTTCAAGCTGGGCAGCAGGCTCACCAAGCTGGAGGGCAGTCACCGAGACATCAGGCTGGAGGGCAGACACCGGGACATCAGGCTGGAGGGCAGACACCGGGACATCAGGCTGGAGGGCAGACACCGGGACATCAGGCTGGAGGGCAGACACCGGGACATCAGGCTGGGCGGCAGCAGGCACCCGGACATCGAGCTGGGCGGCAGCAGGCACCGGGTCATCGAGCTGGGCAGCAGGCTCCGGGTCATCGAGCTGGGCAGCAGGCTCCGGGTCATCGAGCTGGGCAGCAGGCTCCGGGTCATCGAGCTGGGCAGCAGGCTCCGGGTCATCGAGCTGGGCAGCAGGCTCCGGGTCATCGAGCTGGGCAGCAGGCTCCGGGTCATCGAGCTGGGCAGCAGGCTCCGGGTCATCGAGCTGGGCAGCAGGCTCCGGGTCATCGAGCTGGGCAGCAGGCTCCGGGTCATCGAGCTGGGCAGCAGGCTCCGGGTCATCGAGCTGGGCAGCAGGCTCCGGGTCATCGAGCTGGGCAGCAGGCTCCGGGTCATCGGGCTGGGCAGCAGGCTCCGGGTCATCGGGCTGGGCAGCAGGCTCTGGAACATTGGGCCGAACAACGAGCACCGTAAGGGCAGGCCGGATTACAGGCACCGGCTCAGCAGACTGGGTAACGGGCACCGATTCAGCAGGCCGAGACACGGGCACCGAAACCTCAGGCTGGGATACCAACATCACGACATCAGGCTGGAAGACAGATACCAGGATATCAGGCTGGAGGATGGACACATCAAACCGGAATGCAGGCTCATCAGGCTGAACAGTGGGCACATCAGGCAGAACAGCAGGTACATCGGACTGGTCAATAGTCGCTGGAGCGTCAGACTGGAACATGGACACTGGGGTTTCGGGCTGGAAGGCAGGCATACCAGACTGGAAGGTGGGCACACCAGACTGGAAGGTGGGCACACCAGACTGGAAGGTGGGCACACCAGACTGGAAGGTGGGCACACCAGACTGGAAGGTGGGCACACCAGACTGGAAAGCTGGAACGTCAGACTGGAAAGCTGGAACGTCAGACTGGAAAGCTGGAACGTCAGACTGGAAAGCTGGAACGTCAGACTGGAAAGCTGGAACGTCAGACTGGAAAGCTGGAACGTCAGACTGGAAAGCTGGAACGTCAGACTGGAAGGCTGGAACGTCAGACTGGAAGGCTGGAACGTCAGACTGCAAAGCTGGAACGTCAGACTGCAAAGCTGGAACATCAGACTGCAAAGCTGGAACGTCAGACTGCAAAGCTGGAACGTCAGACTGCAAAGCTGGAACGTCAGACTGCAAAGCTGGAACACCAGACTGCAAAGCTGGAACATCAGACTGGAAGGCTGGAAAACCAGACTGGAAGGCTGGGACATCAGACTGGACGGCTGGAACATCAGACTGCAAAGCTGGAACATCAGACTGCAAGGCTAGAACATCAGACTGCAAAGCTGGAACATCAGATTGCAAAGCTGGAACATCAGACTGCAAAGCTTGAACTTCAGACTGCAAAGCTTGAACTTCAGACTGCAAGGCTGG